>NC_139964.1:25622110-26182110 GCF_963993115.1 Abramis brama | reverse complement strand
GCTAGACTACACTGGCTGCAAAATAAATTTTGCTGCCGATAGGGTGCGTCTAGATTTCTAGGCTAAGTTTCTGTACCTGAATACCTGAAAATCTTAAAACGCTGTTTATTTCAGTCGTATCTTTGTTCATTTGTATCTATTTGTGATGGATAATTTTGTATTTGTTCCTTTTTATTTACTGAGTGTTTATTGTCTTTAATAATGCTTTACATTTATAATAGTTAGGCTAGTTTTTTTTTTTTTAATGATATTTTTAAACCACAGGTAAACGTTCCTTGTGTAAGTGTTCGTTACCTTGTTGATTGAGCTACAAATAAATATTTTGCAATAAGACTAAATGTGAATGATATCAGAGTTTTTTTGGAATCGAAATTAGGAATCGATAAGAATCAGAATCGATAAGCAGAATCGAAACCGGAATCGGAATTGATACCCAACCCTAATGAAGCCGCTGTCCTCCAGCCTCACCTGAGCACTTGAAGTGCACTCTCTCCATGAGCGTGCGCACCTGAGGCCCGTCCCCGTCGGCCCACAGAGAGCACACCCCCCCGGCTGGCGGCAGGTTTGGGTGGAGCTCGATGTAGGCCACGCCCTCGCGGTCCATGCTGTCGTCGGTCACATGGAGGCTGAATTTGTAGGAGTCTCCGTCCCGGAGGATGCCCTGTCTCAGGACCAGGTGCATGCTGTCGCTGCCTGTGGTGGTGGTATTCAGATCCAGCACCAGCGTCTCGTTCCCGCGGGTCTTCGCCGTCCAGCGCTAACAACGACAACAGACATGGCCGACATGTCAGGGGTACTTCCACACTTAAATATTCCACTACATCATTGTAAAATGAGCTGTTCTTTTTACTATTAAAGTGAATTATAAAATAAAAGTAATTTAATTTAATGCATTAATTATATAATTATATAATATTGTAATATTTCACTTTATTAAAATATAAATGTTATCTGAATACATGATTTATTCAATGAATTATATAAACTATTAATATTTTTATCTTTAATGAAATATTTAAAGTGCTTACAGAAAATGGCATTGTATTTCAATTCATTTGTATATATTTACCAACTTTTATGTATTTATTTATTTAAATGAGCAGATTATTTAAAAAAAAACATATTCATTATAATATTAATTTATTATATATTTTAATAAATGATTACATATAAAATCAATAATATGTTTTAGTAATTATAATATTGTTTACATTGTACAATTATTTACATTTTATAATTATTTACAAATGTACTTTTATGTAGCTACAAAAATTGTCATAATTAAATAAATTCAAACTAGATAATTAAATTTAGTTTTAAAATTCTATTATTTAATAAAATAATATTCATGAGAATTTTTCATTTGATTGAAAAGTGAATTATTACATTTATTACATGTATTAATTCAAATCAAATGAATACTTCACTTTATTAATAATATAAATATTATTTGAACACATTTAGGTAATGCATTATATAAATGTGTGCAAAATATATTATCAATGGAGTAAAAAAAATATTATTATTTTAAATGCCTATATAGTTTTTATGTAGCTACAAAAATTGTCATATTTAAAAGAATAAGAAATAAATGTATTTAAAAAATATATTTTCAATTATTTTTTAAAAGCTTCAAGCTGGTTTTTCAGTTACCTTGCAGTGACCTCAATCAGCATTAATCCTAATCAGCACTCATCTCAGACTTAAATATTTAAATATATCATTTTAAAATAAGCAGTTTTATTTGTATCATTAAATTAAATTATTAAAGTAATCTATTGATTAAAATTAAATGCATTAATTATATTAATTGAATAAACTTTATTGACAATATACATTTTTTAAACAAATTCACACGAAATGCATTATATAAATGTGTAATAATACTCTTTATATATATATATATATATATATATATATATATATATATATATATATATATATATATATATATATATAAATATTATATATTTTAATATTTTTAAATATTTTTATATATTTATATTAAAATATATTTTTATTTCAAACTCCTTTACAGCTTCAAGCAGGTTTTTCAGTAACCCTTCAGTGACCTCCATCAGCATCAGTCCCAATCAGAACTCATGTTTGAACCACTAGATAAGCATCCCTGAAAGGTACCATAATATTTACTGACTCATGGGTATCAGACCGAGTGTTTGACCGCCTGGTCACCAAGTAAATGTCTGTGTGTGTTTAACGAGATGTGTTTAACACATCACATCACATAGAACACAGTGATGACATCATCACCCTGTACGCCCACTCAGGTTTTCCCTCCCTTTGGTTCCCATAACCATAACATCACTCCAGTCTCAGCCTAAACATTATCAGAGAGCAGGATGGAAAAAAGCAGGAGGAATGCCCATGAAAAAAGAGAAGTGTTCTCGCTCCCTTTTTAGAATGACATCATGCTGCTATCTCGCCATGTAAAGCTCTCTTCAATACATTATGACGGCATGTTTCCTCTAATAAATAAGGCACGAGTGACTCACTAAATCCAAATATGCCATTCCCAGGATCATGTAATTCCTAGAGTCAAAAGATGATATCATGCTGCTTTCAATGCTTTTCAGAAAGTTTTAAGCCTTTCACTGGTCAAAAACCCAATAGACATGGATTAAAACTACAGTTCAGTTTTGATTTCATGCTGTCCATTACACAAACTGTTTGAGCGTCCCGACCAGGGGTGTGTTTCCCGAACTCATCGTTAGCCAACTATGGTCAAAGTTCCGTCGTTATCAGCCGTTCAACGAGTCTGTGTTTCCCGAAACCATCGTTCTAACGAACATTCGCAAACACCATCGCAAAGCTGTGTGTTTAAACGACAGATCTCGACCTGTGGTTAGAAGCAGTTTCTTGTTTGCATGACACGTGGACTCAATAAATCCTTATCTTGAGCCAAATAAGCATGATGACATTCAGTATAATCTGTATCTTTTATTTAGAATACATACAAATGTCATTTACATCTTTTAGTTTGTTCAGAGATTTAAACTGTCGTTTTCGAAGAGTGTGCATGTGTGAACAATGTACGTAAGAACGAGCCTATGTTTGAATCTGGAAATAAAGCAAAAAAACTGAGAAAAATGAGAAATAGTCCTCAGATGCCGTGTTCGTAATTTATAGCAAAACATCTAGCGTTAATTCGATCTCAAAGCAACGTGGTTGAACGACCGATTTGCGACAATATGGTTTCGGGAAACAGTCGTGACTAGCTAGTTGATTTCTTCAAGATGCATCGTACTATGGTAGTGAAGCAATGAGTTACATTGTCGTCATACGGGAAACACACCCCAGCCCGAAACAGAAGTATTTGCGATTTTGCAGACTTTCCCATTGGCAAAACAGGTTTAATAGTAACCCTATGATTGATGGCGGCGTGTCATGGGTGTGTGAGTGTCGTTCTCACCCCTCTGTGTGAGCTGTGACAGTTATTGCAGGTGCCGGCCAAGTACACGTAGGAGCTCTGACTGATCTCGTAGCGGGACTGAGCTTTGCACGACACACACTCCAGCGACACCATCGGGATGCGACCGCTCTGTACCCACACCTGCGACCAGAAAAAGAGTGAAGTCAAGTGAAGTTATGCAATTATGTTTTCTGTTGACCATGGAACCCAATTCATTTAAAACCTTTCTCACTCTTTTGAACTTGATTGAAACACATTCAATGTTAGCGCTGAGACTGACGGATCTCCCTGACCTGTTCTGACTGCGACACAGGAATAATAAATTCTGTTCAACTATTGAGAGGAAATAAAAGGACTCTACATTGGTTTCATCACGGTTCCCAAAGCAATCAGACCTTCAAAGTTAAATCTCATGAAACATTCCCTTTAGCATATCATATCAGGCTTTCACATGTAGCTTGGAATTGTGAAAGTCAGAAAGTAAAAAGCAAGTTAATTATGTTTTGAATTATGTAACGTACCTTCCTTTGACCTGTTTGGGTCAGTTAATCATAGCATGCTAAATAAGAATGAATATTTTGTAATGATAATAGTGACTCATTTCAATGCTGTAGAACTAAACAAAATGGTGGGTATTCAGATGCTCATAATTTTGATCATTTGCATGCGCTGCATTGTTTTTGCTCGAGCTTCAGTATTGTAAGTACGCAAATCAGGTAACAGCACAAATACACCCCCAAAAAACACAATCTTGCAGGCCACTTTTGAGTAATGAGGTAGTGGAGGATGTGCTTTTGTTCCTCATTTGATCATTTTCTGCGGTCATGATCGCTAAAGAAATTATTTTAAATAAGATTCAGTTTACCGCCAGCTTTCCATGCCGGGGCGGCAACAGCGTGACGTTAATTGTGGCATTCAAGAAGCCCTGAGTTTTTGATTCTGAATAATTAGTATTTAATAACGAGTCTAATTTACATAGAAAAGAGGCGTGTATGCACTGAAAAGAATGACAATAACTTCATTTAAATGGTGCTGCTCTATTCACTTAAACTGGACTGCGGGGAGTAATGCAGGTTTTTTCGTGCACAAAATATGCAACATTTTAAAAGAGAGTGAGGTGAATTTCTTTTAATGAATTAGCAAATTCAAACACAGTAGTTACGAAAAGATTGTAATCTACAATCAGGGCCCTCACCGTTTGGGTCGTGGACTCCGGGGTCATGCCTTCTTTACTGACGGTCAGGCGGAAGGTATACTCAACGTCCACCTCCAGTTCGGACCCAGAGATTCCCAGAACCGGGTCGCTCGGACCCAACCCGAAATGCAAAGTGGAACAGTGATCTGGACCCTGTGTGGTGGAGTGAAGAGGCACTTTACAAAAGCTGCATTTGGTCATAAATCATCTCATTTATTTGCCTCAGGATATACAAGACACCAGCATAAACACCAGCTCAACAAAAACACAAGTTTTATCGTTTAAAAAAAATTTTTTGTGACATTTTTTGCTTGAAAAGTGTGCTTTCACTTACATTAAAATAAATACCATTTGGTTGTATATTTTATTTAATGCAATGACATTCATACATTTTTAATGTGGCTTAAGAGCTATTTTTGAGCTTGAAATATTCCATTATACCTGATATAAAATTCCTTTGAATTTCTGTCAGTGATAAAATGTTTTAATAAAAAGCAGGAATCTCTGCTCCCCTCCGGCAGTAATTCTGATAGGCTGGGAGAACTCGGAGGAATGCTGAGTTTTTCCCCCTGCTGGTTATGTAACTGATCTCAAGTATACACCACCCAAACATCCACTTTTATGGCTCATATTTGACATATTTCGTCTTTCCGAGTTGCTGTGCACTTATTCAAACCTCTGATACCAAACGTCTCTCACACTAAAACACTTTTTTCTCTCAAATTCACACATTCAAATCTCTGTTAGGAGCGTTTTTTAAAAATGGCAATTACTTAAACTCTCCAACCCTTTCCCAAAAATACACGCAAATCCGAAACATGTGACAAATGTCATGATTGTTTACGGTCTATTTGCATTAGTTTATTATCCAGCTGGGCACATTAATGCATTCGTTAGCCAGCTAAGTTGCAAAATCTTTTATTTCCTTTAATATTTATTAATTTAGTTAGTATATCATTTTTTTAATCTTTGTAAAAAGTTCAGCACTATTTTACTTTTGATATTTTGATTCAGTATCAGTTTTAAAAACTACTGGTTAATTAATTGGTTATAGGTAGGTACAGCCAACTTAGTTATCGTTATCGGTCGACCTCTAGTCTAAATGTATTTGAGATGCATCAGCCGCCACATTTGTTCTTACACCTTTAGCTATTTTACAGTCTAGATTAAGGACGTTCAACCCTGCTCCTAGACGGTCAATTTCCAGCCGAGTTTAGCTTTAGCCCCAATTAAACACACATCAACAAGCTAATCAAGGTCTTTAGGACTACTAGGCAGATGTGTTGGAGCTAAAATTTGCAGGAAGGTGGCCCTCCAGGAGCAGGACTGGACACCTCTGGCCTAAATCCATTTACGTCCTTCATTGTCAGTGAGCAAGAGGAACAGAAAGTTTAAGTCGCTAAAAAGCATTTATCTGTGACATCAATCTTGATTACCTTTGAGGTGCTCACACATTCCCAGTGGTAGCTGAGCAGGGACTGGTTCTCCGGATCCAGATTGGGGTCGTAGGATTGCTCTGCGCTCAAATGCAAATCCTGAGTTTTAGACCACACACGGTATGTGCCACCCTCAATGATGGGCACCAATTTTTTGGACATCACCGAAAGTTGGAGACAGGCTGCTTTACGTAGTGGCACTCCCTCATAAGACAGAGAAAAAACTAGAGTGTAGTTCCCAGCGTAAATCGACATCTTGGGCACTGAAAGCTGGAGTCTCCGGACGTTGACTTCTGCGGGGAGACGGACCTTGGATGGTGGCGGACCTTTCTTGTCCTCATCCTGACAGCGAGGGGAGGTGAGGATCTCCCAAAGGTACTCCACTCCATAGAGGGCACAGCCTTTTAAGTTCACACTGGCCTCTACCAAGGTTGGCTGGTACCGCCAGATAGCAAGTCGTGGAGCTTGAATGATCTGAACTTCTGGTTCGTCACACTTCAGGACAGAGATGTTGATCTCAGTCTGTGCTGTAACCCAGCTCACAAGGTTAGAGATGTTAACTCGCACCACATAGTGACCAGGAATGAAGTAGATATGGCTATGGGAAGGTGTAGTTGTGACAGTGGTTGAAGAACTATCCCCAAAGTTCCACTGATATGTTGCTGGAGTGGAAACAGGAGTGATTCCCACATGGAAACTGACCGTCTTGTTTACAAAGGTGTTGCTTGGTTGAGCATCCAAGAAGGCGGACCTGATACTGTTCTGAACTCGTATAACCTTGGTCACATTAAGACCGTTCAGGGAATTGAATGCTCTTAGGAATATGGTCAGATTGCCTGGCTGATCTGGTGCATATGTCACCGACTTGCCAACCCGGGAAATCTTGTGACCATGATGAAGGTCGAAGGTCCACAGGATGGTGAGTGGCTCACGTGTTGGAGTGCTTGCTACGTAAGACCTAAGTACTCCGACAGGTATAGCGGCATCACAGCAGTCCAGTATGGTCAACTTGGTCACAGGCTCCATCACTTCAATGTGCAGAGTCTTTCGTTCTGAACTCACTTGGTTGTGGGCAGTAAGGTTGACGTAGTACTTGGCCACACTGGTGAACTGGTGGATGTACGTTTGATTGTTCAGGACAACAGTTGCATCACCACTAATGCTCAGGATGAAATTAACAGAAGTTCCAGACGAGACCGAGATTGTAAACTCAACATTTTCACCAACCGCAGCAATTTGTTTGCTGGCCCTGAGCTCTAGACCCTGGATACGGTCTTGAACTGTAAAGTCACGCAAGTACGATTCTCTGCTGATGTCATTAGAGGCATTCAAAGCGACACTGAAGATTCCCGTTTTGAGGAAGATGTAGGAGGTGGCACGCTGGTTTGATTTTGTGCTGTCTGGCAATAGCCACATCCATGAAATGTTGGATCCCATCCGTGTTTCTCCACACAGAGAAACATTGTCCCCCGAGGCGACAAAGTTCTCTATAACATTTGTGGCACTGAAACTCAATCCAGAGATCGGTTCTTGAACGCTGATCCACTTTGAGACCATTTCAGTGTTGATTTTGTTGGAAACCTCCACTTTAACCAGTTTCAAACCTGGGTTTCTGAAACTGTGCATGACGGAGGACATGTCAGATGTTAACAGGTCACCATCTGCCCACCATCTGTAATGGAGATCCGTCCCAGAACTTACAGATACCGTCAGAGTCGTCATGGCGTTTACTGCAGAAGGGTTTGGTGAAGACTCGAGGACCAGCTCCCTCACAGGATCCAGAAACTCAATAGTTTTGTTCACAGCCAGCTGGCCAAGCAAGTTGGTTGCTTTGAGAAGCACCTCACAAGGACCCGGGGTGGAATAATTGAGGTCTATGGTCTTGCCCGTGAAGTTGCGGTCATGGTTTTCATGTTCCCTCAGAAGGTTCCAGCTGAAGGTCATGTTGGTGCCCTCTTTTAATGAGGCTTGTAAGTGGAGGACACGATTGGTTGCAAAACAGCATCCTTCAATAAGTTCATCAGCCACTATCTGCAAGCCCTCCAACTCACGCTGCACAAAGATATAAATGCTGGACTGAGCAGTGCCGATGTCATTCTCTGCAGTAACAATAACATTGAAAGTCCCAACGGAGCGAAACGTGTAGAACATTGTGTGAGTGCCCTGGATAGATGTGCACCGGTCACAAAGAATCCAAGAGTACCGGACGTCATCTCCTTGGTCGAAGTGTGCCTCAAAGTGGACAGAAGCATTCAAAGGGACATTGACAAAGCTGGCATTTACTGACAGTCCTGTGATTGGTGCCAAGACCACAACGAAAATCTCATTTTTGGTCTCACTCACTTCATTCTTGCCTGTGACACTGATGTTGAACCTGCCTGAAGAATTGTAAGCATGTGATACGTTTGTGCCATTTAGTCGAGTCCCATCTCCAAATTCCCATATGTAGATAGCATTCGTCGAGTCTGAGGATGCTTTGAAAGCATAGTTTCGGTGTAAAGAAAGATTGTTTCCTTTCTCTCCATTATGACTGATCAGCAAAAACCCAACGGATTGTTGTACCTCAATTGAAACTGAGGTATTGATACTGGAGATATTGTTGAGCACAGTAACTGTTACCAGATATTCCCCAGGATTCTTGAAAGTAAAAGCCATCTCCTTCCCACCCCGAACAGGACCTCTCGAGTCAAGTACCCCAAAATCCCACAGGTACGTGTAGTTAAATTCAGGGTTGGCAGTAACTGTAAATCTACTCTCCTCGCCGAGCTTTACATGTGTTCTCAGAGGAAACACAGACACTGTTGTAACTTCAGGTTGGACGCAGATGCTTTTGAAAAAATTGGCCTTGTTGGCTTCACTTGACATTACCAGCGAGAGACTGTACTCTCCACTCTTAACATACGAGTGCGTTATCAGTGCCGTTCCATATTGAGTTTCGTTGGGGCTTCCGTCTCCAAAACTCCACGCGTATTGATGTCCTGACGCGTTCCCTGACACAAACGCATGGAAGCTGACCTCTTTGTTTTCCTGAATGCACCCGGGAGGTTCTAGCGATAACACTTGTAGCACAAACACCTCAACAGGCAAGGTTACCCACTGAGAGCTCACAGCATTCTTTGCGGTGACGTTAACCGTGTAATTTCCATCTTTCATGTACCTATATTCAACTTGTGGTCCCACATCCGTGTGCACCGTTCCATCACCCATGTCAAAGCTCCATGTTACGTTGTTACCTCCTTCTAGACTTGCTGTGACGATGGTAGGCGTGTTGCGTTCGGTGGGAGCAGACGACACCACCTCCAAGCCCTTAACGTCCTCATAGACGGTAACTTCCGCACATGTGCCTGTCCAGCTAATGGTGTTGTTCACAATCACGCAGATGTTGTAGACACCGCTGTGAGCGTACGCGTGAGGAACCCTGCGTTCACGTCCCTGCTGGATACTCGAATTGTCACCGAAGTTCCAGGTGTAGATGATGCCGTAGGGAGACGGTAAGGGGTGGGCCTCAAAGTCAGCTGTTTTTTCGGCCTGTAGGAGTGGTGGGTAATTTTCGATTTGCACACTTGTCAGAATGCTGAAGACGTATACGTCGACCTTGCATGTCTTGTTCTCATAGCGGTTGGAAGCAGAGAGCATTAGGGTGTACTCCCCTGCAAAAAAATATGAGTAGAAAAAAGATCAATATGGATATAAAACATAATGAATATGAATATAATAATGAATATGAATATAAAATACAATAAATAATGAATATGAATATAAAATACAATAAACATGAATATAAAATGTAAAAAATATAATCAATATAAATAAATAATATAAAAGTTTTTACCTGGCTGTGCATAAATATATTCCACATGGTCATCAATCACCACCTGGTTACTGGAGGAGTTTTCGTAAGGAGGCTTAAACTGATGTGTATGGTTTCCTCCATCTCCAAACCACCACCTGTGACACATAAAACCATCAAAACATTACATCACAAACAAACACACTTGATGCCTGATTTACATGCACTATTTTAAAACACGCTTCACTTAATCAGTTTCTCACAATGTAGAGAGTGGTTTAATCTTTGGGAATGTTACACTGTTAACCTGCCAAATCTTAAGACCTGTTTACTGCTGGTATTAAGATGTGTTTTGGTCGATCGGATCACAAGTAGACGAGGGAAACGCATTCACGTTCACACCTGGTGTTTTAACCGGTCTCTTTTATCCACTTTCAGCCACTTCTGTCCTGATTTCTTCGAGGGGAGGGTCTATGGGCGGGGAAATGTGTGTGTTTTTTCAGATCTTTCGATCTAATGTATGAAATAAGCTCAAGCTATTAACATATGAACGCGACCGGAGAGACAGAAAAACACACGGAGATCATCAGCTTTAGTTTCTGCTCTGACAGCCACAAGATCAGCCGAACGCTGTGAGTGTGTGTTAGAAATCAGGAATGGAGAGAGAACGTTGTGCTTGATACGTTTTTCATCTTCAAACCAAACTTGGGTCAAAGTTTCAATCCCGGTCTGGCTAGAGCTCTTCCCATAATGTTCACGCATTAGATCAGTAGACAGAGAGAAGACGGTGTTTTGTGGCTGTTTGAACACGTTCGACCACATGAAAAGCGAAAGCAATCCGGTTGAATGCTTTTTCAACTTCCTCTGTAAGTGATCGAAAGTGGACGAGCTCAAAACGCTTTAAACCCCGTTTACACCTGGATTTAGTGTCGTCCACTTGTGATCCAATTGACCAAAACGCATCTTAATACCAGGTGTAAACAGGGCCTTGAAGTCAACGTGAAACCGGCAACCCATTTTACTTATGCGATGTGACAAGATATTCAATATAGAAAAAAGACAGGGCTTGATGGACAGTGGTTGGGGAAGAGTTGAAAAAAAAAAGTCACTGCATTTTTACATTACCGGCTGTTTTTCCTTTCGAATAATGACACACTGTGCACACTAAGACCAGGAACATGTATTCAAAAAGTAAACTGTTGGTTTTAAAGAAAGTTACTGCAGTATAAAAAGGGGACTACTGGATGGGGGAAAAGCCAACTTTAAGTCTCTTTTGGTGCCTCGGGAATGTGCAAGAGCAAGGTGGCAGGTCTGTTTTGAAGATATTTTTAGCTGTAGAGAATAAAAGCACTGTCTTCTGCAATCTGGCTGTCTGACTCATCGCTGCGGGAGGGAGCGGTGGAGCTGCTGTTGAATCATCGGCTCAGTTCCCGGCTATACACCTTCATCTCTCACTCCATCTTATGCCCAAATTCTCCATGGAAGGGGAACCCAAAGGAGAATCAGGTATCACGATTGACTGAACAAGCCGAGGGCTGAACTCCAGAGATACTGAGCAGGCAAGATAAAAGAGTCGGGAAGAAACCAGACTACAGTACTTGTCTGAAAGACTTTTTTTTTGGACAATAAATAGAGAAATCCATGAAATAAATAAATAAAGCAGACATCTGCAGTGGCGCGCAGCAGGCTTCTGGGGGATGGAATGGAAAGTTTGGGAATCTTTCTATGCTCGGCGTTGAAGGGAAAATTCTTGTCAGCATTTTGCGCTAACCACAGACTGTAAATCTAGAGAAAAGTGCCATTAAAGGGGAGCAGGCTGGGAGTGTGTGAAGCGGTGGAAGCCATGGAGAAGATAAAAAAAAAAAGAGTGTGTGCAGACCGAGTACATTAAACAGTCCTGGGATGTGAATGTAGAAAGCATTCTAAGAACAGAGTTATTCAAAGAGAGCATTCACAACCCATTTTACTTCCATTATGTGGCATATTTCAAAGAGAAACATATGAAAGCTTGTTCCCGCCACAGAATAAAAAAATAAATAAAAAAAAGTAATTGCGACTTTTTATCTTACAATTCTGACTTTCTTTCTCACAATTGCAAGTTTACATCTCACAATTCTGACTTTTTATCTCAGAATTGTGATATAAAGTCACAATTGCGAGTTATAAAGTCAGAATTGCGTGATATAAAGTCGCAATTGCATGTTATAAAGTCAGAATTGCATGATATAAAGTCAGAATTGTGTTATAAGGTCAGAATTGCATGATACAAAGTCGCAACCGTGTGTTATAAAGTTTTGTGAGATATAAACTCCTTACAATTGGACTTTATAACTTGCAATAAAGTCAGAAAAGAGAAAAGATGTCAGAATTGTGAGATGTAAACTCGCAATTGAGAGATAAAAAGTTGCAATTATCTTTTAAAATGTTTTATTCTGTGGCGGAAACAAGCTTCCATAGAAACATGATATTCAATAAGAAAAAAAATGCATGAAAGCACTTGATTTTATCCGTCAGGGAAACTGGTCGTTTCATCTCAAAGTATCCCAATGTTAGGACTTCTTAATCCAAGAATAATTTGCTATTATTGCTATATTCTTTATGACTGGCATTAAATTACTGCATTACCGTATTTTAAAGAAACTGCATTACACAGTTTAACCCTAATTTAAATGGCTAAGCTTTCTGCTGAAGTCTTTGGACCTCGAATTTTTAATTCGACCAATCAGAGCTTCACTGTAACAGAACATACCAGAAGGTGACGTTCACCGCCATGTCTATCTTCACAGATGCAGAGAGGTTCAGGGACAAACCCTGCTGCACGATTTTGGGGACTCCGTGGACGACGGGGACAGTCATCGGGTTCATGCGGTCCACCGTCACGTTGAAGAGTTCGGTCAGCATGCTAACCTGGTTCATAGCCGTTACCTTGGAGACAAGAGATGGGTCAGTTCCTGAGCTGATGGAGTCAGTGTGGCTTTTACACAAACTGCACTGAGTTCAATGAAAACCAGTCACCGTGAGTTTGTAAACTGCTGCATTCTGGTAGATGATGTTTAAATTGCTGTTGTAGTATGTGAAGTATGGTTTATCATCCACTGTCCATCTGAAGGACGGGTCCGTACCTCCCTCCACAGACGCCACGTAACTCTGAAACGCAAGACGGAGAGGAAGAGGGAAGCAAATAAGACGACGAAAAAGACGACATTAAAGAGAAAGGTCAGGGCTGTAACAAAGGCGACATGGTGGATGAAGAACAGCATTAAACCTTCAGACCCGCTTCTCTCTCACAGACATCTTTTATGGACAAACATAAAATATAAGCAATAAATACTCTATTCTTGGACAGTAAGGCCTGGTTTCACAGACAGGGTTTAGATAAAGCCAGGATTAGGCCTTAGTTCAATTAGGACATTTAAGTAGTTGTTATAAACTTGCCTTACAAAACAATGACACTGACATATTTTAAGTTATGCATTTTAGTCTGTGACTAGCTTAAGCCTTGTCTGTGAAGCCGGAGTAGGTGTTTAGAAACCAGTTTAATCCAGTTTAATCCAATTTAAGTGGTTTTTAAAATATTAACAATGATACACAGTCCTAGGACAGCAGATGTTTAGAAGGTAAAGCCATGTTGATAAATGGTTTAAACTAGCCTAAGGTGGTTAGCTGGTCTACTTTAATGGTTTTCGATGGGTTTTGGGCACTTGTCAGGGTAGGAAACTAGTTTAAACCCCGTGTTGCTCTTCGAGTGTCGGTCAAAAATTACAGAAATTAATTACAATACAATTACAGAATTTTTTTTTATTTCAATGAAATTAATGTATTATATTTTAGTTTGATAATGTTTTTTATTTAATATTTTGTATTTTTAGGGGATTTTATGGTACTAAATTATATTTACGCTGTATTTATAATTCATTTATTCACTTTTTGAGCAAATGAATGCTTGTATGCTTTAGAGCACAGACTTAAGTTTGATCTCTATTCAAAGACGACATTTGGCAGATTATTGCTGAAGTGAAAAACGTTTTAGTGAACTTTAAAAAAGTTTTAAATTTTTATATGAAATATATATTTTCAAAAACATGTTTTACTCTAAAACCGTGAGGAAATCAAAGCCATCAATCTAAACAAGTTGTGTTCAAAATTTGAGCCTGATATCTCAAAAAATGAGCTTTCAGTAAGATTTTGTTCGGCTGCAGTACCAAAAGTTTCCACTAGGTGAAATTCGTCTCCCATTAATTTCCAATGCGCTTATTTTTGACCGTGAGGAGCACAAGTGTGACTATTTTTTTCAGGACCATTTAACCTGTTTGAATCATGGCCAGGATTTTTTTGTGTGTTCACAAATAGCAAGTGCCAAAACCTTTACCAAGTTTCGTACAATTCCGATGAAAAAAAAAAAAAAAATGTATGTAATATTTTTCAGTGAAGAGCAAACCTAGAAAAGAAAACCAGATCTTTAGAAGGTAAAGTCATGCTGACAAATGGCTTAAACCAGCCTAAGGTGCCTATCTGGTCTCCTTTGAGGGTTTCTAGTGCTGGGTAACCAGTTTAACCCAGCCTAAAACCAACAAACCCCCTGGTTTAAGTGGGTTTCCTCAGAAGGGAGGACGTCACGTACCACTATGGACTCCATGAGGACTCTGTGCGCAGGATGCGGTTGGACAACCAGGCCCCGGAGTGGCTCTTGCACCCTCGCCTCAATTTGTAGCGATGCTTCAGTAACTTCGCTCTTGACACGAAGCATTACGGTGGTCTGTCCCGGCGTGGACCCGAGCTGGAGGTCGACCCATGCGAACATGGTGTCGTTGTACGGGCCGGGCCTTCTGCATTCGGCCACTTTCGCCACCAGGTCCTGGGGACACGAGCTGTGAAAAGCTACGGTCGTGTTGCTGCCCTCCCGCTCAATAAAGGCATCGTGCTGCGAGCGGACCGTCACGAGAATCCACGTCTGATTGGGGAGGAAGTACACCGTCCCGCTGTGATTAATCGGATGGATCACGGTGGGCGCCAGTGGTGGGACGACTTGAATCGGACAAGATGCAGTGACGGGAAAGTCCTCATCATTGGACGTCACTTCCAAACTGTATTCGCCAGACTGAGGGAGTCCAGAACGGAGGAAGGGACCCTGCAGCTTGGTCTCGTTCTGTCCCACGTACAACACCCTTATCTGACAAACCACGCCCTCCTCCCAACTTCCCTCAGCATCCGCTTGCAGCGTCTCATTAGCATCCCACCAATCAGAGCGGTTCTGGATGAGCACGCTCTGCTTCCATGGGGAAGAGGGTTCGGAGGAGCACTGGAGGAGGCCTGATGGCCCGGCGTCGTGCTGAAGGCCGATGAAGTCCCCAGGGGAAACCAGCAGGTCCTCGAACTCCTCCTGGACCTGAGGGAGAGCAGGGCAGAAAGTGAGAGGGGATGAAACCTGTCCACTTGTATCAAGATATGCTGTTGCTGCTTCTCTAAATGTATAATCTTTTTTACTGAGGGTCATTATCAGAGATAGTTGTGAAGCTCGAGCGTGCTGCACTTGTGCTCTATGAAACCTGTCAAGAACACGTCTATATTTCACACTATAAATCAAAAGGAACAAAAAATTATATTTTGCCTAAAGAAATCAAAGCCTATTTTAAGAACCATTTTGGATGATTTTTTTCTGCATTGTGATGTCATTTGTTTCCAATGATTTTTAAATGATTTCCACAATTTCCATTGTTCTCAATGATTATTAATACAAATGTTTTATACAGTTTTTTTATATACAAAAGTGTTTTTAGATTAAAATTAGCATACTAAACACAGCACAAAAATAACACCAAATACACACACTACTGTTCAAAAGTTTGGGGTCGGTATGATTTTGTTCATATTTTTGAAAGAAGTATCTTCTGCTCACCAAAGCTGCATTTATTTGATCAAAATGATTATGAAATATTATTACAATTTAAAATAACTTTTTTTTTAATGAAATATATGTGTTAAAATGTAATGTATTCTTGTGATTTGGTTTTGGTTTTGAGTAATGATGCTGAATTTTCAGCATCATTACTCCAGTCTTCAGTGTCACATGATCCTTCAGAAATCATTCTAATATGATGATTTGATGCTCAAGGAACATTTATGAATATTATCAAAGTTGAAAACAGTTGTTTATATTTTTTTGTGGAAACCGTGATACAATAAATTCCTAAAATAGACTTTTTTTTCTTTACACAAAATAAAATATTGTTTGTTTGAGAAACAATTCAAATATGGTCTTGACAGTTTTCATGAAGTTACGATTTTAGAGGCAGTTCAGTCTGGTTTTTATTAGGTGCAGTTCCAGGTTTTCACTGGGTCAAACTCACCAGGATGTTGGAGGGAGGTCCGGCCGGCAGGGTGACCTGCACCTCCCCGACCAGGCTGTAATCGGGGTACTGAGTGCCCGCCGGCAGAGGACTGACACCAGAACAGTTGACACAAGCCCCAGGATGGCACGGGCTGGACAGTGGCAGACACTGCTCAGCGTACGGACAGTACTGGCGTCCCGCTGGGCACGATGTGGGCTCGGCTCGGGCGGATGTGTCATTGATCCACTCATCCGGGGCCTGGCAAACAGTGATGGGGGCGCAGAGGTCACCGCATCCTGCAACAGAAGTCCATACAAATCAATATATCATTACAAAAAAACATGTACACTGTTAAAGAAAAAAAATTCTTTGCTGCCTTAAATTTTTAATCAACTTGGATGTTCAAGTCATTCCAACTTAAATTACATTAACTTATAAAAAAGTTGAAAATTGCTTAACTTATTTTGACAAGTTTAAGCAATGTAAAACATATGTTATCATAACTTATTGATCATATATTTTTTTGCAGCGTACATATAATTCACAGAGCAATATTTGTTGTATTAAGGTTTACTTGGCTGTTTTGCTATATATATATATATAATGTAAAATATATATGCATAATATATATGCATAATAAACATATATGCATTTAAATATATGAACCTTTCTTACTTAATAAATCGATCTTATCTAATAAGTTTAAATCAACTAACAGTAAATGTCGAAGGTCCGGTAATGTTTAATTAAAACTGTCAACAATAATGCAATTGTTGTTACTATATTTGTATTAAAAATATGAGTAGAAAATGTATTAAAATAACAGAATCTCAGATTACCGTACTTTTCTTTGCAGATAATAAATCCGTAATGCTGCATGTAAACCTTCACACATTTTAGATATAAATAAGTTGGTAATACACCAAATTTTTGTTTGTCAGTTTTTTGCAGAGTAAGCAAACCAACTGTGATCCTGTAAATATAAAAATATGGTTCATGTATCTTAGATTTCATTGTTAAATTATTAAGAAATAAAGCATCTTCACTGAACTAATGAACTTTCAGCGTGTTGAAATGTGTCTGGAGGCTGATTGTTGGTTTGCAAACACGTTCAACACAAAGAAATGATCTTGACTGGCGGTAGAAAACGAACTCCGGTCCGCTGAGAACAATCTCCACATCTGATTTCATTTAAAAGTAAAATTATGAACTACTCTGGTCTACTAATAGCTTGCAGAGCTGCTTGTGCATGTATTTGTTTGCTCGTTTGTTTATCTCAGAGCTCCGTCTGCCAGTCTGTTCTTGCACGGCAAATGGCCAAGTCATCAAACAAGCCTGTTACCATGACGATGGGCATCCGAAGATAACGTCAATTTACAGAGGGAAACATTGTGCATAAACACTCAGGACTCCTGAAGGAAAGTCACATGATGGCTGTGTGAGGAAAATAACTAAATCTGAGTCTATTTAGGAGCTGTGAATATTTTAACACGTTTCGCTTGATGCAAGTTATGATGTAAATGATGATGGTAACAGTTTACAATATGGATGGATAGAATGATGGATGGATGAATGGATAGATAGAACGATGGAAGGATGGATAGACAGAATGATGGATGATAGAATGATGGATGGATGGATAGAATGATGGTTGGATGGATGGACCGACCGATGGATGGATAGATAGATAGAACAATGGATGGATGGATGGATAGAACAATGGATGGATGGATAGAACGGTTGATGGATGGATGGATGAATGGATGGATGAATAGACAGAACGATGGATGGATGGATAGACAGAACGATGGATGATAGAATAATGGATGGATGGATAGAACAATTGATGGATGAATGGATGGATGGATGGATGGATGAATAGACAGAACAATGGATGAATGGATAGACAGAACGATGGGTGGATGGATAGATAGAACAATGGATGGATGGATTATGGATGGATGGATAGAACGATTGATAAATGGATGGATGAATAGATAGAACGATGGATGGATGGATGGATATATGGATTATGGATGGATGGACCGACCGATGGATGGATAGAACGATGATGGATAGATAGATAGATAGAACAATGGATGGATGGATGGATAGATAGAACAATGGATGGATGGATGGATATATAGAACAATGGATGGATGGATAGAATGATTGATGGATGGATGGATGGATGGATGGATAGACAGAACGATGGATGATAGAATAATGGATGGATGGATAGAACAATTGATGGATGAATGGATGGATGGATGAATAGACAGAACAATGGATGAATGGATAGACAGAACGAACGATGGATGGATGGATGGAACAATGGATGGATGGATAGAATGATGGATTATGGATGGATGGTCCGACCAATGGATGGATAGAACGATGGATGGATAGATAGATAGAACAATGGATGGATGGATGGACAGATAGAACAATGGATGGATGGATAGAACGATTGATGGATGGATGGATGGATGGATGAATAGACAGAACGATGGATGGATGGATAGAATGATGGATGATAGAATAATGGATGGATGGATAGAACAATTTATGGATGAATGGATGGATGGATGAATAGACAGAACAATGGATGAATGGATAGACAGAACGATGGATGGATGGATAGATAGAACAATGGATGGATGGATGATGGATGGATAGAACGACTGATAAATGGATGGATGAATAGATAGAATGATGGATGGATGGATTATGGATGGATGGACCGACCGATGGATGGATAGAACGATGGATAGATGGATTATGGATGGATGGACCGACCGATGGATGGATAGAACGATGGATAGATAGATAGATAGATAATCTCTCTGTCTTGTCACGGGATCCCCTGAAGTTTTCTCTTTTCTTTTCTTTTAGCTGCCGCTCAACTCTTGGTGTTGGATGGATTGATGCGTGTCATTCTTCTGCTCATGTTGTATTGATCAGGAGGAACAGCAGAGGCTTCTGGGTAACGGCTCAGACAGTGACCTTGATGACTGTGATCAGTCAGACCCAGCAGAACAGCATCTCTCTCTCTCTCTCTCTCTCTCTCTCTCTCTGGAATATCTGGAATATCTCCAGATTATATAAATTTATGAATATGAATCTAGTGTCTGTTTCAGAGGGTTGGAAGTGTGAGAGGTGAATGTGCAGCAGAAACGAAGCCGAAGCAGAAAGATAAATCTGAATATGAATAGAAAGAATATTCAGAAATATAAATATATTTTAAATAAAATATACACCTATCTTAAATCTTAAAAGAAGAAGAGGCTTTCAAAAACAAAACAACCCCAAACTTTAGAACGGTAGTGCGTTAATTTAGATGAAGTTAGCGTGAGTGTGTGGGTGTAAGAGAGAGTGAGGGAGTGTGCGTGTGTGAGAGTGTGTGTTTTACCTGGCAGCAGCAGCAATCTCTGGCACTGCGGTCTGTACACCTGAAGCCTCAGCAGAGTGTCTGCGCTCAGAGAGTGTGTGTTCAGATCCACAGACGACAGGCGTCCAGTGTTCAGGAAACTCATTCCAGGGAACAGCAGCAGCTGCAACACACACACACACACACACACACACACACACAGACAGACAGACAGACAGACAGACACAGACACACACACACACACCAACATCAGCAAAACCAGAGCTCACTTATAAATCACCACAATCTTTCCCCAATATGGTGTGTTTTTCTGTACGGAAGTGAAAGAAAGCTATCATTAAAACAAAAACATATATACATTAATTATTCTATATATTCTATATAGAAAAAAAATCTGCAGTCATCACGAAAACTGAAATGACATGACAATCACTCAGAGTCAAATCTCACATCATGGGACTCATAGTGTATGACTCGTTTCTATGGCAACATTAATAGCAGGAAGTGCAGTTGTTATTGATGGAAGTGAAATACTTCACTCATTCTCCTGTAAAACACTGAACAGATTTATTTATATTTATTCATATATAATTATTTATTTGTTTTTTACAACACAATATACAAACAATATAATCAATGCATGTTTAATTAAAATAAAGTTAATTTCAATAAATAAATAAATAAAGTTTGTTTATATTTATTTATTATTTATGTATATTTATTCATTTTTATAATTATTTATTTATCATTTATAATTATTTATTTCTTCTATTTTACAACAAGAGATATAAACAATATACAAATAGGCTTCTTACAATCTTACAATAAAAACTATATAAGATCTTTCATTGAATGCCTATAATTATTTTGTGTGTGTGTGAGAATGTGTGTGTGTGTGTGTGTGTGTGTGTGTATGTGTGTGTGTGTGTGAGACTGTTTGTGAGAGTGTGTGTGTGAGTGAGTGAGTGAGTGAGTGAGTGAGTGAGTGAGTGAGTGAGTGAGTGTGTGTGTGTGTGTGTGTGTGTGTGTGTGTGTGTGTGTGTGTGTGTGTGTGTTTACCTCTACGCTCTTGGCGGGTTTGTTGAGCACAGATGTGTGTGTCGCTGTGGGGCTCCTCAGAGGACTGTGTGTGTTGAACACAGCGGTTCCCACCGTAAAGACGCCAGCATCAGGAACACGCACTGCAGAGAAACACTGATGTTCAGCTGCAAACTCAACTGAAAACACATTCAGACTCTAAACACGTCTGTCGTATCAGCACTCGTTCATCAAATTAATGCGTTTTCTCAATAAGGCAGAGCCGAGCACACAAACACACACACCTGCCTGCAGTGTCACTGACTGAATCAGTCTGACTGCCACTTGATTCGGTGTGTGTGTTTTGATCTTTCTACGCTTCATGATTCTATGAGGTGTTCAATACATCTTATTTTGAAAAATGAAAAGAAAAAGAGCTGAACATCACTCAGCCAGAAGCTTGAGAGGGAGAGAATAATGAGTTAAGCTCAACTGAAGCTCATACGTCTCATTCAAAGAGTGCACTTCACTGTTTAGTGACCTTGTTATTTGGGGATTTCAGATTAGAATTTTATTGCTTTTTCATTCTCAGTGGAAATTCTAAAAGATGTTCAAATGAAACATGATTTGCATCATTCTGTATAACTTTGAGTGAAGTGATCAGTGATTGGAGCAGGTCAAATCCCTTGTCCAATCAAATTGTAGCATGAACAACTGGTTTATTTTTTACCTGCTCAGTGAAAATGTAAGTTGCATGCCAATTCACACACTTCTGCTATACACTAAAGAGTGAAAACATTTTTCACACCAAAAAAAAAGGTCATTCTGAGTAATTGCAGAGAAACATTTATCTCCTTCAACTGCTTATCAGGGCTCTAAATTCAATTGAAAGGGTCTTGTGTGCATTGTGTGAAATATGTTTATTTAGACTTCGCTTCTCTCTAGCGCGACATCGTTTCTCACAACTTCATTTCTCACTAGCGCGACTTCATTTCTCACTAGCGCGACTTCATTTCTCACTAGCGCGACTTCATTTCTCACTAGCGCGACTTCATTTCTCACTAGCGCGACTTCATTGGGACTTCGTTTCTCTCTAGCGCGACATCGTTTCTCACAACTTCATTTCTCACTAGTGCGACTTCATTTCTCACTAGTGCGACTTCATTTCTCACTAGCGCGACTTCATTGGGACTTCGTTTCTCACTAGCGGGACTTTGTTTCTCACTAGCGGGACTTCGTTTCTCACAACTTCATTTCTCACTAGTGCGACTTCATTTCTCACTAGCGCGACTTCATTTCTCACTAGTGCGACTTCATTTCTCACTAGCGGGACTTCGTTTCTCACTAGCGGGACTTCGTTTCTCACTAACGCAACTTCGTTTCTCACAACTTCATTTCTCACTAGTGCGACTTCATTTCTGACTAGTGCGACTTCATTTCTCACTAGTGCGACTTCATTTCTCACTAGTGCGACTTCATTTCTCACTAGTGCGACTTCATTTCTCACTAGCGGGACTTCATTTCTCACTAGCGCGACTTCATTTCTCACTAGCGCGACTTCGTTTCTCACTAACGCAACTTCGTTTCTCACAACTTCATTTCTCACTAGTGCGACTTCATTTCTCACTAGCGCGACTTCATTTCTCACTAGCGCGACTTCATTTCTCACTAGCGGGACTTCGTTTCTCACTAGCGGGACTTCGTTTCTCACTAACGCAACTTCGTTTCTCACAACTTCATTTCTCACTAGTGCGACTTCATTTCTCACTAGTGCGACTTCATTTCTCACTAGTGCGACTTCATTTCTCACTAGTGCGACTTCGTTTCTCACTAGCGGGACTTCGTTTCTCACTAGCGGGACTTCGTTTCTCACTAGCGGGACTTCGTTTCTCACTAACGCGACTTCGTTTCTCACTAGCGCCACTTCGTTTCTCACTAACGCAACTTCGTTTCTCACAACTTCATTTCTCACTAGTGCGACTTCATTTCTCACTAGCGCGACTTCATTTCTCACTAGCGCGACTTCATTTCTCACTAGCGCGACTTCATTTCTCACTAGCGGGACTTCGTTTCTCACTAACGCAACTTCGTTTCTCACAACTTCATTTCTCACTAGTGCGACTTCATTTCTCACTAGTGCGACTTCATTTCTCACTAGCGGGACTTCGTTTCTCACTAGCGGGACTTCGTTTCTCACTAACGCGACTTAATTTCTCACTAGCGCGACTTCGTTTCTCACTAACGCAACTTCGTTTCTCACAACTTAATTTCTCACTAGTGCGACTTCATTTCTCACTAGCGCGACTTCATTTCTCACTAGCGGGACTTCGTTTCTCACTAACGCAACTTCGTTTCTCACAACTTCATTTCTCACTAGTGAGACTTCATTTCTCACTAGCACAACTTCGTTTCTCACTGCGTGACTTAGTTTCTCACGACTTCATTTCTCATTAGCGCGGTTTCGTTTCTCACTAGCGCGACTTCGTTACTTACAAGCGCGGCTTCGTTTCTCACTAGCACGACTTCGTTACTTACAAGCGCGGCTTCGTTTCTAACTAGCGCGACTTCGTTACTTACAAGCGCGGCTTCGTTTCTCACTAGCGCGGCTTCGTTTCTCACGACTTAATTTCACACTATCATGGTTTAGTTTCTCACTAGCGCAACTTCGTTTCTCACGACTTCATTTCTCACTAGCGTGGTTTCGTTTCTCACTAGCATGACTTTGTTACTTACAAGCGCGGCTTCATTTCTCACTAACGCGACTTTGTTTATCATTAGCGCAGCTTCATTTCTCACTAGTGCGACTTCGTTTCTTACAAGTGTTGCTTCAATTCTCACTAACGCAGCTTCACTTCTCACTAGCGCGACTTCGTTTCTCACTACCACGACTTCGTTTCTCATGACTTAATTTCTCACTAGCGTGGTTTCGTTTCTCACTTGCATGACTTCGTTACTTACAAGCGCGGCTTCGTTTCTCACTAGCACAGCTTCGTTTATCATTAACGCAGCTTCATTTCTCACTAGCGCGACTTCGTTTCTTACAAGTGCGGCTTCATTTCTCACTAGCGCAACTTCACTTCTCACTAGCGTGGTTTCGTTTCTCACTAGTGCGACTTCATTACTTACAAGCGCGGCTTCATTTCTCACTAGCGCAACTTCGTTTCTCACTAGCGCAGCTTCGTTTATCATTAGCGCAGCTTCGTTTTTCACTAGCGCGACTTCGTTTCTTACAAGCGTGGCTTCATTTCTCACTAGTGCAGCTTCACTTCTCACTAGCGCGACTTCATTTCTCACTATTGTGAGTGACTATTTCTCACAAATGCAACTTTATATCTCGCAATTCTAACATTTTTTCCTCACAATTGAGACTTTATTTTTGTACCAAAAATGTGATTAAGAACTAGTGCAAATGTCACTCATCTTCCATATTGCAAGGGGTTGTGGGCAATATAAAGCATGCGCAGATGCACAAACTGGCACATTTTTTTAATGTATGATGCACCAATTAAAATGATGTGTACTATAAAGTAAGGATAGTATGCAAACTGGGATGCAGCAGCAGCAGATTTTATGTGATCCAGTGTGTTGCTACGGGACGTTTACCTTGCCGTGTGAACTGGCAGACAAAAGCTCGTTTGGCGGTGCAGGAGTGTGAGCTGGGCTGGCCGCTGGCATCCAGTGACACACACACATTTCCAGGCTGCAGAGTGGCCCGGTCCCTCGAGCCCTCATCCCCTGACCTGACCTCAGAACCGTCCACCCAGCGCAGGACTCGTGGAGAATACTGATCACTCAAACCCAACCACACGCCACGCTCGCTGAAACACACAGAAACACAAACAGCATCATCACTAATGAGATCCAATACGAGGTGTTTCTGGACCCTAATAGAAAAAGCTCATTTATATCGTATTGCTGTTAATGGTTCTGTTTATGTAAAGCTTAATTAAAAATAATAATAAAAAAAAAAAACACACATTCCTTCTGTTTTCCACAGGTTCAGAAAGACATGAATAAATGATGACAGAATTATCACTCTAGGCTGAACTATTGTTTTTGCTCTCCATTTAATCTCATTACCAACCTGGAGTAGCGACTGAGATTTTAAAGAGATGTCATTTGTAATTTTTCTTTCCTACGAGCTTCCCGTTGGAAACAAACGCACACAGGAAGTTAATGCAAGGCGAATGCGCTCTGAATGTTTTATGCATATCGCGTTCAGAGCTTCAATAACCCTAATAAAGCATCAGCCGAGGGGAATGTGAGGCGCTATTGAACCCGACGGGATGCTGATCATTTTGAAGTTTCATTTGCCTTCAAACAAGACACAAAAACAGCGACGGGAACAGAACCGAACGAGCCATGGTGCAAAAACCACAGAATATATCATCATTTGCAACGAGTCATTTTGATATTTTAGTGCATTTTAGAGCCAGGTTATTACCATTAACTAAAACAGATGTATATGTGTGTGTGTGTGTGTGTGTGTGTATGTATATATATATATATATATATATATATATATATATATATATATATATATATATATATATATTTATATATTTATATATCTATAGTATTATAAAATATACAAATAAAAGATAATTAAACATATTAATAAAACTACAATAGTATATAAATAATAGAGTAGGTTGGTGAGCTTAATAGACTAAACTTTATATAATTTATGTTTGCGTAATCTTACAAAGATTAGTAATTGCCATGCAGATCATTCAGTTTGAGTGTCGAACAGTAAGGCGTGCCGCTGTTATAGTCATTTTTAACTGCGTGACAATTGCATGAACAGATGAAGAGGGAGGGTTTGGTAATCATGGGTCCCAGTGCGACTGTCCCGCCCGGACCGCCGGTAGTAACACCACAGGCCCGATTACGCCACACACACACACACACACGATTATAATGGGCTTGAGCCAACATCTCACATCTGTGAAAACTACAAACAAAAAAGAAAAAAATTGGGAGGGAAAGAGAGGGACAAAATCACAACGCTTTCCGCCAGAAAGGGAACAATAAAAGTGGTCTGTTCACTTATGTGTTCTTACATAAGTCTGTGTGTGTGTGTGTGTGTGTGTGTGTGTGTGTGTGTGTGTGTTATGGGGGTATGTGGTCCATCTGGAGCAGGTTATAGAGATAGAAAACACACTTCCTCCAACACTCATTCTGTCTGTCTGTCTGCAGTTCTGTCTCTCTCTCGATCTGGTTAGTGGAAGCTCTGCCCTCAAATTAATGATGGGTGTGGAACAGAAGACAGGAAACACACACACACACACACACACACACACACACACACACACACTCGCATAGATAAACACACATAAACACACATAACTGGTGTCTCCTCCCTCCTGGAGTCTAATGTATTTCCACAGCTGTGCTTCAGCAGATGTGTAACACCACAGTGTGTGTGTGTGTGTGTGTGTGTGTGTGTGTGTGTGTGTGTGTGTGTGTGTGTGTCTCACACCTGTAAACATTCTATCGTTGAAGAAGAAAGTCACACATATACACAGTTGAGAATTTACTCATGTTTTTAACCTTACACATTTTAGATAAATATTAAAGTCATGAAAAGGCTGCATGACGGTATGGGAATTATGTAGTGAGCAAAACAAATGAAAACTCTGATGTTTTTCTAGATTTCAGCTCTGCTCACTTTGGACATTCATCAATCAACATGAGGTGCATCCTGGGATGCTTTTGAACTCTATGTGGGAGAAACGTGTGTGCTGGACACCTGATGATTTATACATTTATACATAAATAAATACTTAAATGAATAAATGAATGATCCAAATTAAATATTAAATATTTAAATCATTAAATATTTTTTTTACTTAAAAAACAAACAAACAAATAAATAAAGATAATTCTAAATCATCTTTTTAAATAAATAAATAAATTGGTAATAAAAAAAAAAAGATTAAATAGTTAAATGAATGAGTGATTGATCCAAATAATCAAATGATTGTGTGTGTGTGTGTGTGTGTGTGTATATAAAGATCATTTTAAAATAAAATTTAAATGTTATTAATTTTTAAACATTTAAATAAATATCTGTTTAAATATAATAAATATAGTAAATAAATAAAAAATAAATAAAAATCCTACCAAATCATAAAAAAAAAACATTTAAATAAATAAATAAAAATATCTAGGCATATCTGTTTTTTTATGTGTTTTCTTTCTATTTCCTTTGTTCTATCCTTATGCTACTGGGCCACTGCCATTTGTAAAGGAATGTGTTGTTCATTGTTTAAATCCATAAAAATATAAGTTTAAATAAATAAAACGCCACAAAACTAATTTCAGTATTTAAGGTGGAAACAAATTCCGTCAAAACAAATTAAGTATCAAAAACCTTGACTGGAAGTGTGTGTGTGTGTGTGTGTGTGTGTGTGTGTGTGTGTGTGTGTGTGTGTGTGTGTGCATCAGTGCTAGAATATTAAATATTTAGAAACAGAATAAATGAGTGAATATCAGAATAATAAGTTTGAGACTAAGGTGTGATGGCAAAGAAAGCAGTGTGAGGGTTAATTTATCATCATAAGATCACATCAGAGCTAATGCTGTCCTCCAGTCACGTCAGGACGATCGGCTCTACAAGATTAGCACACATGAACACCTCCAGCGGGAAATTCCCTGAGTTCGGGGAGACAATTAAACAAACTAGAGGAAGCAAATCGCTGATAATCAGGCTGTGATTATGAATGCTGTTTGGTTTGAACACATTCAGTGTTCTGCTGATGAATAATAAATATGAAACTCACTAGAACGGACTATCCGTTTAGACCAAACATGTCAAAATAAGCTATTTTTAATGTGACGTTTACAAAGCATTTAGCATGATATAAAACTGGCCTGAAGAAAAGCTGTAGCTCATTCGACATCTAGACAATACAATCATTTCATAATTGATGAACTTTGCAGAATTAACAGTTATTTTCCTGTTGAAACAATCTGTATTGTATAAAGCGCTATATAAATAAACATGACTTGATCAAAGAAACGTAATAGAAATGTTTAGACTTGGTGGTCAGAATTTCTGTCCAAGCAAAAGTAATAAATACTGATTATCTCATGGACATGAACACAGAAAACAAACCATGATTTACAGTTTACATGCTCAGATCTGGGATTGGGTGAATGTCAGTCAGCTCAGAAAAGAAAATGAGCCATCAGCTGATCTCTTGACTCAGGTGCTCAGAGGAAAACCACAACAGAAGAGAGAGAAATGACAAACAAGAGACACAACTTTTCCATTATGTACACGTATTACATTGCATGTCGAGTCAGAGGCCTTGCTCTGCAAAAAATTTATTTAGGGCCCAAGCCCTGAAAGGGCGATATATATATAAATATAGCTGCGAGCAGCGATGGAGGGCCCAAGCCGGTGACACCACCACCCCGGTGCCTTTAGTATAAGCTCGCAGCTATATTTATATATATATAGTTTTTTTGTTTGTTTTTTTGTTTTTTCAGTACGAATACCTAAACATTCAAGGCAAGACACTAGAGCTGGATGGTTTTTCAGATTAATTCGAATTTAATATTTTGCAACGATTATATATATAGTTTTTTTTTTTTTTAAATCGCAGTTTTGAAAAAAATATAAGCAAACATTACAATTAGACATGCTGACGATACACCAAGATAAAAAAAAAGATTTGACACATCGCTAGACCTAAGCGGCACGTTGAAAAAAATGGAAAAAAGGTAATGAGACGCGAGTTGTACAACTTTTAAAGGTAGTGTAGGCAATTTCAGAGAGGCTAGCGATAGCAAGCTAGCTTTGAATAGTTCACCCAAAAATTATTGTTCTGTCATCATTTACTCACCCTCATGTCGTTCCTAACCTTTATGAATTTCTGTCTTTTGTTGAACTCATTTTGAAGAATGTTGAGGTTCCCATTGATTTCCATTGAATGAACAAAAATACAATAGAAGTCAATGGGGACCAAAATGGTTTGCTTTTCAACATTCTTCAAAATATGCAAAGAAAGAAATGCATACAGGTTCAGAAAGACATGAGGGCAGAATTTTCATTTTTGGGTGAACTGTCCCTCTAAGTCTTGTTTTCTGATAAAAAAGAAGTTAAATTTTATGCTTAAAACAAGAAAATATATCTGCCAATGGAGTCAAACAGAAAACACGATTATTTTTCTGACCTTGTTGGCAGATATTTTTTTCTTGTTTTAGGCAAAAACTCACTTAATTTTGATACATTTTTTAAGACTTAATACAAATACTTGCCTCTCAAGTTAATGTACCTTGATTAAGAATGTTTATATATTTCTACAGGAAAACAAGACACATATTGGGTTACACTTTAATTTAAGTTGCCCTTGCTGTTATAGTATAATTAAACATTTAAGTATTGAGTAATACTAATGAACAACATGTACTAAAGGTAAGGTTTCTTTGCGGTAACACTTTATTTTACAGTGTCCTTGTTACATATGTTACATGTACTTACCATAGTAATAACAGTAAATTATGCATAATTACATGAAACTAACCCTCAACCAAATCCTAATCCTACCCTAACCCTAGAGTGAGTACATGTAGTTGCTTAATATGACTCAGTACTTAAATATGTAAATACACTGTAACGATGACACCTTAAAATAAAGTGTAACCTTCTTTGCTTGTAATTATGCATAATTTACTGTTACTATAGTAAGTACATGTAACGGTAACACTAATGCCTCGTTTCCACTGAGCAGTACGGTACGGTACGGGACAGTACGGTACGGTTCGGGTCTGTTAACCATGATCTGGCTAGCGTTTCCACTGCCAACAGTACCCTTACTTGATAGGCGTGGTGTTTCGATCAACGTCATTTTTGCGCGAAGAAGAACATAGTAAACTACAATGGATGACATGCAGCAGATCTTGTTCTTGCTCCTCGACATGTTTGTCACAAGAAGACAAGCGCCGACATTAGGCTTTTCTCAATATCAAGTACGCAAAGTTTGTACTTGCCATGTGCGACTCCTACATGCAAATGGTACAGCGCGTTTTTAAAAGCGTCAACTCAGCTCGCTCTGCTACTCCGGTTATCTCTGTTACTCTGTATGTACATTTTAAGCAACAATAAAACGAAATATGTTATAAAACACCACTCTGCCTCTTTTCGTTTTCATTTAAATAAATTAAACATTATAGGGACACAAATGTGGTTCATGCGCAACGCATATTGATTATTCACTGCACGTTATACGTTATTCTATTTATAACAAAACGAAATTTAAAACACAACCCTAACGTTACCTCTTTTCGTTTAAATAAAAAAAAATTAAACATATTCCAGGCAATATATGCGTTTGTACAAATGTTGCAATAAACATCAGTGATAATCTTGTAATAAAAAAATGACAAGAAACCATATTTCTTTTTGTAAAATTTCAGTTTTATCAATAATAGCCTATATAAAGGCTAAATGCAGCGCTCTAGTCTAACATTACAAGTAAAGTTAAATACAAATAGCCTATAACGTTAATATGAAACTAAACTTAGCCCTCAGCCAAAACGATTGACAGGGAACTCATTATATATTCACGAGAGCAAAGATCGCCCGTTAGGTCTACACAAGACGAATTATATCTCATGTTTAACCACTACCGTCGGAGTAAGCGACGAACGTCAGAAGATTAGCCGAGGAAAGGCTCATCCAGCCGGGAAACATGAGCGCCGAGCCCCGCTGAACGCATGGATCTCACAACCGGGAAAAAAAAAAAAATCATCTTTATAAATAAACCACAGATTTGAGCTTTAAACAACTACATTCTCGCCTGAAAAACTCTTAAAATTACATTTCGTGATACAGTAACAGTAGTATTATATTAAACTGTATATTAAAAAATGGCGCTTCTTATGTTGTCATTCCCCTTGTAGCACGCGCAAGTGACGATTCTCTGTCAACCAATCAACGTCCTGCAGTGAGTCTAGCTCCACCTTTTAGTACCGTTCCACTGTGCTAGGTACCCCAATGGAAGGGTACCTAAAAAGTGGTACGGTACGGTTCGGCATTTTGGTACCATTCACAACTTTTGATAGTGGAAACGCAAATAAATGCGTACCGTTCCGTACCGTACCGTACCGTACTGCTCAGTGGAAACGAGGCATAATATAAGGTCTCATTTGTTAACATTAGTTAATGTATTAGCAATATATTTGTTACAGTATTGTTTCATCTTTGTTAATGTTAGTTCATAAAAATACAAATGAACAATGTTGGATTTTACCAATGCATTAGTAAATGGTGAAATTAACATTAAGATTAATAAATGCTGTAGAAATATTGTTCATTGCTATTTCATGTGATCTCATATTTAACTAATGTTAAAGCTGCAGTCCGTAACGTTTTTGTGTTCAGAATGTACAAAATGTATATAATGAGCGAGTACATCATGAATTCATTTTCCAAAACGTGTGTGTGTGTGTGTATAATCATCTCACACGTCCAGTGTTCTAATGAGACACTTTGTCACATTATAAGACACATTAATTGGTTCTGAATGTTCTGTTCCTGTGAGGAAATCACACGTCTCCAGTCTTTCTCAGCAGGTCGTGAGCTGGGCAGCACTCAGTGACTTTAAAATGCATTTTAAAAAGTCATTTCCCATGGTGCCTTGCTGCTGTTCCAGAGGAAAAAGTCGGGGTCAAAGCAGCAGCACAGCTCTCAATGGAAACAGTCCATTAGCAGCGGAAGTCATTTACCTCAGCATCTTCATGCCATTTCGAGCCGGCTTTGCTATTAAACGGTCAGTGATATAAAAGGTGAAACGTGTCATTTCTGCCGCAGATGGAATTTCAATCAGTTTGGACTGGACATCACAATATTGGCTCATCCAATAGTGTGACTATCGGCGTTCTGACTAAAATCACACAATCAGATCACACGAAAGCCCATCAAGACATACAGAGATAGACGAGGAGTTCCAGAATCTTCTGAAAGGGTTTTGGAATTTAGAATGAAAGCCTGCAGAGGTTTTGTAAAAGCAGAGAGTAGAGTGTGTGACTCACTGTGTGATTCGAGGGGCCAGGAGGTCCCGGACGGATTGGGAATGCACCACTGCGAGCTCCCCTCCACGGGCCGAACAATTCCGACGTGCGTCCGACCAGCTGACTTCTTCCGACACCAAGAGGAAACAGCGGGATGAGTCCGTGTGATGGAGCGCATCTGGCAAACACAGCGGCTCCGCTGGAGGGACAGGACGTTTGACTTTATTAATATTGTTCATAAGCAGTTGCTTAATATAATATAATAGAATGAATAGAAAGCTCAAAAGAACAGCATTTATTTGAAATAGAAATCTTTTCTAATAATATAAACTTGCCAATTTTGATCATTTTAGTGCATCCTTGCTGAATAAAAGTATTGATAAAAAAAATATTTCTGACCCTATACATCTGAACAGTAGCGTAAAATTAAATAGAAAACAATAACACAGAAAATCTGCAAAAATATCTTAAATATCAAAATATCAAAAAAACCTATACAATAAATATATATTGATATATAACTGCATAGGACTGAAAATATGTAAAAATATTAACAGGCATATTAGGAAAATTCACAATTTTGTGAATGCATAAACAACAGCAAATATTAATCATTAAATAACAAATATGCTAAAAATGCTGTAAAAAATTATAAAAATATATCCATGAAGTCCATATCATCAACATATCAATGAGATTTCAGTGCAAAACAACAAAGCCAACAATTCTCTGAACAAAACACTGCTTATTTATTATTAACTATTACTTTTTATGGATTATTAATTGTATGGGTCATTCATTAACCCAAATGAAAAGGCATCTGGGCCATATTTTCTTTAATCTTATGCTATTTCGTTCAAGGTCTTTGAGGATCTCACACATCCTCCCTTCTTTACAAAGTGATGTCGACAACTAACAATATGGGGGAAAAAAATTCTCCCTTTTAAAAGTTGAAAATCCTGCTTATTGTATAAGTTATATTCAGTCCAGAATGTCTCTGCTTCTGTAACCCGCTTTCTTCTCCTCCTGGGATCGGCGCTCTTATCTCTCAAAGCAAACAATGATGGACAGATCTCTGCAGGCCTGATAAACAAACGAGGGGAATCTTCACATGCCATCGCTTACATGCTTTGTGAAAGAGAGGGGATGTTTATGGTCTGATAGATCATGAAAAGCAGGATATTTTAAGAGAGAGAGAGAGAGAGAGAGAGAGAGAGAGTACATGGTCATTTCAAAGCGCGTTATATCTGAGCCGTGCTGATGTGAGAATGTGTCATCAAGATTGTGCCAGTTTGTAGTTCTCCAAAAACAGTGAGCTGCCTATCTAGACAAGACACAAAGCCCGTTTCAAAACACTCAGCCACAGATGAGACACTTTAATATGGCCTTTATGTCTCCTGATAACAATCATAGGGACGAGTATAAAAATAATAGCATTGAAAATAGCAGAGAAATGTTTTTTAATGAATTACACTAAATTTAATACTAATGAAAAGCTAAAAATGTACTATTTTACTCAATATTAAATCTGATTGGTATCATAAATTGTGCTTCTTTAGCTCAAATCAGGCCATTGATTTTTTTTTACTATAATTAATTTTTAATGCTCAATAACATACTAGTGCTGTCAAATCGATTATTCACGATTAATCGCATCTAACAAAAGTTTTTGTTTACATACTGTGTGTGTAGTGTGTATGCATATTGTGTTTACATATATAGTGTGTATATACGGTATATACTCTTACACACATATTTTATACATATATACATATTTATATATATATATAAAATGTGTGTGTGTATGTATACATATATTCATATACATATACTGTATATATAATATATATAAATACAATAATACATGCACACACATATTATATAAACAAAAACAATTCGATTAATCACGATTTGACAGCACTAAATATGATATAATATAATATAATATAATTAATATAATATAATATAATACAATTTCATCAAAGCTACAGTAAAAACAGTAATATTGCAAAATATTATTACAATTTAAAACAACCGTTTTCTATTTGATTATCTGTTAAAATGTAATTTATTCCTGTGATCAAAGCTGAATTTTCAGAATTTTCCCAGCAGGTAAAGGTCTTAAATCAGAGCTCATGTTTCTCGTACCTCTCGCTATCTCTCTCCCATCCTTCTGGATCCTCCAGTCCACGGTTACGCCCACTCCGCCCCAGTTGACCAGAGAAAGCTCCGCCTCCAGGCTCTGATTGGCCACTACGAGTGAAGGGCAGCGGAGCTCGAGTCGAGGCGGCAGATCCACACTCACGTTCCCCTGAGCCACGATCTCCTGGTGACCCGCTGAGAGACTCACTTGAGCCTGGTAGAGTCCCGGGAGCCCGTACTTATGCCTCGCCGTGGTGTTGGGCGTTGAGCTGTTGACCCGGGGTGAAAGGTCACCGAAGTCCCATGAGAAAGAGGCAGGGAAGACGGAGGAGGCGACAGACAGGACGGCCTCCGAATGAACGGACACGCGACGGGAAGGAAGAGAGGCGGAGAAATTCACCTGTGGGAGGAGAACGTGTTCAAATTATTATGACACTTACAATATCGTAAATCGCAGTAAAATACAGTAAAAACAGTAATATTGTGATTTAAAATAGCTGTTTTCTATGTGTTAAAACATGTTACAAAGTAATTTATTCCTGTGATGAAAGCTGAATTTTCAGCATCATTACTCCAGTCTTCAGTGTCACATGATCCTTCAGAAATCACTCTAATATGATGATTTGATGCTCAAGAAACATTTATGATTATTATCAATGTTGAAAACAGTTAAACTGCTTCATATTTTTATGGAAACTGTGATATATTTTAACTGTGATATAAGTTCAAAAGAACAGCATTTATTTCAAATCTTTTGTAACATTATAATGTCTTTAGTTACTTGATCAATTTAATGCATCCTTGCTGAATAAAATTATTAATTTCTCAAAAATAAATCTTACTAACCCTAATTTTTTGAGTGATTCAGAGATTCAATGTCTTTATGAAAATGTTCTTTATAACGAACAAATTTTAATTGTTCGTTGCTGTGCGCAACCCTTAAGAACATCACAATAAAAAGGTTTAATTTGTATTATTATTAAGTTTTTTTCCTAATGTAACCAGTTCTGAATAAGAACCAGTTCTCAATTTCCAAACCTAGCACTAGGGATGGTAAAGTATTATTATTAAATATTTTTAGCACAAAATATTTTAGTGTGGCAGTACTGGAGCTACAATGTCAAAAAAGCGTTGATATATTACCCCCAAAAAAGCATGCATGGCTATATACTTTAAAAATCCTCCGGAAAAAAGTACAGCATCCAGGTATTTTTGATGCAATATTTTTAATGCACTATGATATGGGACGCATTACTCCTAATCTGAGACAATATTGAAAATGTATAGTAAGTGAATTTGGATCAAAGACTTTAGATATACCAATACAGTGCACTCATATTACTTATGAATGGGAGAAAGTGCAACTTTATTTTCGTTGAAATATTGCATTGGCGTAAAAAAATGTTTTACGTTATTTGAACATAAGAAACAACATTTATGGGACAGTTCAAGTCAGATTTTGTTGCTGATTTGAAATACGAGTTCGGCTAGCAGTTTTTGAGATTTCAGGATTCCCCCATTCAAATAGAAAAAAGCTTTGCAAATATGGCTGCCGAGCGAACAGACTTTTTTGATTTGGATTCATTATGACATCACAGCTTAATGTCAGTGATCACATGACTCTAATCCAGAGGTCTTCAGAACTGCCCAAAAAATTTAATATCCAACCTTGTGATATCCAAGGCTACGTCTACATTAATCCGGATACATTTAAAAACGGCGTTTCCGTTTAAAAGGCTCTCCGTCCACACTAGCGTTTTCCGACGTTTCAGTGTGGATGAGAAACTTCGGAAAAACGCCTGAAAATGCTATATTCACCTTACAGCGCAGGCTTAAAACCTTAGAAACACTCCCTGAGATGATACAGACGGAAAAATAAATAATAAAGTTCTGACAGGATCATTTTATATAGCAAAATATCTCCTCATTGACTGATGTGTCCAGGTCGCTCTCACTCATCATTATATGTTTGGTCTAAATCGCGACTGCTCTCATGTTTTACCGCAGGACAGTAAATGCGAGTGAATTTTCTGTCATCTTTGCAGGACTGTGATATGAAGAGTGTGCAAAGTAACTTATTTTAACAACCGTGTGAAAGTGAACAGCACTTAACAGGCACAATACCGGTTTAAACATGAATATCAGTGGGCTCAATATGCGTCACATGACAAAACATGCGTCATCGTTTTCAAATAGCTCCGTTTTCACAGTCCACAGTACAACGCGAAAACTGCGCTTTCGATTTTATCCACTTTAGAGAGCATTTTCAAAAAGGTTAGTTTTCATTAATAAAAACGCCGTCTCAGTGTGGATGGAAGGCCAAAACGGAGAGGAAAAGATGCGTTTTCAAACTAAAACGTATTAGTGTGGACATGACCCGCGCTTGTGATTTTGAAGAGCTTCATTATCAGCTTCAGGACCTGTTCCGTTCTGTACCTGAAATACGTCCTGCGCCACAGTCCAGCGACACTTCTTCATGACCTGCGAGTTGGAGCAGGCGGCCGAACACTGCGACTCGCTGATGTGGTTGGGTTCGGAGTTAGTGCTGCACAGACACTCTCTCTGCTGACCCAGACCGCCGTACAGCTGGTTCTCATGGAAGCATTTCGAGTTGCACTCTTCCCGTGAGAACGGACCGGGAGTGGAGGAGGAGAAGATGACCAGCTCCACGCCCGCCACGTGCTCCTCGTCCTGCAGACAGCCCGCGTACGTCAGGCCTGAGAGAGAGAGAGACGGGAATCACCAATTCAAGCTCTCACTAACAAAATATGCTATTACTTTATTTGAGGTCTTTATGTATAATTTCTCTGCATATCTCTTGCTTGCTTTCATATCTAGTTGACTGTTATGAATATTGTTGGCTCTTGTTATGTGAAGTCGCTTTGGATAAAAGCATCCGCTAAATGAAGTGTGCTGTAATGCATTATTTATTTCCCTAAGTAATTGCAACCAAAGGTAAAATGCACTATACAGGGCTCCAGATTAACATTTGAGAGCAGTGGCACCGGTGCCATTAAGTTCTACAGATGCAACTGATTTGTTCACACAGAGGGGAAATTTGTCATAAAGTTAATTTAATCATATGTTTTGCATTAATAAGTGCAGTTACTAAAAATGTTACATGTTTGTTTATTGGAAATTCAACAGTAATGCACTGGGCTTGAATTGATATGCAGATAAAATGTGATTAACAAGATAAAATTTATTAACAACAGCAATGTGCGAAAACCTCATTTTTAAAGTGAAAATTAAGATTCTACTCGTATTAAATGTACCATTGCTCTTTTATAGTTTCATCCTGAAGTGACCGACAGCTTCCGCGATTATAAAAGAAGCGCTCTTTACTTGCTTTCTGTGTAATTCAGTCACAATTTGAAGAAAAGTTTTAGTTTTTCATGAGACTTTGTGACTTCCATATATTAGGGAGTGGAAATGGATAATATATCAATAAGTGTTCCTCTGCCGCCATCTAAAGGTTATAGCGGAATTTAAAAATAAAATAAAAGCCACAAAGTGTTAGTTTTCCTACATCTTCAAACTTTTACTTTTACAAATCATCACATTGAAAATAACATTAAAATTTGATAATATTTAGAGTTTTAAAGTGCTGGAAAAAGTGTGAAGCACTTGAAAGTCCTTGAATTTCATTTCGACAATTTCTGCCACAAAACCATGGTTACAGTAAGCATTACTACATTAAATCCATGGTGAACGTTGGTGATATGTGGATTGAAAAGCCTTCAATAACACAATGCTTCTCATGATTTCCACATCAGCGCTGTTTGATCTGATATGGTTTATTACAGAATCATGTGCCGAATCTGAATGCTTCCCACTAGATCTCGCAGCGATGTATGGAATGGACTATCGAAATAAAAGTGTTGCCAAACTGTGTATTGTTCTGCTCTAGGTGCATGTGTGTGTCACTCACCGCAGGTGTGCACACTGACGTTGAGCAGCGGCTGGTTTTTCACTTCCGGTGGACGGTCACAGAGCATAGAGTTGGGTCGCTTCACTCGAACACCCTTTTCCTGCAACCAGCTGACCAACCGCACCAGCTTACAGTCGCAGACGAACGGGTTAGAGCTCAGATCTCTGCCAAAACAGAGGGAATATTTCATTAACTGCCACAGGTTGAAAACATTATACGGTCTTTATTCAAACAGTGAATGTGCGATAAGGATACTCATTTAAAGAGCATTATTCTGTGCCTGACGACGTGTGGACTGACCCTGAGGTCAAGCTCGAGTCTTATTGGATATGAAGTAATCGCACAGCAGTGGCGGAGCAATCTGTCACCGCAGTTTTATCAGTCCGGGAAACACAACACAGCACTCTAATCTATAATTATTATTGCAGAACTGAAAAGAGTTCAACAGGGAATTTTAATCAGGGTATGAAAGCAGCACTTGGAAAGTCACAGAGGGAATAAATGAGGCTTTAGCAAATAAAAACGGCAATAGAATCTGGATAAGAATATTTAACCATTGGATAATATGTGAATTATAATTAAATCACGAAGGGAAAAAGAATCTTAATGTTTCTTTTAACTTCAAAACAAGATTATAATCATTATCATTTGGTAAAAAGTCAGTGCAATAAAATGAAAGTAGACTTTTTGCAACCATTAAGATTTCCTGAATATTTAAGCCCATTTTCTCTCCAGATTCTCATTACTGTAATACAGTGATCAGCAACATCTGGTTTGAACACAAATAAAATCAACGTAAATTAAGTTCAGTACAAATGCTACCATCAAGTATACAAACAATTGTACTTTATATACATTTAATTAAAATATAATGTTATCTGTTATTGGAGTAGACCATTTACCCAGTTAGCTTTTGTGTTTATAAAAAAAAAAAAAAAAAAAAAATTATATATATATATATATATATATATATATATATATATATATATATATATATATATATATATATATAATATAAATATTTATATATTTTTAAATATATTTTATATATAAAATATATATATATATATATATATATATATATATATTATTATATATATATATATATATATATATATTAAAAAATTAAATTCAATAAAAAAATATTTAATAGTATTACATTTATTCATTTAATCAAATAAAATTGGAAAATTTTAATAAAAATGAATGTCTGCTACAATAAAGAATGTCATTATATATTAATTCATATTATTTAATTTATTCAGTTCCTCAAATATACAATAAAATAATATAGAATAGACTACTGCAAAAAAAATATGTCATGATATATGATTTAAATTGCTAGTGTGCATTTGTAAGTATACATGATGGCATAAGATTTGTATTGAATTTAAGTTAAGTTATGCTAATTTTTATGTAAAAGGCATTGTGTCCAGACAAATTCACTGCTTTACAGTAATGAGGATCTGGAAGAGAAAATAATGCCAAGAAATCTTAATAATGAGAGACTCAATTTTTATTGTGAAAAACTTATGTGAAAAGGTCATTTATATTCTATCACTATAAAAGTATAAACAAGCAGTTTGTGTGTCTCACAAGTTCTTTATATGTGCAATGGATGTCTCTCTAATGACACACACACACACACACACACACACACACACACACACACACACACACACACACACACACACACACACACACACACACACACACACACACACACACACACACAGCAGTAAGATCTAGTTTACATCCAAGGTCATTGGTCTTCTTATCAGCTTTTGTTTTGAATGTTTGAGAACACAAAGTCTGAAGGTTATATGTGACGTGTGTGACTGTACATGTGTGTTCGTACTCACATTGTAGTTAAATTAAATAAATTATCACATGTTCGTTCCTCGATGGTGGTGATCTGGTTGTTGCTCAAATCTCTGCAAGACATGAAAGACAAAAGTGAAACGTATATTATTGCTCAGGATTTTTTCCTTCTTTCTAAGTCACTTCTTTCTTTTCCTCTCAGTATAATCGTTCCCTTGTTCAGCTGTTGGAGCAGCATATGGAAAAGTTCTGGAGTGATTTTGGTGAACCAGACAGAGAGTGTGTGTGTGTGTGAGTGTGTGTGTGTGTGTGTGTGTGTGTGTGTGTGTGTGTGTGTGTGTGTGTGTGTGTGTGTGTGTACCGAAATGGAGCAGGAAATGGTGCAGTCAAAGCCTGAAGCAATGACGTTTAATTGGTTGTAATGGGCATGTGATTGAACTCACAATGTGTGAGTGTGTGTGTTGGAAATTCTATAGCGTAGGTGCAGGTCTGTTACTGTTCACACAACAAAGATAAACGTAACCGATTCACTTTTCTGCTTATTTTGCTTTTGTTTGAGCTTAAAGAGTTGAGAGCGTCTGCTCAGTCCCTCAGCGTTTGACTCTGCGGTTCGGGAAAGACTCCAGAAAGATCCGCCTACACATTCTCACCATATGAGCTGAAAAAAACGTCTGGGAACTAGAGCATCCTGCCACCCACACACACACACACACACACACTTACAGCACAGTTAACGGCCCACAGCCGAAGATCCCGTGAGGAAGAGTGACCAGACGATTGCTCTGAAGATACCTGAGGAGAAAAGCCAACAGGACGGTGTTTGAACTGAATCTGCTTGAGTTATGTTCAGTTCCACAAAAAATAAACAAATTAAATGAAATAAACACTTTTTTATTATTAATAATAGCAAAAAAATAATAAAATGATAAATATTGATTTGATGTGTTTAGTTTTTAGCATTTTACTTAATATTATGTTCAGTTCCCATAAATAAAATAATAAACTAAATTTAATAATTTTTCTTTCATTAAAATGAAAAATGTGTCTACTGCAATAAAAGATGACATTAATAAATAAGAGAATGTCACTTTACATTTTGATTTGATGTGTTTTTAGCATTTTAATTAAGGTCATATTAATATAACTTAATTTAAATATTAATTTAACTTAATTTAAATATTTTCCATCATGAATAATATAGTCCACTTCAATAAAAGGTGTCATGATATATTATATTATTTCATATTATTCAGTTACACATTATTCATTTCATAATTTCTAATTAATAATTTATTAATAATAATAACAATTTTTTTTAGACATTTTAATTAAGGTTATTTCAATATTTTCCAATCATTTAAGTCATCAAAATATTAAAGTCTACTGCAATAAAAGATGCCATGATATATTATTTAATATATTCTGTTACACATAATAAAACAAAATACTTTATAATTAATAAATAATAATTTAATAATAATAATAATAATAATATTGCAGAAATACTGCAAAAAAGTCATGATATATTACTTAAATTGCAAAGCACGTTATAAATATTAATGATGGCAGCATTTGACTGCATTACAGTAATGAGAATCTAGAGAAAATGGGCTGAAAATAATTTCAAGAAATCTTATTGGTCTTAAAAGAGGATTCATTTTCATTTAAAATATAATTAATAATAATAATTAAAATAATAATTAATATATACCTGTTTTTTTTTCTAAATTGCAGATTAGAAAACAATTGCCTTTTTGCTTTAGCACCAGGTTTACACCAGACCACCTATTACTCCAGACCACCCATTACAGACGTACGCGAAGGACTGCGTCTCCACACACACACACACACACACACACACACACACGAGAGACGTGGCACTTACAGCTCCTTGAGGGCGGTGAGGTGATCAAAGAGGCTCCAATCCACAGAGGGAATGTGGTTTCTGGACAGATCTCTGCAACAGAAGCCAGAAAGACACGCTTAGACATTTACACACACACACACACACACACTCAAACGCTGCACCTTCAGCCGAATGTTCAGGCTGCTCTTTGAAAGTGAATGGGGACTAAAGCTGTCACAAAAGCATCATAAAAGGAGATCATGTGACTCGTGCACGACATTACAAGTCTCCTGAAGTCGTACGATTGATTTGTGCGAGGAACAGACTGAAATGTAATCTCTTCCCCTTTGCCGTAGCTCTCAAAACACTAACTTGTGGGACTTTCACGGCACTTTTTTTGGCCCACGACAATGTTAATCACTGCTCAATTGTGTAGAAAGGAAGAATGCAGTACAGGTTTAGAACAACGTGAGTTAATCATGACAGAAACTACATTTTTGGGTAAACCAAGGAAGTCTCTTTTGCTCATCAAGAAGGCCTTTATTTGATCCGAAATACAGTAAAACAGTAATATTATGATTACAACTTAAACTGTAAAACTGTTTTCTATCTGAATTCACTTTAAAGTGTAGTTTATAAGTTCATGTTTCATCACCCATGATGCAAAGTACAAGCAATCAGAATAATGGACCAATCATCATCAGTCTTCCTGATTAACACACCAATCATTAAAACCAATAACGTAACCTGTGTTAGCAGACACGGGCACAACGGAATGTGTGTGTGTGTGTGTATGAACTGTTCCCAGAAGGAAACATCTGTCCATTCCAGACAGACTGTGTAAGAGAGAAGGAGGCGTTTTCCTCAACTGACCATCAACGCTGTTGAAAAGCCTCTGCTAAAGTCGTTATTGTGTCAGATCCTCCTTAGTTGCTCACTAACAGGAGGAGATCTTACGCATCATCACGTTACGCAACACGATGTGTGTGTGTGTGTGTGTGTGCAACTGTGGTAACAAATCTGAACGTTATCAGTGCATACTGAATGAAAGTGTTGCGCTGTGCTCTTCTGAGTGTATTTTCATCAGAATCAGATATAGTGTTGTGTAAGGGTCTCGGAAAGTTTATTTAAGCAACTGGAATGGAAAGAAATACCTTCAGAGTCACGAGATGACGGCCAGGTAACAGCGGAGTTAAAACTTATGCCTTAAAGGGTTAGATATAATGAAAATGATCCCATAATTTACTCAGCTTTAAGCTATCCTAGGTCTATATGACTATCTTCTTCCAGCCGAACACAGCCAGTTATATTAAAATCCCCATGTAGTCAATAATTTATCCCTTAAAACTCATCTTTGATCACCAAAATGACACATTTAAAAAAAAAAATCTTGAAAAAAAATGTCTTCATGCCTTAAAACAGCTTGAATGTAACTCTACACCCTTGCCTCATTTAGTATACGCGGTTCTATGAATATGTAAATGAGCCCCGCCTCCACTCACTCGCTCAGCTCAGAGATCCACTTGTTGACGATCACACGTTGATCTGACTGGTTACAAGGTAGTGTGTGACGTCAGAAACACCAGCGATTTCAAACCGTGTTTTTGAGACTGTCTTTGGTTCACTGCAGTTTTAAGCAGAAAATCCTCAGCAATGGTGTCGACTTGTGAATTTACACATGGTTTGTATTAAAGCATATTAAAAACAACACATAGACATATAAACAACATTAAAAGCTTGATTTTCACCACAGGGTAATATCCTAATTATTAAATAATATCCTTCACAGCTTTATAATGGCGTTTAAGATTTTTTGGAAACTCAAAAAAAAAGGTGCATCCATCCATCATAAAAGTAATCCATTCGTCTCCAGTGGGTTAAAGGGATAGTTCACTTTGAAATTAAATTTTGGTATGTTTTAGCTTACCTCAAGGGAATCCAAGATGTAGGTGTCTTTTTTTCCGCAGTAGTTTCAATTTTGATATTTTTAGGTCAAACCGTTCTTGTCTGTCAGTCATTGAATGCAGGTCTATGGTCACCACCTCAAAGAGCATGCACAGAGTCCAAATTAAAACAATTCCCCGTCGTCCAAATTAAACAATTCCCCATCGTAAGTACACATCGATGGCCTAAGACACGAAACGAGCGGTTTGTGTGAGAAAACGAACAGTATTTATATCGTTTTTACCTCTTATACACAGCCACGTCCAAGTGATCTGAGGGCGCACGCGCATCCTGGTGTGTGACGTGTACGCAGACTGGTGCATAGATATATACACTAGATGTCGCCTTAAAGACATTCGTTCCAATGAACTGCCGTAGACAAGGCGACATCTAGTGTATATATCTATGCACCAGTCTGTGTACACGTCAGATCAGATCACTTGGACGTGGCTGTGTATAAGAGGTAAAAACGATATAAATACTGTTCGTTTTCTCACACAAACTGCTCGTTTCGTGTCTTAGGCCATAAATGTGTACTTACGATGGGGAATTGTTTAATTTGGACGACGGGGAATTGTTTTAATTTGGACTCTGTGCATGCTCTTTGAGGTGGTGACCATAGACCTGCATTATATGACTGACAGACAAGAACGGTTTGACCTAAAAATATCAAAATTGAAACTACTGCGGAAAAAAAGACACCTACATCTTGGATGCCCTTGAGGTAAGCTAAAACATACCAAAATTTAATTTCAAAGTGAACTATCCCTTTAATAAAGGCCTTCTGAAGGCCATATGCGCGTTCACGAGAGAGTCGAGTTCCGGCGGAAGGGTGACCTCTGACCCCACGTACGACAAAGTAGGACAAAAAAACCTTGAAAACCTCGGAAAAAAGCTGTTAAGTGACTGAACGCCAGTGGGCGGGGCCTATGATGCGATTGTGTAAAACTATTCGTCAATGTCTTTCTCTGAAGGCAGTCATATGCAAATGAATTTGCCTGTGTGCATCACAGATCCCGCAATATCAATATCTATCACTTTTAGTGTCGCGTCAAAAGCTATAAGAACACATTATAATGACTGACGCTGTCTACACTGGATACAGTGTGTTCAGTTTCTGACACTCCACACACTTGATTCTGCCGAAAACAGGACAAATGGACGAGTGAAAGGGCGTTTGCTTTGACGTGTCCAGATTAAACAGCTGTTCAAGTCTCTCTACAGACTATAGAAGGATCCCAACATCGGAAACAAGTGGATGGTTTATTTAACGGCGTCCCGGATCGCACCGGTTGATTATATGTTTGTTCGGAGCATTTTCTTTTGTAAACGAGGCACAGTGTAATGGACAGTTCGCGAAGAAACTTATGTTGATGAAGCAGCAAATGTACTGAATCTGACAGCAGCTGCATCACAAACTCTAAGTAAATGATTTCATAATGCTTTGTCTGTAAATGACGGTTTTATGTGGATAATGTTCACAAGCAATAGCACGTGGGCACTGATACCGTTTCTGACGCAGTGACATTAGCCAATCATAAGTGTGGCTGTTTACTGACAAACCCCTTAAAACTGATCATTTCAGACAGAGGGTGCAAAAAAAAACTTTTTTAAACATTATAGGTGAACCTCAAGGAACATATTATAAAGAAAAAATCAATGGCAAGACCCCTTTAACATGCTGGAAAAACAAGCAGTTAAAAAAGGTTGTGTATTAAACTCATAAATATGGAAATGACGCTAATCCAGGGTTTGCAGTTGTGCAGGATTAATCTTTAAATCTCTCTTTATTTGTATGTTGTTCCTTCAATTATTTATACGGTTTATTGACTGCAGAAGCGGATGATTTCCACACAGGCTTCAGTGTTTCCGAGTGCCTGATTGCTGGAAAAGTGAACGGTAGGACGGCCGCTCCAATATGAAGTAGCTCTCACGTGTGGGTCACATTTTCCATGCAGCATTTGAAAGGATTGATTTAACGTCCAGATTCACTTCAACAGGCAAGAACGGATTGTGGTTGTGCTGTTTTTCTGCTGGACGGAGAGGCGGGAACGCTGACAACACACTTACTTCATAACTACAGCTCAAAGAAACGCTCAAGTAACCAAAACGACACCAAAACGCATCAGGGCACTTCCATGTTTGTTTGGAAATATACCATGGTATTCTGTACAGCACTATATGAATGCTATGTTAATCACTTTTATGGTTTATGGTTCAAAGTACATGTTCAGGTCACATTTCATCTAAAAATCAAAAGAGAAGGAAGATAATATACAAAGAAAATATATTATTCATCTTATTTAAGGATTTATTAATAAGGGTTCAAATGAATGCTAATTTTTATTTATTTATTTTTTAATTTGAAATAAAATAATTTCTATTGACATTTTCATTTTCATTATAATTAAAAGAATAGTTAATCTAAACAAAATGTTTTGTTTAATTTTAATTAATGTATATGTTATTTTAAAAATATTTTAGTGAGTGTTGTTTAATGCTTGTTTTTCTTGTAAATAGTAAAAATGTGTAAAAAAATATATTTATTAAAAATAATTATTATTAATTTGAGAAATGATTTGTCTTTGCATTAAATGTCACAGAACAAAAAAAAAACTTAACAGACTTGATTTGCTTTACACTGTAAAAAAGTGATGAGTTGAATTAACATAAAAAAATGAGGAAAAAGGCTAAATATTATAACCGTGCGTAACTGATAAAAATGAAGTTATGTGGAGCTGTCAGGTTTACATAACTTAATATTTTCAATTACACAAAGTTTATTTACTTAATAATTTTAAGGCAACGGGTTTCCTCACTTAGTTTAAGTTAAATCAACTGATCCCTTTTTACAGTGAAGGCAAAATACCCAATATTTACATAATATTTAAATAAATCATAAACTAAAACACAAGATGTTATCGTCACCTCTAAACTTCAAATCAAACATTCCTTCCCGTTTCAAAGAGTTCCTGTGTGTCCACAATCCCATTAGTCACTGGAAGATCCAACTATGACATCATGCTTCTAAAAATAGAATTCTAATGATGTCATAGAGAAGACGCTCATGCATGAGATCAGAATCCATCCTGAATCACGGCCAGCAAGAGGGTGAAAATGGGGTATTGTTACATATCCATATTCACAACAACATGAGCTATTCATTATAGAGCCAAAATAAAGCTATCAGAACTGCAGTGCATGAATAGATGCAAGGACACACATGTTTCTTTGAGAACGCAGCTCTAGTTACCTCCTCCTCTGTAACATAAAGCACCAGTGTGCGGCCTGAACATGACCATATAAATCTGACCTCTTTGGTTTATATAAGCAGAAGTTAGGCTCCTGTGTGCAGCTCCGCGCCAGAGCCCGGGCCCCTCGGCGGAGCTGCGCGAGGGAGTCAGTGTGCGACATATGGTTCTGTTTTACTCTACCAGGCGCGCTGATTTCACCTTATAAGGGCCGAAGGGCCGTCTGGTGCCACTTCTACTAGAAGAGAGAGAGAGTGAAACAGACAGAAAGAAAAATGGCAAAACTGCCATTCCACAGCTGGCCATATTCATGTAAGACTTTAGTTTTCCCTAAAGTTCTCCTGTAGCACTCCGTCCACACTGCAAACGTGGTTTGTTGACTATAGACATTTACACAAGTTACGTTCAGAATGGAAGACATGCATGGAGCGCAGTATGTACAGTATACAATTAGTAAAAAATTATCAACTTTTCAAATTGTAAAATGCTACATTGAGATCACATTACCTACCAAGTGACAAGTTTATCTGAAAGTCTAAAAAACAAAAACAAAAATCTGTAAAATCATAACAAACTTCATGGTTTGCGTGCGAAAAATGGCATACTGTGCACAGTAATATACAGCCGAAATAGTATGAGCAATATGATAGTATGCAGTTGTGAAAAATGTTGTGCCTGTATCTATTGTATACTGTTACTGACTGCATACTATTTAAAAAACAAAACAAACATAAAACGGCACATAATATGCAACAATAAAACTGAAGTATGCTGCATATTATATTAAATTTTGCATAAACTTCTTGCATTTTGTCATTCCAACCAGTCAAGAGAAAGATTTAAAATGCAAAAAATGAAATACATTGTAGGATCTCACGTGGTTTCTGATTCAGTCATCACACCGGTAATGGAAGATCAAGTTGAGCACATTGCATTGTGGGATATAGTTTCTTAGACAGTGTGCTCTGCATGGGTATATACTGCAGTTTGGCAAATGCAGTCTATCAAATAGGTATTCCATTCATAATGAAATTAATTTTACATACTGTTCACAGTATACATTCTGTAGAAATAGTAGTATGCTATTGTAAAAAATATACATGTTCGGAAAGAATACTAGCAAACTGTGCCTGTATCTATAGTACACACTACTAAAAAAAAGTAGTATATGAAGAAGGTATGCAGCAATAAACCGAAGTACGCTACAGTGAATCCATTTAAGTCCCCCTGTGGTGAAAATCCAGCTTTTAATGTTGTTTATGTGTCTATGTGGTGTTTTTAATATACTTTAAGACAAACCATGTGTAAATTCACAAGTCGACACCATTGCTGAGTATTTTCTCCTTAAATCTGCAGTGAACCAAAGACAGTCTCAAAAACACGGTTTGAAATCGCTGGTGTTTCTGACGTCACACACTACCTTGTAACCAATCAGATCAACGTGTGATCGTCAACGAGTGGATCTCTGAGCTGAGCGAGTGAGTGGAGGCGGGGCTTATTTGCATATTCATAGAACCGCGTATACTAAATGAGGCAAGGGTGTAGAGTTACATTCAAGCTGTTTTAAGGAATGAAGATTTTTTTTCCAAGAAAAAAACTTTTAAATATGTTATTTTGGTGATAAAAGATGAGTTTTAAGGGATAAAATGATTGACATCAGGGGGACTTTAAGATTAAACATGGAGCAAAATAATAATAATAATAATAACAATTCAAAAAACTATGCTTTCAGAGGTTACGTAATTACGAAAAACTGTTTCTGATTTATGCATCACACTGGAAGTAATGGAAGGTCAAGTTTTGCACATTGCATTTGTGGAATATACTGCACTTTGGCAAACGTAACACATTAAATATGAATTCTATGCATAATGAAACCGTACTAGAAACAGTAAACATAGCCATGCGGTGCAAGATTAAAGGACTGGGGCGATGAGGATGACAACACTGACCATCATCATGAAGCAGAGGAGAGTCGTAATCCCCACAGCCAAACCACAACTGGCTGTAACCACAGTTACACACTAACCCACTCAACAGCCGTCTGTCTGTTGTGGCTGTGTCGGGAAAAAAAGTAAGGGTGGGGGAGGAGGAGGGGAAGAAAAAGGAAGAAAAAGGAAAGAATTTTATGGCGTGCTCCGTTTTGTTTACGTTCGAAATTTCAGGGCTGAACAATTCTTGCCAGCGCTCGTGTGTGTGTGTGTGTGTGTGTGTGTGTGTGTGTCTTATTTTTTGAGTGAGTGTGTATATAAATAAGAGCCAAAATGTGTGTGTGTTTGTGTAAATATTGAGTCTGAGTGAGTGTGTTTATGCACTCGAGCACAACCGTACATGTGTGCCTTTGGTCGTGATAAGTACCAGATTGGTACCGTAACATCTCAGGGGCTTTTGGTGAACAATCGCCTACTGTGAGCTGCTCGATCTGGCTCTATTCCTCAGCTGGGCTCTCTGGATCGGCCTGACCTGGGCAGAGCTACCTCATTCTGGGCTCGTGTGGCAGCGCGGGCCCCTATCCTCCTGGAAGCCCGTCCCAGGAGACTGATTATCAGGGTACTTTCCGATTGCCGGGAAAAGAGGGGAGGAGGAGAGAGAGAAGCTCCCTTCCAACACCAAGTGAATTGCAGTGTTGCCTAGTACCTATATAGACAGTGGCGTTCACACAGCACACTTACTTTGCATTCAAAGTAGGGCTGCAACTAACGGTTATTTTGATAATTATTTATTCGATTAATCGGATAAAAAGGCCAATTTTCTTTTTTTCAATTTTATTGATAAAACAAAAATGTCCACATCCTTGCCAACTGAATGCTATGAAAACATATGACTGTAAACCCTAACGCTCAAAATAATTAATTGGTTTGAGTAGGGCGAATTAACTGAACTTTAATGAGTTTTTAGCACTTTCTTTTTCTTTTGAGTTCACAAAACAGACACATTTTAAGTCATCTGAATCGTTTCATTGTTTTAAGCTTTATGAACTTGTTTCTTATAATTTAGACGAACTTAAATTTAACTGAAACTGGGCTGGGATTTCTATTTCCCAGCATGCTTTGCCATGGCACTCGAAAGGAAGAGTAAATGGTCAAATTAAGTGTCATATAATTATTTTGTGCAAGATTAATGTGGAAGGTTTAGTGTTTAATGCTTTGCTATGCTAATGAGTTTCTGTTATGTTAGCATGCTTGGTTTGAGAACATATAAATGTTCTTTATTGCCGTACTAATTCAGCAATTGTTATGCTATGCTAATGCTATCAAATTACCAATCAGCAAGTTAGCATTTGTTGAAATAGCTAGCCAAAGCTTACCAAGTTTCCTCTACTAAAAACTTTTAAATTGAGATTACATGATAATTTTAAGTTGAATGAATTAGCTTACTCAGATATTTCAAGTTAAGAGTAATTAAAATGTACAAAAATAAAACATAAATATGCAAGTTCTCCTGACTTAAACTTACTGAATTTCTTAACCTAAATTTTTTATGTAACTGATGAACCTCAATTTTTTTGAGTTTTGCCAACTTATTCAGGCTTACAGTGAATATATCTATATCTATGCTATCCATTATATGAGTTATAAAGCAAAAGTACAGTTTAAATCTCTACATTAAAAATGAAGATAAAAATAAAGAAAACTCAGTGTTAACAGATTAGAGATGTTCTGCAGGAAACCTCACATTCACTCTTACTGTCATTTCTTTATCCTGTAAATGTAAGAAACGCCTTACATTTATATTTAATTACATGCTGTTATTCCTTTACAGTTACTACTCTCATAAAATACTTGAACTGACATTTAAAATCAAAATTTAAACATATTTCGGCAAAATGAATATTTTTTTGCTGAATATTAATTGTCTCCCTCTCTAATGCTTAGAGAGACTAATTAGTCTGTCTTAGATTAATTGTCCCATCTGTTTCTTGTTTGTATTTTTTGGTAATGAATAAACTAGAAGTGAATGAAGTGGCATTTCTCTCATCTCACCATCTTAAATTGTTGTTTTTTTACTCAGCTTATTCTCAGTGGAGGAAACGTACGATGCCGTCTTATATTTAAAAAAAATAAATAATAATAATTCTTGGGAGACAGAGTAGGTTATTAAGTTATTAAGATTATAAAGACATTGTTTTGGAATAACTGCCAGTCCTTCACAGTAAAAAGATATTTTCCCGGGACATTCTGTTCATTTTTAATTTTAACTCTGCCGCTGCATGAGCTGTCTGGATCCACAGGCGCACATACATACGACACGACAAACAACATCAAACCTGATCTGATCTCAAGATGTTTGAAGCTATCATCCAATTACAGTGAAGAAATCTACATTTCAAAATTCTGTCATTGCTAATATTTGTTTACAGAACTAGTCCTTTAAGAAAAGAGTAACAAAGGAGTGTGTGAGAGAGATCGAATCGAGAATATAACACCTATCAAAACAACACACACACCAACCACAGACCAGCTGCACACTGACTCACTGAATCATTTGTGGAGTGATATATTGACTCACTGAGCCAGAGAATCATTTTCTGCATAAGCCGCTGACTCACTGTTTGTAGAGCCAAATGACTCCGAATCAATGAAGCCCAACCACCACAAAGGCAGCTCAAACGTCTGTTTATATCCAAAAGGGACACCATACATTAGCAAAACTCCCTCCTTACCGGATGAATCTCACAAAGCCTGTCAAGAACACGTCCAGGCCATTTTTCAGTCCAAAATCAAAGAAAGAAACAAGGAATTTTATTTTGCATGAACAACTGGAAGCCTGTTTTTAGGACTATTAAGATTTTGTTGCATTGTGACATCTTCATGACAATTAAACATTAAAATAAAAGTTATCATTTACCTTAAAAGAAAGAATCTCATTACTGTAAGTAATGTGTGAAAAATATATTATTTATATGGCCAAATATTTATACAGAATAATAAATTGTGCCGTACAATATTTAATAACAGTAGTTTTAGTAATATAGTAAATTACATAAATATAATATCATACTATATATTATACTACTATAAAAATATAAATATATTATATCATTAAAATAAAATAAGTGTAAAAATGACAGAAATATAAATCTTTACCAATATAAATATTTTATATAATTGTAATAATCTATATCAAATATATTACATACATATAAATATAATAATCATGTCAATTTGTAAAAAATGTTTGTTTTTTTTAATTCTTGAAGCAAAATGTCATTTGTTTATGTCACATTCTATTTTATGAATAAAATATATTATTGTTACTGTTTTTTATTTATTATTACTCTGAGGAGTAGTTTGAATAAATATCAACCATCTTCAATGTTCACAACACAAAGCTCGTCTCCAGTCCATCCAGACCATTTACTGAAACTAAACCGCAGAAACACGAAAGCCAATCAACAGGGGTCATTTACATACAGTAGTCTTAAAGATACAGTAACAAAAAAAAACACACCCTGTTTGGTTGAAGGTGGAAAAAGGTCACAAACTTCAGGGACAAATGTGAAATGTTTCTAAACTCTCCTCACAGCAGACAAAAATATTTCAGCTCCAATTTTATTTATATGGTTCTATTGCATAACGTGTTATCTGCTCTTATACGACCCCTTTAAATACTCACAGTAGGAGAAGCCCAGCTGTCTGGAGAAGAGAGAGAAAAACATCAACAGGGAAAAGAGAGGGAAAGATCCAGACACAGGAAATAGAGGCTCAAGGATGTGGAGCAAAGAGGAAGTCATCGATTGGAAACAGAGCGAGATTGAGAAAGCCAGATTAATACACAGAAGGAGTGTGTTTATGCGTGTGAAGCGCTCATATAAGGATGTTTATATCTGCTGTGAGCTGTCAGTGAACGTTCTGCTGTGGAAATGACGTACGCATGTATGTGAAAGCTCGATGAAGTCCACAATCATTGCTCTTCAACAGTATTGTTATCATTAACTAAAACCATATTGGAAATAAAATGAGATAAAATGAAAAACTTCCACTTAAACTTAAACAAGATGAAGAAATGACTCATTGGCAACTAAAAAAGCTAAGTTTAGATTGAAGCACTGAAATGACAAGCTAAAACTGATATAAAAATAAATAAAGATAAATAGAAATGAATGCAAAAATCAGGGATGCACGATATATCGGCCACCGTATCGTATCGGCCGATATATGTTCATTTGTAATGTTATCGTTATCGGCCCGATAAGAAAATTTGTCCGATATATTAAAGAAATTATACATGAAATTATAATGAGAACATCATGATAATTGTGTGCTTGGTCCATGGATTTTAATGGTGAGACTTTTGTTTTTGTAATCAGGCTCTCAAAAATGATATACAAATTTGGATTTAGATTTATCGGCCAATATATCGGTTATCGGCTTTCAGATATAAAGAATAATCGGTTATTAGTATCAGCCAGAATTTTCATATCGGTGCCTCCCTAGCCAAAATATATGAGTGTGTCTTTTAATAAATCTTACATTATATAAAAAAAATTATAATAATGACCCAGAAGAACATGTTTTGTGCCAATCCTGTTACACATCTTCTCAGGTGAACGTCCAAAAATGTTTTATAACATGACTTACCAATAAATGACACTAATCTACATAATTTATGGTTGATATTTTAGTACTTTGTGTCTAAGAAGAAAAAAATATCATCGAAAGACCTCAACATAACAGTTGAAATGGGGTTAACAGACATGGACTACAAGCCACAAAAGTCTAGTTTTGATTTCATGGGGTCCTTCAGCGGAAGCCAGTCCTGAACCAGTGGGAAAAGACAGTGATAAATGTATCAAGGACGTAAATAAATGTGCAGAAAACGCACACGCACAGGGTTATCGAAGCCTTCACAGCGTGTTATTATTCTCCCATTTGGCCATTGTGCAGTAACTCAAGCAGAGTGGACTTGTGTGTTGCCAGGGTTTGACGCTTTACTGCCTCGGGCTCTCAATGCCGGCGGAAAGAGATGCGAGAGCACAGGGAAATGCATGAGAGCGGCTATTTTTACTTGCATGGGAATGAACTGATAGATAAATGCAGGAGTGAAGGAGGAGGAGAAGGAAAAAGCAAACTGAGGTGATCACAAACATTCCCAATTAACAACCTCACTAGCATTAGCGAGTTAATGATGAATCAGTGTCCTACTAAACAAACCACAGTAACCACATAACTAACTGTGTCTGGCACAAACCTTCCTGGAAGCTAATGCGTTAAACCTGTTGATTCTGTGTGTACAGGAGTCAAACTCTAGATCAGGTCCATTTGTGGTTTTCATGCGTCCTTGAAGCAACACTCAAAAAAATGAACTAGGAAGGTTGTGCACTTTACATAATATATTTATATTTAGTTTACTTATAATAATTGTGTTTGTTGACTTCAAATGTTTTTTTTCTATTAAGGTCCACGTAATTATGTCTCAACTTAACAGTACAAAATCCTAACGTGTTGTCTAAACACAAACCATTTATGTTAAGTAAAAAATTCTTACATCCAGCGGGTGGCAGTATAGTGCGACGCCAACTGCCATTTTGCCCTAACTTAATTTGATTGTGTTCAATCTGCTTAATATGTAAAATTTAAGGTTACTTAATCCGTTTGTGTTGGATTACATGAATGATTTGTGTTGCATTAACTGAAACTGGGCAGTGCTTGTTAGTTCCCAGCATGCTTTGCATATGGTTGAATTAAGAGAGAATAAATGTTAAAATTAAGTGTTATTTTATGTTTTTTTTGAGAAAATGAGAAAAGGGGAAGACTTGATAGTGTGTAATTGTGTGTAATGTTCAATTACATTGGAATTATTAGAACAATTTAAATTACAGTGGGTTACCATTGTGGAGACGTGTGGAGCATTTTGTTTGGCTGTGGACTGATACAGTTACTTTTGACTGCTTTGGTTGAAGGAGCATGTTATTCTTAGCATTTAAGATGCTGACATGTGCTACTGCTAGCAAATAGCTAGCTGTAGTCTATCAATTTAATTCTGTGTCACTAAAATAAATGAAATATTAATGGATGATGAAAATAACAATCACATAAGTTGGATGCAAATTAAGTAAATTAGTTGGTCCAAAACATTGCAAATTAGTTGGGCTGACAAATGTTGACATTAAATTAAGCTGTGTCCAACCATAGTAAATAAGTTGAATCAACCTTAATAAATGAACTTGACCCAACGCAAGTACATTAAATTGGAATAACAGAATTGCATAATGCTGAAATAAAGCAAGTTAATCATGTGGAAATCATTTCCATGATTTTTTTGTTCATTCAAAGAGTTATTTTTTTGAGTGAAGAAAGGTGACTGTAATATGACAAATGTGGAATAAAAGGTTTAGTTAATGATTGTGAGGAGTGTTTTCTAAGTCAACCATCACTACGCTTCACGCTAAAGTTGAACACTTACGGGTGAATGTGGATCTCTAGCTTCTTTTCAGCTAATAAAGGAAACCATTTTCAAATGGTTGGTGTAAAATATGTCTTTATTACCGTGGGTGTCTGTGCTTCTGTGTACGGGTGATGTCATGATGTGAGACTGTCATGGCAACAAAATAAACCTCCCACCGCATATGGTCAGAGAGTTTTATCCCAGCCTGTAAAACACACGTACACAGACAGAAACTCATGATTTCTTGGCGAGATCGAATCATTTCTGAGAGCAGGAATTCAGTCCTCAGTCTGTCTCATTTCCACACAGTAACATCTCCATTTTCAAGCTCAGACAGAAGAGCACAAACCGGGTAAAAAGAAGACACAAGAACCAACACAGACCACTGAAAAACACTGAGGATGCACCTCCTTTTTAATAAAATATTGGTTTTTATATTATGTTATTTATTTTCTCTGTTTACCTAACTGATTAAATAGAAATAGAAATGTAACTTCTTTCAACAAATTGCTAACTTGAAATTACTTTAATTGTATATGTGTCAGGTATTTTAATATGTGAAGTATCATACATATAAAACATTTCAAATGTTGTTGATAAAAAGAAATAAGTTTGAAAGACCACTACAAACCAGTGAAGACAACCAGTGAAGACCACTACAAACCAGTGAAGACCACTGTAGACCAGCACAGACTAGTAAAACCAACACAGACCAGACCTCTGAAATACACAAAGGATGCATATATATATATTTCTCTCTCTATTTAACTAATTGATTATTAAAATATTTCTTAATATTCGGGGGGAGGGGAGACTTTTAGTTTAATTGTGCAAAATGTTTCAATCTTTTTGCATGTAAAATATTAGGCACATAAAATGTATATTTTTTTTTACTTTGAAAGAAAAACCAGTGCAGACCAACAAAAACCAATCAAGACCTCTACAAACCAATTAAGTCCTCTGAAGACCATCAAATACTTTGCATATATAATTTTTTTTTTTTTACTTTGAGAGAAAAACCAGTGTAAACCAACAAAAACCAGTAAAAACCACTACAAACCAATCAAGACCTCTGTAGACCAGCACAGACTAGTAAAAACCAATATCCACCAACACAAATCAGTGAAGACAAAAAGGCAAAGAATGCACCCCCTTTTCTATTCTATTCTATTCTATTCTATTCTATATTCTATTATTAATTTTCTCTATTTAATTAATCAATTTTGTTGGGGGGGGGGGGGGGTTGTGTTCAACTTAGATCAATCAAATTCCTTTAACTTTAACTTAAAGGAATGGAAAATATATATTTTTTACATGTAATATATATATATTTTTAAAATAAAAATAAAACGTTTGAAAGACAAACTGCTGCAGACCAGCAAAACCCATTATAGCCTAATAGAGTCACCGCAACTGAGAGGAATCAGAATCACACTGACTGCAGATGAAGCACATTACATCACTGCTGTGAGTCTATGATGACTCCTGTTCGACATGAGCGAATTAGTGAATCACTGCATGAGGAGAAACAAGAGAAACTTTAGCGTCTGCAGTGTGTGTAGATGTCCGACGCACCTTGTGATTGAAATGGATTTCCAATATGCAATCTCACAACTTCCTATGAAAGAAGATGACCGAGGCAGGTTCAGTTCGCACACACTCCCATCCAGATTTCAGCGAGTTTGCAGCTGTGAACCTGAGAGACGAGGCTCTCGGCCAGATAGTGGTCCTTCTAAACATCCTCTGCTAACGTACCTCGCGTGTGTGTGTGCGTGCGAGCGTCATTTTCACAGCAAATTTTCAAGCAGAAAAGTGTACTTGTGTACCTAATGGCTTTAGTGAGGAAAAAAACACAACCAAAAACAGTTCCATGAAGCATTGCGAATAGCATAATCGAATAAAAACTCGCTAACTTTATCCTTCTTTCTGCATCCCTCGCTTCCTCTAGACAGAGAAGCTCCAGCGTGTTCGGTTAAAACTTCAGCTGCTTTATGTTACCAGAAACATATCTCACCAAAAACATTAATAGGCTGAAGAAAAAAAATGTAGCTCCTTAAATCTGTGTTCCTTCATGAACTAGGCCGGGGCTAGTTGTCACAAACTGTAAATCTTAGTAACTCTAGAACTTCTAGACTAAAGTACAATTGCACAAATGCTTGTTTGTTGTTTCAATATCATTATATTTAGCCCTTCTATTAGTTGTGTTCAATGAACTGTATCTTTTTTCATGGGGAAAATCCAATAACTTTTTTGTAGCAAAGACTTTATGCTTTGCGTTTACACAGAAATGGACTTTCAGAAATAAACACCATATTCACTGGAGAAAAACATGCAACATCAAGCCCCGTATAGAAGAGCCCTGAAAATGTAGCCTATTAATATTATTATTACTGCCAATTTTACAAAAGTTGCCTGATGAAACATTTTTGCGTCTTAAACTTTATGCCCCTAAAAAAGAGAGTTCAAAGTATCAGATCTCTCTGCACATTCATCTGTCGCCTATGTGAATGGATAACACATGCTGGGGCGCGAGCGCCACACAAACCAGAGTAAAGAACACAGTGTTCTCAACGCAAGGACGCGCCGCATGTCTACCTGCGTGAACTCTTGATGCAGCTGCTGTGTGTGTGTGTGTGTGTGTGTTAAATCGAGGAATACACTTTTGTAGCTATCTCAACCTTTCCCTTGGCTTGAGACGTCTTTTTATCCACTTAGATAAAGACTAAGTATGACTTTTTGAGATAAATCACACACAATAGGGCGGCTACCATAAGTTCAGTTGGGTAATGAGTATTGAGCAATGCTGTCAAATCAATTAATTGCGATTAATCACATCTAACATACAAATTTGTGTATATTATACATGTGTGTGTGTAGCTTATATATATGTAAACACATGAACATATATATTTACTAACATGTTTGTTAGTTGCAATTAATTGCGATTAATCAATTTGACAGCACTAGTAATCAGAATTCATTTGACCTTGCAACGACATCTCTGATGATGATGTGTTTACTGGTGCGAGGGCGGGGAAACCTGTCACTCACATGAGATCCACCAACAGCAAACCACAACCACCCAAACAATTCACCAAGGAAAAAAATAAAGTCCCGCTCTACATTTGTTCTTGTTTGAGAAACCACTTCACTTGGAGATAAGTCACAATAACGAAGAAAAGACTATTGCAACTTCCATTTCATGCCCACTTTAAAGTAAAAAATGTTGTAACTGTATGTAAAAATAAAAACGAGAGATAGAGAAAGAAAAAAGTCTCATGAAATGTGTTAAATTTTGAAAAAGCACAAGTGTATTTCCATTAAAAAAATCACTCAATAATACAAAATATAAAAGATTTAAAACATTAACATTTGAAAAACTTTCGGTCACCAAAACAAAGTCAGTGTAGGAACTAGGAAGCCATTTTGTTGTCATGTGACAAAAACACAAAGTAGTTGATTTTCATGTCACATAACCCTCATCATTACTGTGCATCAATAAAATAATAAACTATTCAAAATAAAGGTTCCAAAGGGTTTTTTTTTCTCTGCTGTGATCCCGTAAATGAACCATTTTGGTTCCCCAAAGAACCTTTCAGTGAACAGTTCTTAACAGAAACATGTGTTTCTTAGTGTGAAGAACATTTTAATTATCTAAAGAATTTTGTGCTGAGGAAAGATTCAATGAATGTTAAATGTTCTTCATGGAAGCTTTTTTTTTAAGAGTGTATAGATTCGAATTGTTACTAGATGGTCAGACTCAGACCCCTTGATGTTTAGAATTTAGAATTCCAAATGTATTTTCAAAAACGTGACAACATCATTTCCATGAGCTTGGCACGTGTTTTTTAAACCAGCCTTTCAAAAGTTTCCCAGATTCATCCTTTTCCCCCATCCCAGACATCCCGAGTTATGATTGACAGATAAACAGTGGTAGTCTGAAGTATTACACCAGCCATCATCCAACATTCTCCACCCGTCACCTCAGTCACATCACAACAAACACCCGCAAACCCGCCCGGGGCTTTCAGCGAGCCACGGTCACTTACAGAGTGTGTGTTTCGGTGGGCAGGCCGGACGCCGCGGGGGCCTGATCCAGTCCGATGTTGGAACAATTAACCACGCACAAGTTTTGGGGTCCCACCGCCGTGCACGAGCAGTTCCCCGGGCACGGGCTGCACGCTCCCCCGTCTGCCGTGACACCCGAGCGCGCCTCGAGGCAACAGAGTGCAAAGAGCAGACTGGAAAATAATCCAAACTTTGGGAGACAGACGCCATGTTTTCGCTTAAACACAATCTGTCCATTTCTACAAGGCATAGCTCACTCGCATCTCATCGCCCCTTCTGTTGGTGAAGTTTTCCTCGGGACGCGGGGAGGAAAGTTCACTCTTTTCCCAGTTTTTCCATAAGAGAATCGGCGTAGAAAGCAAGAAAGCGTCGGAAATCTCGTTTTCCCCCAAGTTCGATGACGTCCCCCCTCTATTCCTCCGTTAACGGAACTAGATTCACTTCTTCTCCCGAGGAGGGGAAAAAAACTCAGGATTCTGCTCTGCCAGAAGTTCCTGAAGAACTTCCTCTCGTTCTCCCATCCTGCAGTGCCACTGCTCTCCACTGGATGAGGCTGACAAATCTGACAAATCACTATTGCACATTACAATCCAATATATTAACAGAACTTGGTGTTTTAGACTTTAGCGTTGATTTTATTTAAGCATTTTTTACAGTGCAGCACATTTGTATATCCCTGTCATGTGCAGTGGCTACAAAAATGACTCTTAATCCACAAATAAAAATGTCACTGCATTGGATGATAAAACATCAAAGCAAGAAGCATGTTAAAGAAAATATGAATTCATATTCGAACTTCCATTATTCCTTTGACATTGCCTATTTTTTTGCATAATGGACTGTGCTCTGTGTTTGATTGTGATTAGTGACATTCAGACATTAATTATGACTTTTAAGCATCCAAATATGCTTTGGGGCCACTGTGTCTTAATAGTAGATACAATATTCATTTGAAATACTATTTTTTTAAAGCTATTAGTTAGCGTTAAATGAATGTGTGAATTTTGCATTAAATTCAGTGCTTTTGTTTGAGCTGATGTTCTCATCGTTCTGCACTGTAACATGAAAATAAATTGAATAAGAAATATTTCAGTTGTTTCTTTTTTTCCTTTCTAGTGTCGGCAAATTAAACATGGATGTAAGCAATATTATTTTATGAAGCAATATTAACTTTATTAACATTTAAAATATCTGCAGGTATATTCTGACAAAATAAAATGAATGTGTTGCACTTAAGATATATATGAAATATGTTCTGAAACATTAATTTTTGATATTCACTAAATTTTATATTTCTTCATGCTTCTAAACTCTATTCAGAAACCAGGGCATTAATTAAATTTTTTTTTTAAAACGTATATGTTAGATGGGATGACAGCACTAATTAATACTTTTTTTTCACTTTAAATCTTGCATATGCTGTCAACTTGCTTAAAAGTAAATATTTTGGATAAAAACTGATAAAAAATAATGGATAGAAATATACAGCTGCCTTTATATTTATCAGCGGTGTCCCTCACAAGGGAATCTTCATATCTTTGCCATCAAGATGTTTGAAAACATTCTGTCTGATTAAATTACAGAAATCAGGGTGATAATATCAACATTTCAAAAGATGAAGTCCTCTGAGCAATGCGAACTATAGCTCTATATTTCCATTCTGTTCATTTTCTTGCTGTTGTATAAATAATCAAGTCATTATTGAGGAAGTTTCAGAATATGAGCTTGACCAGAGCATATTTCTGATTTTCCCTTTTATAGTTATACTCTCTTAAAAGACATTACTGATTTTTAAAAGAAGGCTCAGAAGCGGGAATGATCCTGAAATTACTCTGCAGACATGAATAAACTACAGACTCTGTTTCTTATCTTTTCTCTTGAGACACCTATACCAAATATGACTAATTCATCATTCAAGCACATTATTTTGCACTAACTAGAACAAATCTGATCCGTGGCAGTATGTGGATGAATTATTCATGGCATGAAGGGTGTGTTGTATGTTTAACTCTAGGGGGAGCCCTGCAGAACAAGTTCAGATCTTCATTATGGTTTGGACTGATCATTTGTTGAACGTAATGCAACTAAATATTCGAGACTTGAGGAGACTAAATTGAAAAACACACGGTGACACACACATCCATCCCAGTGTCTGGTTGTTACAGCTCTGACTGCTGTCAAATTTCCGTAAGAAAGGAAGTCATCTGAGGACATGAGAGTGAGTAAATCTCAACCAAACAAACTCTTCCCACCCCCCTCCAGAGTTTCTGTCCCCCAGCATGTGCAGTGTTTGAGGAGTCGAGTCAGTCATCCCAGTGGGTGCCATTAAACACCACAGACGTCTGTGATCCACCTTCAAGATGAAAGAGACCGCGTGTGGCTTCGACACTCACAGGAGAGAAGAGAGATGCTGAAGCGGAGAACACACTGAGAGACCGAGAGAGTTCGCATTTCAGACAACCACACAGTTTACTCTCAGGTAGACTCTGAGGTTAAGCTGATCCAGGCTCATCCATACTGTTACTTTCAGAGTCTGTTGCAGTTTCTTACATTATTAGGGTCTTCTGGGTAGTTGTTAGGACATTGCTATGTGGTTGCTGGGATGCTCTGGGTAGTTGCTAGTGTATTGCTGTGATATTATTAGGGTCTTCTGGGTAGCTGTTAGGATGTTGCTATGTGGTTGCTGGGATGTTCTGTGTGGGTGTTGCTATGAGGTTATTAGGGTCTTCTGGGTAGTTGTTAGGACGTTGCTATGTGGTTGCTGGGATGCTCTGAGTAGTTGCTAGGGTGTTGCTATGAGGTTATTAGGGTCTTCAGGGTAGTTGTTAGGATGTTGCTATTGTGGTTTCTGGGATGTTCTGGGTGGTTGCTAGAGTGTTGCTATGAGGTTATTATGGTCTTCTGGGTAGTTGTTAGGACATTGCTATGTGGTTGCTAGGATGTTCTGGGTAGTTGCTAGGGTGTTGCTATGAGGGTATTAGGGTCTTCCGGGGAGTCGTTAGGATGTTGCTATGTGGTTGCTGGGATGCTCTGCGTAGTTGCTAGGGTATTGTTGTGAGGTTATTAGGGTCTTCTAGTTGTTATGACGTTGCTATGTGGTTGCTGGGATGCTCTAAGTAGTTGCTAGGGTGTTGCTATGAGGTTATTAGGGTCTTCTGGGTAGTTGTTAGGATGTTGCTATGTGGTTGCTAGGATGTTCTGGGTAGTTGCTAGGGTATTGCTGTGTGGTTATTAGGGTCTTCTAGGTAGTTGTTAGGACGTTGCTATGTGGTTGCTGGGATGCTCTGAGTAGTTGCTAGGGTGTTGCTATGAGGTTATTATGGTCTTCTGGGTAGTCATTAGGATGTTGCTATGTGGTTGCTGGGATGTTCTGGGTAGTTGCTAGGTGGGCGTGGCTAATAGGGCATTGGTATGTGGTTACTAGGATGTTCCAGGTAGTTGCTATGGTGTTGCTATGAGGTTATTAGGGTCTTCTGACTAGTCGTTAGGATGTTGCTATGTGGTTGCTGGGATGTTCTGGGTAGGTGCTAGGGCATGGCTAATAGGGCATTGGTATGCGGTTACTAGGATGTTCTGAGTAGTTGCTAGGATGTTGCTATACGGTTGCTAGTATGTTCTGGGTAGTTGCTGGGGTGTTGCTATGTGCTTACTAGGGTGTTTTGGGTGTTCTGTAGCGCTTTGCTATGTGGTTGATAAAGTGTTTTGGGTAGTTGCTAGGGTGTTGCTAAGGTGTTCAGAGTGGTTGGTATGTCGAAAGTCTCTGTGATATTCTATGGTCTACATGAGGAAGTGTAAATGTAAATCATTGTCGCTAAAAAAATCATCATGTTTTTGTTCTGTGGATGTAATGTCAATTGTTCTGTGGATGAAATCTGACCACTTATGAATGCAATCACACACACGCACACACACGCACACACCCTCAAAAGTCTACATGAGTGAAAAGCAGTGTGAGGAACAATGATAGAGCTGCTTGACGTTCTCCATGGGAATATCACACATGTAGAGGTTCAAATATGCTTCACTGTCCTGATCCTGGTCTGCAGATTAGTTTGTCTCATTATCCTGCAACAAGGCAAATATAAAAAGATATCAAGCCTGAGCTGCGGAGCTGCGGAGCTGATTGATGGGATGCAGTACGTTTCCATCCATCCTTCCATCTCTTCTCCCACCTGCTTTCTTTATTAAGTTAACCTTTCTTTATTACATTGATCCGTTTATTTTGAGCCTGTGTGCTCTGCCAGTCTCCATGTCAGTGGCAGGTGAATGTTGATGCTGTATTAATTTATATGGATATTTTTGTTGTGTACTTATTTGTTCAGACTACTTGTCTTTGATGAGTCGAATGTGTTTGTTACACACACACACACACACACACATATATATAAATATATATATATATATATATATATATATATATATGCATTGTGTATGCATTATATAAACAGTTTTCTCAGGCAGACTCTACAGATTGAAGAAATTGCCCACCGGTCTCTGATTTCTGATTTCTGTTTTTCTTTCATACAGCACTTTGGCCAACCAAGGTTGATTTTAAATGTGCTTTATAAATGAAATTTGATTTGATTTGAAGGTGCAAAAATCAGGAAAGCATTCAAACACTAAGCATGCAATTTTTCCATATAAGCAGTCCATCCATACTGTGTAATAGGTTGTCATCGTCAGCCTATTAATTTCTGCCAAGATTACTTTGCTATGCTTGGTCAAGCCAGAGGGAAAATAATGATCTGCAATGCAGGTAAAAACCTGCAGTTATCACGTATTCCCACGTGGAGAAATTTCACAATACTGGCACCACTCTCTGGTCTGAAATGAAAACATTGGCATTCATTTGAAATTTCATAACTGCTATGCAGGAGCAAAAACCTCATATTAGGTATGACAGAACACCTGGAAATGGAAATGTCACACTTCTTTATTTTTGCATTTAGGATCCTAAATTACTGCTTGCCTAGCTCTAAATTTGATTAAAATTGCACTGGTGAGTGAATAAGCTGCTATTAGGCTGGAACATTTTCTAAAACTGCAACTGCGTTAAATCTGATAGTTTTATCTTCATCATATTTCCTGTAACCATGTGTGACAGATGACCGGACCGAAATGGAAGATGGAAAAATAAGAAAATGGAGATCGCTTCCATTAAGGGAAACATGGAGGGGAAACAAACTACTTTTGAACGGAGGGACTGTTTTTATCTTTCAGAACGGCTAAGAACAGAAGTGGAGGATGACAGCAGCCTCGTCCAGCCACACCTCGCAGACGTCTCGCAGCCAGACCCAGAGCGACATTGCCAGCCAGGCTTTCGTTTACTTTCCTGTAGCTCAAACAGCGTTGGAGCTTGCAACGCCAAGGTCACAGGTTCGATTCCCAGGGAAAGCAAGAACTGATAACAATGCAACGTAAGTCGCTTTGGATAAAAGCGTCTGCCAAATGCATAAATGTAAATGTAAACCATTGCCCCAGAGCCAATGCCACAAAGCGAGTTTGACCAGGGGTGTGAGCCGGCAACCATTGTACCAGTGGGAGTCTTGCTGGAGCTTGAAACTGTTTAATAGACTGGGACTCGGAGGTACTGCTTCCCACCCTGTACAATCGTCTGTACAATCATTATCTGTGCCTTCATCACCGCTGGTAAAGCCCAGCATAATGACTGTATTTTCACCCTATACTGACAGTGAATTATCGTGTTTGATCCAGCCCAGCCTACCTCTCCCACTACAGATCTCAGCCCTGCCTCAGTTGGTTTCCTGCAGTCCTTCGCCTTCCCCCGTGACGCCTTAGCCTCGGCTCCACATCCGGTGGCTGTTCTCCTCTCTCAGCCTCGGCCCGTTGACCTGTCGGCTCCACCAGGCTCCCTCGTCCCCCCGGCTCCACCTGAGATCCTCGGCCTTGCGGCTCCACCAGGCTCCCTCGTCCCTCCGGCTTCACCTCGGTCAGCCATCACCATGCCTGCGCTGCGGACTTACGAGCTATTCACGACAATTTGGCTCTCCACCCCTTTGGCTCCCTCCGGCTCCACCCTCCCTCCAGCTCTACCCTTGGTCCTTTGTCGCACTGGCTCCGGCTCAGTCCTCGGATGCCCCGGTTACACCTCGAGCGCTCGTCTCTGCACCCTTGCTTTGGTCTCCAGAGCCAGCGGTGTCACTCAGGCCCATCAGCTCTCCGTCTGCACCCTGGGATCCCCATCGACTCTGCCGTGGGCTGTCGTCCTAACTGCGCTCTGGGTCTGCAACATTTGGTCACACCTCCCGTCACCTCCTGGGATGCTCCCACCATCTGCCCCTTCATGGGTTCTCTGCCATTCTATCTGCCTGTTATTACCAGCTCTTCGCCTACTCCTCGTCTTCCTCCAAAGCCACCTCATCTCCTTTTTGTCTCTGTTTTTAACGGCACGAGGTCACGCCTTAGGGGCGTTATGTCACAGACACTCATTCTTAGTTTCATTATCAAGGACTTTTGACTTTTTTAACATTTGAAGTGGATCAAAAAAGTTCATCAAAAGTTGTCCTAAGATTGTCCTTTTTTTCAAAATTCATGTATAACTTTTATGAAAGGTTTTGATCCACTTCAAATGTTGACTACTGTAGTTTTCACTAGTTTCCTGTCTTCCTTTGTCCAGTTTTCCTGCCAGTTACTGTTGATATCACCCATTGTCCGGTCATGTTTCCGCATAGCGGTTGGTTCCTTTGCTCATCTTGTTTGTATTGCCTTCTGAGTGGACTATTAAAGACGTTATACCTGATCTTCATCTTCATTGTGTTTCCTGCAACCATGCGTGAAACCTAGTTGCAGCAAAAAGTATTCTTTGAACAGTTAAAAACAAATCATTTTTGACTCCAAAATATTTCATTTGTAAATCTCAGACCCAGAGCAGCTCAAGCTGTCCATATCAATTTAAATTTTCATTCATGTTCTCGTCTGATCTTGCATCAAGACGTCCTCTAACTGCATATATTTGCACTTGAGAAGATTACAGCAGCTGCTTTCTAAGGATAAAACTGGTGATATAAAAGCAGCCCTAATGTAATTTCACTGCTTAGATTGAGCTGAAACCATACAATATTGGTAGGAACACGGTGCTAATGCAACTGTAATGCAGTATAGTACAATATATTACAATTATACAATATTGTATATCTGTTGTGTGATCTGTTGGCCTTTTATTATAGTAGAAAGAGAAATTGGCATTAAAAATGCAGACTGCGAATCATAAGCTGTATTGAATCTCTCATGCTGCCTATTAACCCTCTGCAACAGCATCCATGTAAATAAATCATCAGTGACAGTAACCAAGCAAAATGCCCATGAAACCCAATGACACACTGGCATCTTATGAAATATAGCTATGACTCCCAATTCTGAATGTCATCTTGAATATTTCACTCAGAAACTACCAAGCATTTATAATACTACTTTAATGTTGCAGAAATGTTATTCTAATGTTCTTAAAGACTCTCGACAATGTTTATGTATTGAACTCAGTTGGGACATTGATGTAACCTCACTTCAGGCTGTCCGTATGTTTCTTATGCCAGAAATGTTCCATGTTAACTGCAACATAACTGAATTACACCGGCAGAGAAGCAGAGAGAAATCAACCATAATTTTGTGGAAGATGCCACCTGTCTGAACATACACTCACAAACTCAATATATGTCTGCAGATAGTATTATGTTCTTCACAAAGGTCACCGCTGAACATGATTTACAGCACCTGTCAATAACCCTTTACCTGCTGTCTTCTGACACAACCTTCTCTCTTTAATCTATGTTTCACAAAGCAGCTTAATCAGTTACACATGTATGCGGTAAAATGTTCATATGGAATATAAAATCCTTTAAAAAAAAAAAAAAGAATAGAGTCAGTATGAGTTTTGACCAGTAGGGGAGGCTATCAGCAGTTGAAAAAGGGGTTGAAGGGCACTTGTGAGTGTGTGTATATATAAATAAAAAAAGGGGTCACTGAAACTCTTATATTAGTCAGCTGCTTATCTAAATACTGAGAGGATGGATTCTTCATAATTTCTATTGTGCATAGTTATGCATTTTGTATTATTCAGTGTGAAATTAGTTTGGAAATGTTTAGCCTAAAAATACCCTGTGATGTGTGCTCATTGAACGCTGCTTGTCAGAGCCATCTAGGAAACACGGTGATGAATCAGAGACAATCTGAAGGTTTGCAGGAACACATGTGGATTCTAGTTAATCAATATCTGTAATTATCCCACTGTGTGCTTGTCAAGTTCAGCGCTGCCTCATGCATGAATGGACTTGTCTTCAGTTGATCCCCGGTGTGTGTGTGTTTTCTGGATCTTTGGGATTCTCGCAGCTGCCAAAACCCCTACTGTCTTAGCATGGAGTGCATGTTGACTGAGCATAAAAAACAGCTAATTCAATATTTCTATCCACCAACACTTGAAAGCGTTGTAAGAGTTATATCAAAATAAGATATTTATATATTCATTGTGATATTTTGTGCGAATATGAGTGTGTCCGTTATGCGCTTCACTGCAAAAAAAATGCTTTTTTAGTATTTTTGTCCACTGCAAAATAATACTTTTCTTATTAGTGTCTGGTTCCCAGTCAATATATATATAAAAAAATCTTACATCAAGATGACTTTACTAGATAAGTAAAATGGCACAATATATTATGCCTTGTTTTCTGAGAGAAAATTGCTTGAAAACTGAATCTGGCATATAATCAGAAAAAGATTCTGAATTCAAACGGAAACGAGATTATTTTTCTCACCCCATTGGCAGATAATTTTGCTTATTTTAGCCTACAATCACACACAAAAGCTGTGGCCATAATTATGTATATACATACTGTAAGGACAAACATAAATACATTCCTGAACATGCTGTACGCCATCTTGTCATTGTCCTTTGATGCACTAACAACAAAAGGGAAAATATTTTACTCAGCCAAGGTTGCACACAAGTAACACTTTATTTTACAGTCCTGTTCCTCATGTGCATATGTACGTATTATAGTAATAGCAATAACATGGGTAATAACTTGGTATTAACCCTGAACCTACCCCTAAACCAAACCTTAACCCATGTATCTTTACCCAGTCCTTTTTAGGCAAGTAAATGTAAGTTCCCATACTGTAAAATAAAGAACAACTTGCACACTTCACAAATCTCAGCATTGTCACTGTTTCATGAAAACTACATATTCAGAGATTTGACTGACTCGTTTGACTTACCTTATGTGGAAGGGAAGTATGGATATTCTTTGCAAAACCTTGCAAGACCTCCAAAAACGTCAACAAACCCCATTGCACAAAATGACTGACGGACATAAAGCGTTTCTGATTACAGTCCATGGCTAATCGCAGAGACATTTCATTCAAAATGCTTTTATTTCTGTAATATCTGTCAGGAAGTAGGAATAATTTATGCCGGGTATTTAAAAAATGAATTTGCCCCAGTGATGTCGTGATGAAAGACAGCATTCTGTTTCTGTCCGATTAACACCTGGAACAGTGTGTTCTGTGTACCTTGACTCTATACACACACCTCAAAGCTCTTTTGTCGTATCTGTTTGCTGAATCAGTTCATGAATCAGTGTATAGTGTGCATGAATTCGGGCACTGGTAAGGACAATGGGCTGTTGCTGGATCCCAGTGATCATAGTTCATAAAGTTATAAATATGGATATTTTTCTTACAAAAATTCTTTACTTTGATCCAGAAGTCCTTTATTAACCCCCTGGAGCCGTATGGATTACTTTTATCATGCATGGATGAACTTTATGGAGCTTTAAAAACTCGTACACTATTCGCTGCCATTAAGCTGAAAGAGCCAGGATATTATATTTAATATAACTCTGACTGTGTTTGGCTGAAATAAAAAGGTCATAATCACCTAGGATGGCTTGAAGGGGGAGTAAATTATGGGATAATTTTCATTTTTTGGGTGAAAATGGCCGACTCCCTGATTACTGAAACTGCTGATTGAAACTCACCCTCTGTTTCCCGCTGAGAAGTGACTGAATTTATTTTAACGGATAAAGCTAGTTCATATTGGATGTGCCACATTGTTGGCACTTCTGAGAGATGCACAGAGGGGTGAATATCACAAAACCTGTCAAGAAAAGGTCAAAAATAAGAAATAAGAATTCTCTTTCGCTACTTTTTAAAAAGATTTCCTGCATTTTGACACTCTTTGTAATGAACACAGAGAATTACATAGGCTACAAACTCAAAAGTAAAAGTTCGAACCCATTATACACTGTTAAAAAAAGTTGCAGCCTTAGATTTTTAAGTACAATCAACTTGGCTATAAAAGTAATTTCAACTTAAATGACATGAAATGGACCTAAAAATTATTTGAATCTTAAGTTGAAAATTGCTCATTATGAGTCAATGTAAAAACATATGTTGTCAAAACTTATTGACCATATCATTTTTTACAGTGTAGTAATGAACATTTGGAAAGACAATGTAATTAATTGCCATGAATAGCCTACCAAAAATACCAAAAAACTCCCTAAAACACAAGAACTGTAATTTTGTGTTTACAGCTTACAAGTTTTCACAGATTATATAAATATCAATGTGTTATTATTTCCTTAAATGATCATATGGGCAAAGGTTGTGTATGTTATCATGTTGTGGTTTAAATCATTATTTCTGTGTGGGATATTAATCCGTTGTGAATGGAGCGCGCGCACGGCTTGACTGCAGGATTGCGACTAAACTGCGATCGCGCGCATTCTCTCTCTCTCTCTCTCTCTCTCTCTCTCTCGGTTTAGTTCTATCTCAGAGTGAGTCGGGCACCAGATGCCATCACCTGTCGCGAGGCTCAGCACTGGTGTGGAGCGAGAGCGCGCACGGAAGAGCTTGTCCTGTGGCTAATTTAACAGATACTTTCCTTGACAGATTCAACAATGTTTATCAGTGTTTGTTATTTGTACATACTCTTCTCGTCTCCTTCGTGGGATGTTTCACGCCTCTCTGCGTTTTACTGATACATAGGCTACTCAGGTAAGCCCAGAGGAACATTTTTGTTTATGGTGAGGTTTTGATTTAAGTTCATTTTAGTAAAGAAAACCATTCAAGTTAAGGAATCTTGAAGTAATAATTGTAAGAATATTCTTAACTTAGGCTACTGCAGGACTGTGTTCGTTCACACTTTGAGGGCAGTGCTTCTAAATTTCTTTAGAAATGACCAATAATGTTCTGTTTTAACCTCACCACAGCCGAATATCATTGCCTGAAATATGATTTTTTGTTTGTTTCCACGGAGTTTGCAAAGTGTTATTTTTAAACAATAATCATAAATAATGTCTCTGAGGAATGCAACCACGCAAGAAAAACCGGCACGCCGCCGTTCTTCTCACTGTCTTGAGTTTATATCAAGGTGGAAGCAGTTAGTTTGAAAGAAAATGTTTTGTAGATCCAGCTGAGACCCTGCAGTCTCATAAGTGATAAGACCATAAAAGATAAGTGCGTTTTTTCCTCGTTTGTTCTGCGGGCAAATGTTATGAGTTGAGGTCCAGGGAAGGTCTACACAAAAAATACACATACATAAATGATGTGTATTATTCAAAATAAAATACATAAATTGTATAAATGCATTTAAGACGTGCACTGTAAAATCGAACAGTTGTTCTAACTAACACTTTTTAGTTAACTTTACTTAATGTCTTAATTTAATTGTAAAAATCTAGTAATCTGTACTATTCACTATGCCTTGTTTACTCAGAAAACCCAAGTTCAGATTAATTGATTGGTTTGAGTGCTATTTTGTCAACAACAACAAAAATGTGTTTTTGAGGCAGGGCAATTCTTAATAGACTTTTCACTCATTTCCTCCACTTCTGCAATTATCTTTAGTTGCATTCACTCATTTCCCAAAGTCATCATGAATGTTGAATTGTCAATACAACTCGCATAAGATGACTTAATAAATTGATGTTGATGTTCACCATTATGGTGATCGGTGTTCCATTTGGTTGGGCACTTGGAACTTCATTTATATTATTATATATTTTTAAGGCAATTGGTTTGCATGTTTTTTTTAAAAAGTAAGTCTAACTAATTATATTTACAGCGTGTGACAAGTTGCCCCAACCTTGCCCCTTGTCCCGAAAAGAACATAGTTCAAACTTTCTACTTTCATCAAATAGTTGACTCTTGTCTGAATGCATGTCATTGTGGTTTTATTGTGTTGACAATTAAATATGGTTTATTATAATATAATTATATACTAATTTATTTAAATTAGTTTTCAACTATTTTAACAAACTCTGCTAATTTGTGTAAATGGACTGTTGACTAAAAACCCCACAGCAACAGAGATGCTATACATGGTGAAATACTATGATTGAAATACAATAGATTGATACATAGTGGAAGGAATATAAAATCTAGTTTCAGGTTGACTGAAACCAAATCAAGTCTCTTAGACTATGATCTGTGCTGCGACAGACAGTTTTGACTTATCCGTGCTCAAATCCAGAGAAAAAGGACTGTGAAAATATTGATCTCTGGACTAATAGAAATACCAGAATCAATGAATGCATTGATAAAAATGCAATTTTCATTGCGATTGCTGCAAAAAAAAAACCCAATAGTTAACTGTGTTTTGACTTTGTATAATAGCTTGAAAAAGCTTATTCGGTCCACTAGATATCAAGTGATTATAAACCCCTATAGTCCTCAAGCATTTTGGATGTCTCTTTTTTTTTACATCCATTTCAGGTCTTGGAGTTTCTAATAATGAGCTGTTGAGTTTAATCAGATGTGTTTGAAATATGGAGGCTTTTTTATATAGTTTAAAAAAAAAAATGAATCTCAGTGGTGGTGTGACTAAAATGTGCTCTGCCTCTATGCAGCTCTTAGGAGAGAAAGAAAACAGGAGACAGGGAGCGACAGAGAAAGAGGGAGAGATGCATGCATGCGTTGTGTCACTTCAGTCTCCTTGTGTGGGTTTGCAGTTTTGGCTCTGATCTTTATAGCTGAGGTGTGATCATCTGCACTGATTCAGTCTCTCTGATCTCTCACTGTAAATCAAGCACATTAAATTTACATAAGCCTTATTCTGTCCCTCTGACAAACACATGCAAACATAAAGAGAAACTATGTACCCTGCCACTGAGCTTCATTATACTCTCTTCCATTTCCATCCAGTCACTCTTCCCTTTCCCACCTTTAGACTTGTTGTTTCTGACCCTTTTGTATCTCTCTGTCCATTCCAGATCCAGAATGGGGTCATTTAACCAATCCGGGTGGACGGGGTTCATCCCAGGGGATTATAACTCCTCTTCCACTGGACTGGGATTTTCAGGAACCCCAGTTGGGAATTACACTGAGAATGTGTCAAATCAAAGCATGCCTTTCCAAGGGAGCAGCACGATGGTTACTGCGGTCATATCATTCACCGTGTTTATCGTTGGACTTACCGGCAACACTCTGGCCATCTACGTGGTTTTGCGCTACGCAAAGATGAAAACGGTTACAAACATCTACATTTTAAACCTTGCCGTGGCCGATGAGCTGTATATTTTGGGCCTCCCTTTCCTTACGACGCAAAACGTACTCTCCTACTGGCCGTTCGGCTCATTCCTGTGTCGCGTTGTAATGACGGCAGACTCGCTAAATCAATTCACCAGCATCTTCTGTTTGACAGTGATGAGCATCGATCGCTATTTAGCAGTCGTGCATCCTATCCGCTCCACTAGGTGGCGCCGGCCACGAGTAGCTAAAGCAGTTAGCGCGGCGGTGTGGGCATTTTCGTTCGTCGTCGTTCTTCCCGTGGTGATATTCTCTGACGTTCAGGACATGTTTCACTCATGCAACATGAGTTGGCCGGAGCCACGAGACGTTTGGTCGACAGCGTTCATACTCTACACGGCAACGCTCGGATTCTTCGGCCCCCTGCTGGTCATCTGCATGTGTTACCTTCTCATCGTAGTCAAGGTGAAGTCGTCCGGTGCGCGAGCGGGATTTACCAAGCGCAGGCGCTCCGAGCGGAAGGTGACCCGCATGGTGGTGATAATCGTGGTGGTGTTCGTCCTCTGCTGGCTGCCGTTCTACATCATTAACATGGTAAACCTGGTGTTCATACTCCCGGAGAACAGCGTGGTGGTAGGGGTGTACTTCTTCGCCGTCATCCTGTCGTACGCCAACAGCTGTGCCAATCCGCTGCTCTACGGGTTCCTGTCCGACAACTTCAAGCAGAGCTTCCGGAAGGTCCTGTGCGTGCGCAAGGCGAACGGCGTGGAGGATGGCGATCCCAGTTTGCCGCGGACAGAGAAAACGACGACCCACGACTCCTTCCTGACACCTCGGAACAATGACTTTAATGGACACGTACAGGGCAGCCAGGTACAGTCACTCTGAAAGCACATCACACATTGTTTAATGAATTTGTTGAACGTTTATATTCAGAGCTTGACATTAACACTAGTGGCGTGTACTGCAGTCACTTCTACTAGCCACTTTGGCGGGTTGAATTTGATTAATTTTTATTACATTTTTCCTCAATTGTAGTCTTTTAAAAAGGGATCTGAAATAATAAACTAAGTGCAATGTAGTGTTGTCAAAAATATAGATTTTTTGATACATATCAATACTGAAATATCTGAAACGCTTCCAATACTTATTTTCAGCAGAATAGATACAGGATACCAGGTAATTTTACGCAGGTAATTCCAGCAGATTTTATGCTCACACCCAAATACAACAAAGTCGCCTTGTAGTACAAAATTGTGGTCTTTTTTGCTGCTTATTGTCCTTAAACATTCACATACACACAAAATAATGTCAAAATGTCGGTCTTGGTGAGTATTCACGTAAACACAGTCATTTTTTTTTAAGAGAATGTAAACAGATGAGAAAGAAAAGGGATGTGTAACAGTATAATGGATCCGTGCATCAGGTCTTAAAGAGACAGCAGCCTAATAAACCTGCTGCCAAATTATGAGATAGTATTAAAAATATCTATATGGCAGTTTTTCCTAATGGTATCGATGTCAAAATTGTGGTTAGTGAAAATGCTGCGTGGCTATTAACCTTGGAAAACCAGTTAATGTCAAGCCCTGATTATATTGCTAGAACAATGATATCTTCAGTCTTAGACATTCTGTTGTTTGCATTTATCTGATGTGCTGCTTGTTTTAAATCATGAAAGTTTGGTAACACTTTTCAATAAGACTCACATTTTTTACGTTAGTTAAAGTGAGCATGAAACGGAAGTTGCGATAGTCTTTTCTTCCCTATTCTGACATATCTGAGTGCACTTTATTTTGTCCTTGAGAAATTGATTGGATGGTTGTGGTTTGCTATTCGCACCAGTAAACACATCATCAGAGAAGTCGCTGCAAGGAGTCACTTTGATCAAAGATTAAAAGATACCTCTTTAATATTATTTAATGGACTTAAACTGACATGAACTAACAGTGAACAGTTGATGTTTTTATTAATGAACATTAACAAAGATTAATAAATACTGTAACAAATGCACTGCTCATTGTTAGTAAATGCATATTAACTAATGGGACCTTATTGTAAAGTGTTACCAAAAGTTATTTTGAGTTGGTTAAGGCATAGTTCACCCCAAAATTAAAATCCTGTCATCAGTTACTTGCCTTTATGTAATTTCAAACCTGTAGGACTGTCTTACCTCTGTGAAACAAGTGAGATTTTTAGCAGAAATTTCACGTCATGCTACTGTGAGCAAAAAAAACTTCTCCCAAAACTCATTCAGAGGACATACTAATATAGCATTTAAGTCATGATCTAATTAGGATCGCTCTAGATGTAGATTGGATTGTTGAACAGCATGAGGGTTAGGAGTAAATGATGACAGAATTGTTACTTTTTGGTGAACTAGTCCTTTAAGCTGTTTTCTAGAAGAATAACAACAGTACAATAAGAGCAAGGGTTTTTTTGGCCCTTCGCCGCTGTGTTTGTGAATCCTCTGTAGATTACAAACATGTTGAGAATTTCACATTCGATACAGCTGCCAACATGTTGCTCCTTCCTCACTCCCCAAAGAGGCAATCTCAGTGAAATTGATTTAGTGGGCAGTAAATGGAGTGAGAGACAGAGAGAGAGAGAGAGAGGGATTGTTAGTGCGTGCGTGTGTGCGTGCGTCTTCCTGTCTATCAGTCATAACCCCCTTAGTGCCCTTAGGGAGAACACTACTCGTATGTTCCCAATAAACATTCCCAATGTCCGTGTATATTAGCATCTGTGTGTGAAAGAAAAAGAAAGAAAGGGCTGACCAAAATCTTACGTCAATGTTTCTTTTCGTATCACAGTAATGGTAGAAATAACAAAAACACTACCATAAAAATAGTTTGTTGGAAATTCAACAAATAAAATGGTCAAACAACCAGGTTACCACATTGTTATTTGACATTTTCACGCACACTTTTTGTTGATACTTAATACTTAACTTAAAATCATTAAATGTAATTATTTATCAGTAAAAAGTCATTTATTGATGCCAAACAAGAGATAATTCTTCAAACATTTTACGATATATGTTAGAAAATATATAAAAATTGATGTTTATTCATTTAATTTGTGATTGGATTAACCACACTTGAAGTAATAAGCAACAAACGCACTTTTTTCCAGGTATATTTTATCATATTGCTCAGCCCTACTAGAAGAGATGATGAAATCTGTGTGATAGTTCAGCTTGACCAAGAGGACCATGAGGGAATACAAGTATGTGTGTGTAGAAATGTGAATGCATAACGAGAGTGAGATCAGACGATCCCATGGTTAATTCATCGGGGAAATCAAAGCAGTCCGGCTCGAGAGACTGAATCAGATCTGTGTGACTGAGGATTGTCTGGCATCAGATCCGAGATCAATGAGAAAAAGCCGGTCTCTTTAAGCCATTACTGCATCCGCAGAGCTAATATCAGCTCTAATGTCTCTCCGTGGCTTTCCCTGCTTTGATGGACACTGAATCTGATTGGTGGAGACACCAGACACACATTCACTCGCTCTCTCTTTTAGCCCTTTTCCACAACTGTTGGAGACGGAAACCAATTTGGCTCATTCTGCATGTTTACACGGCAGACGAATTGGCTCGACAATGGACCCTCAAACCTGCTGGTCTCGAACCAGGAATCAATCATCGCCACTGAAGTTTTCAGAACAAACAAATCGCTCTGGCACAAAACAAAAAGTGCATCGCTCCCGTTATAAGAAAAACAAAGCTGTAAACTCCGGAAGTATAATGTTACAGATACATTGTGCCTATTTTTGTCAAGCTACTCTGTGTGAAATAAAATTACTTTATCTGAACATATTTAATATATCGAATAAATATATCTTTATTTAATTATATAATGATTTTTTTTTTTTTTTTGTCATAGATTTAATATTTTGTCAGTGGTAAAGCAGGCCAGCTCTAATTGCGGTTCACAGATCCCATCATTCTGCTGGAAAAGGGTTACTTCTCTCTCTCGCTCTCACAGTTTTATGGAGTACCAGCAGGGAATCTCAGACCAAAGCTGAATTAAAACCACATTGTGCTGCAGTAAGAACATGTTATTCTACAGAATGAGAAACAGGAAGAAAGAAAAAAGGGCAAAAATGTAAATGGGTGCATATGTTGGGGAAAGCGAAGGGCTGAATGTTGTGCAATTTAAAGAAAGAGTTGACCTAAAAATGTAATTCTGCCATTATCTACTCACCATGATGCTGTTTCAAAACAGACACATGCTGTTGTTTTCTCTGTGCAACACAAATGGACAAATGCTGATGAAACTTCAAGCATGTTTTGAAATAAATAATGGCAGAATTTTCATTATTGGGCTTTTTTAATTTCTGAATTTTTAACCCAGCTAACAGGGAACGTTCTGTCAAGGTTATGAGCAAACATTCTTTCAGTAACTTTAATAGAATGCTCTTTCATAGTTATCTGGTCTTTGATAATGTTCTCGAAACATTAGCACAAAAACATTATTTATACATCATTCATGGTAGTTTTTCTCCTGAAATAGATGTTCGTTTGGCGATTTAAAAAAAAAAAAATGTTACTATTTATTTCAGAATGTTCAGAGAACATTCAAAAGTAACTTTCCCACAAAAATGGAATGTTCGCATAAGAAATAAAAGAACGTTTGAACTTTCAGAGAACATTCAGAAATAACGCTTTCATAACTTAATGGGAATGGTAGCAAAGCATTCTCAGAACATATTTTTGTTAGCTGGGAAAGTGCAAATTAACATCATTAACCACACACACACACACACACACACACGTTTACTTAGCTATCTAATTGGGGACATTCCATAGACGTAATGTTTTTTTTACTGTACAAACTGTATATTCACTCCCCTTACACTAACCCAACCCCTAAACCTACCCATCACACACACACACACACACACACTAACCCGACCCCTAAACCTACCCATCACACACTCACACACACACACACACTAACCCGACCCCTAAACCTACCCATCACACAAAACTTTCAGCATTTTTTAATTTTTTAAAAACCTTTAATTTCTTTATTTTTATACCAGATTTACAAATGAGGACGACCCTAAAGGGAGGTTTTTGGAGATTTTGTCAGGTTTTGGTCCCTTATGGGTACAAATTTGTCCCCAAAATATAGTTAAGTAGGCACACACACACACACACACACACACACAGTGCAGAGGTGCCACTGTCTGACCTGTTCTGTGTTTCTGCAGGATCTGCAGTTAGAGTCTTGCTTGAGTGCGTCTGAGAGCCCTCAGCCTGCAAGACCCCAGATCATTGACCAGACCACACTCTAAATGCTGTTTCTCTCTCTGTCTGTCGTTTTCATCTTTATCGCTATCTCCTTTTCTGTGCTCTACTGTCCTATCGTCTGTTCTCTGTCCATCCCTTCGATATGTCTGTCTGTCCGCCTGTCTCTTCTTCTGCGTTGTTGTGGAAGGTGTGGCCTCAGCCTCAAGCCACGCCCCCAAACGTCCCAGCGACTCCACATTCCCGCGCAGCAGAGCTCAGTCTCCACCCGGTGCCCGTCGCCTCCACGCCCAGTTCCAGTCGGGACCTGTGACCCCAGGAACAATGCCAGGATACTTTGTTTTGGGTGGAGGGTGCCGTGTGTGCTGGAAAACACCAGGGTCCTCACGGCCATGGGAAACCTGGGAATGGCCTAGAAAAACCATTGAAAACTCTATTTTGAATTGATCAGCTTTGAAGTATTTCAACAGTTAGATATGAGTGCAATATCTGTAAAATGAAAAACCACAAATTTTTAAATAGAGTCTGAGACCACTAGTGAAAATCTTCAAATCCTTTAAACACAAATATATATTAGCATAGCAAAGCATGATTTAAGAGGAAGCAATTCAGAGGAAACGTCACATGTTCAATGTCACAAAATTTGCTTATTTGATTAGTGACTTAGTAATAAATGGCGCCGAGTCATAGCGTTTTTGTTTAAAATTTTTCAAAACCCAAACACATTCTGTTTATTTTCTGGTTTAAATTACACGTGGAATCCCAGATTTTCACCGTGGTCTCAGACTTTTGGGCCCCACTTTTAAACACAATTTAAAGAAGATGAGAAAACAGAGGATGGATTTAGAAGAGAGACAAGATTGCAGACACAAGCGAAGGGGATTTAGAGATGATGAATGTTCTCTCACACACACACACACACACACACACACACACACACTCTAAAACCAAAACTTTCAAGCAATTTCCAGCATCAAACATGCAATCACCTTATACTCTTTCTCCTTTACGATCAAATTAATGATTGATGTGGAGAGGAAAATAAAACCTACACACACAGGAAAAGTATTACATTTACCTGCCAGAGCTGATTGCGAAAATCTCAGCATGTCCTTCACAAACACAGACTGATATACTGCCTACCATTCAACTTGGAAAAGGACAACAGATCTCCAAGAAGTTTTGACTTAATACTTGGAAACTCGTACTGATATCTAAAACTCTCTGAGCTAAATGTATGATGTCACACAAACATGGTGGCACCCAGTTAATGATAAGCATTCCCTTTTAAACAGACCAAAATGAATCTTAGGCCCTGTTTACACCTGGTATTATGATGCATTTGGGTCGATCGGATCACAAGTGGACGATGCTAAAGGTGTAAACGGGGTCTAAAATGTTTTGAGCTCGTCCACTTTCCACCACTTCCAGAGGAAGTTGAAAACACATTCGACCGGATTGCTTTCGTAGTGTAGACGCTCATGTGGTCGAATGTGTTCAAACAAAACTACTGATCTAATGTGTGAACATTATGGGAAGAGCTCTAGTCAGACAGGGTTTAAACTATCGGCTGGAGACTCGAGTTTGGTTTGAAGATGAAAAATTTATCAAGCACAATGTTCTCTCTCCATTCCTGATTTCTAACACACACTCACAGCGTTCGGCTGATCTTGTGGCTGTCAGAGCAGAAACTAAAGCTGATGATCTCCGTGTGTTTTTCCGTCTCTCCGGTCGTGTTCATATGTAAATAGCGTGAGCTTATTTTGTCCATTAGATCGAAAGATCTTTAAAAAAAAACAAATTTCCCCGCCCATAGACCCTCCCCTCGAAGAAATCAGGACAGAAGTGGCTGAAAGTGGACAAAAGAGACGGGTTAAAACACCAGGTGTGAACGGGAATGTGTCTCCCTCGTCTACTTGTGATCCGATCGACCAAAACGCATCATAATTACAGGACTAAACACGGCCCAGGCACATAATATCAATGATAGTAAAAAAAAACATTGGTTTTCAGAGAGAGGTGTGTGTAAAACACAGTAAATTATCCTCTCTGTTGATAATCACATAAGCACACACCTGCCAAACAAGTGCAAGCTTTGCTGAGCACGATTTTTTAACGCAGTTTGGTCATGCAGGTCGAGTTCTTTGTTGAAAACTGAACATCTGCAAGGCGAACTGTTGTTTTTTACACCTCTTCTTCCGGGGGTCAGCAACTCTACACCATAATAGTTGGATGTATCAAGAGAATGGATGTAAGTCAGCTGTTGACCCTCGACACACTGGGCAGAAACTTCCCTTCCCTCATCTGGGGACTCGCTATGACAGGTAGAACGAGATGTGAAAGATTGCTTCTGGACGTTTCGAGCGTTCACATGTCCGAGAGGTTCGGGAATCTGGGATTTTGAAGTACTTTAGGGTGTGGTGTTCAACGGTTGTCGAGTTTAAGGGTCAAGGTGGCGTTTCCTGATGCGTATTGACATGTTTAAACTGTCCTCTACTCTCTGCCAAATGTAGCAAAGTGCCTTTTCTTGTCCCCGATCAAACTATCGAGACGCACACTGGAAAACGCGAGGTGTCAGCGGAGCCCGTTGAGACACAAGCTGGTGATTCTGTTGTTTGCTTTCTTTGTTGTTCAGCTTCTTCCCCTCATCGTTTTACTGGGGGGGATTATTTCTGTTCATGTGCTTCATTGTTAAATGCTTATAATTATTCATATGACTTAATTTCACTATGTAATGATATTGTAAAGTTACTGCCAGTTTCACGCCAACAAATATTATCATAGCATTTCTATTGGTGTTTGATGTATTTTTTAAGGCTTTAAAGCCTCAGTTACAGAGATCTTACTTGTGACGGCGGCCGTGTTTGTTATTTGTTCCGCGTGTCGGCATGTATATTTAGCTGTTCATAAAAGCTATAAAGAATGTGCTTTGTTAATGCTGAATGTGCCTCTGATGTAAACTTTGATGACACTCATAGTTCAGCAGGCATATTTTAAGCCTGTTCATGTCAGCCAGCAAGCTTTACAATCAATACCCGCTTCTTTTATTAAACCCAAAGACTTGTTTGATTCGAAACGTGTTTTAGACACGAGTCAGCGCCGTCAAACTGTGAATGACGCATTAACAAATCACTCTGCTGAAGAAGATGCTGAGCAAATGCCATGCTTTGCAATGTTGTTGTTGTTATTATTATTACTTTTTAAGGATTACTCACTTTTTATTATGAATTTGTTTCTGGTTCCTTATCAGAGACCTGTGACATTTGTGTGGGAAAGTTTAGAAATGTGTTTTTTCTCCCCTAAAATGCGTCATTTTCTGGGTAAATACAGAAAACAGATAAATAAAAACAATTTGACTTTAATTTTTAAAGTCCCCCTGTGGTGAAAATCAAGCTTTTAATGTTGTTTATGTGGTGTTTTTAATATGCTTAAAGACAAACCATGTGTAAATTCATAAGTCGACACCATTGCTGAGTATTTTCTCCTTAAAACTGCAGTGAATCAAAGACAGTCTCAAAAACACAGTTTGAAATCGCTGGTGTTTCTGACGTCACAAACTACCTTGTAACCAATCAGATCAACGTGTGATCGTCAACGAGTGGATCTCTGAGCTGAGCGAGTGAGTGGAGGCGGGGCTCATTTGCATATTCATAGAATCGCGTATACTAAATGAGGCAAGGGTGTAGAGTTACATACAAGCTATTTTAAGACATGAATTTTTTTCAAGGAAAAAACATTTAAATGGTGATCAAAGATGAGTTTTAAGGGGGAAAAATGATTGACTACAGGGGGACTTTAAGTAAGTCAGAGACAAGCACAGCACACAAATGGCACAGTTCCTTGAAAAAGAGCCTTCTAATCATATATTGCACTCTAAAATGTTAAAAACTACTCAGTATCAGAAATCTATATTGATGGCATATTGCAGCGATTAGGAGTGTGTTTGAACAACAAACAGCTGATGCCATTACTATAATCATACACCTGAAATCAATCACCAGACCTCAATAAATGAGAAACCTATTTAAGTTGTACATATACTATGTTTTTGTCTAAATAAAAATTATTAGTACACATAAGCCATCTACTCTGAGAGTATCTTTCATTCTTTTTGTGTCAGCTTTTAAAAATCTGAAATCTGAAGTTATATATTCTACTGTTACACATGTATTGAGTTTGTCAGTGCACATGTATCTTATCAAAAGGCATTTTTTTGCTTACCAATAAACAATGTTTTCATCTTGCAGAAAATATCAAGGATGTTGTTTTAAAAATTCATGTTTTACTCTAGAAATATGGTGCTACTTTCAAGAAGGTCTTAAATGGAGAGAATTAGTCTGTTAGATTTTCCATTCATCTCAATGACATTTACTTGGCTCTCGCAGGACCTCCTCGAAGTACGCAATTTAAAATCGACCATATTTGCTCATAAGTTGACGTGACCTTTTAGAACCACTATGTGACTAATCAATCTTGAGGGTGTTGTATGGAGCCTAATGCAAAATCCATGAATGCAGGCCCCTGTCATAGAATAAACGTACACACATGATTGTGTGACGAAATGAAATACATTGTGACAAATGTATTTTTGTGTTTACAGTCTTCAAGTTTCACAAACTATAAAAAGTTCAATGTCTGTTGGCTTTCTTCCATTGACACCATCTCTAGAGGTATTTCACAAAACTGTAGATGTTTTTGTTTTTTTAAGGCTAATACAGCAACATTTCAGCATACTATTGATCCAATTTTACCATTGAAGCCTTGAAAATGTATGTAATCTTAATATACCATGTATCTATGTAACTATGTGTATATGTATTTACTGTATAATGTAAATGTTTTCAGTATTTACAGTTTTTCTCCATTGGTTTGGCTCATTTCTTGAAACAGAAATTACATTCTCAAAACTCTAAGATCATTTGGCAAAACAGTCTTACAGTTCAGCACATCACTATAGCTCACTTGCAAAAGCTCATATCTCTCCCAAAACTGTTCACTCATGCTTCAAAACTAAATCTGTTTCCCATATAAAGAGTCAGTGCCACGAAAACGGCAAAGATCCTTCTCAATTGCTTTGGCTCATTTCTTGAAACAGACCGGACGTTCTCAACACTCTTGGTGCTTTTGCCAAAATAACGTGGATGGTTCGGCACAACACCATGGTTCACCTGCAAAAGTTCATACCTCTCCCAAAACAGTTCACTCATGTGTCAAAACTAAATTTCCTTCTGATTTAAACAGTCAGTGCCCCCAAAATGCTTTGTCCCTTTGGCATTGTGTAAGCACTGCAAGTCAAAATGTTTAGATGTTTTGTCACTATGGCAGAGGACCATTGAAATATCCCTCATGTCCACCTTTCAGTCTTAGCCCAGTCCTTCATTGACAATGGTTACTGTACTGTTTTCTGTCTAGCTAACAGAATACAATTGTGTATAAAACTGAAAAAAAGAAATAGGATTTTAGGGTAAGAGTAGCCTCCAAGGTTTGACATCACACATTGCACTCATACTGCCAAGGAAATTGTAACCATTATCATTCACACACATAAAGTAACTTCCATACATCAGAGTAAAAAGAAAATGTATACAGCATAATATACTCTAATATAAACACTGCTGTAAATAAAGCTGGAGTTTCACAAATAACAGTTCTTCACTGGTCACCGTTCTCACCCTCCTGGCCATCCACACGCTGCTGTCTGTCTGACACAGATTCTCGTCCACATCACAACGTATATTCTCCCTTGCGATGCAACGAGGGAAGAAACGGCGTGCATGTCGCAACCATCCCCTACACTGATCTCCTGTGATATCCTCACACGCAGCGTCCATTGCATGGAGCAGGGACCTCTGATCTTGAGCCTGATGCTCATACACTCTCCACCTCCAAGCGGAGAAATACTCCTCAATAGGATTGAGGAAAGGAGAGTAAGGTGGTAGGAACACCATGACCATCCTTGGATGAATAGTGAACCAGGCCCTGATGAGCAGGCCACGGTGGAAATTCACATTGTCCCATACAATGACATATAGTGGTAGGTGAGGCCCTACGAGACCTCTCTCATTTTCAGGGATCAAATAAAAATGAAAGTGGTCCAAGAAGATGAGGAGCTTCTGTGTATTGTATGGGCCAAGACTGGGGATGTGAGTGGCCACACCATTGTCAGATATGGCAGCATACATAGTTATATTGCCCTGTTGCTGGCCTGGGACATCCACCATTGCCTGGTGGCCAATAGGCCAATAATATTATATGGTATAATATATATATGTACAGTATATATATATATATATACATATATATACTGTACACATATATATATATATATATGCACACATATATACACACATACATATACAAACATATATACATATATATATATATATATATATACACACATATGGTATTCATGGTATTATGTTTTTGACTAATTTTGACAATTGAACAGACTATTGTGCATGTGATGACTTATACAATGAAATGACGCTGACATGTTTTGGAGCGAACAACCATTAGACTGAGAATCAACAATCAGTTTAGATCAACAAGATCTATTCACTTGGAAATTGTGCTAAATGTAGGCTACCTGTACTTAATCATTTGCAAAGATGTACTGAGACATTGAGACATGTACTTAGACATTTGCAAATTGATGAAATGAATGAGAAATTCAATTCTGTTGTGAACAATTGCCAAGTGGTTGTTTTGTCCATGACTCAATCTTAAGTTTATAAAGCGACGAGAATACTTTTTGTGCGCAAAAAAACCCCAAAATGACGACTTTATTCCACTATTCATTTCCTTCTCTCTGGGCCTTGAGTTTTTTCACGTAGTATAACTGCGCAGCGCATCTGTGTTGCACGTATAAACTTAAGATTGAGCCACTGTAGTCACTTGGACTATATTAACGATGTCTTTAATACATTTTCTGGGCCAGCAAGTTATAATGCCTTAGAAGCCTATGGAGGGGTGATCCAGCTCTCAGATTTAATCAAAAATATCTCAATTTGTGTTCCGAAGATGAACGAAGGTCTTACGGGGTTGGAACAACATGAGGGTGAGTAATTACTGACAGAATTTTCATTTTTGGGTGAACTAACCCTTTAAATACATAATTGGGCGAGGCTACATGAGGTCTATAAAAGAGCACAGGAAATCTTCCCGTTTGCTCTGGCCTTTCAAACTACAGATAGGCTACTTTGTTATCATTCATTTGGACGTGCGGTGCCGAGCGCTATATTAGGAGTAAAGACTTTAAGTGTGTTGTCATCATGCCAAATTTTAATATGGAGAAACTAAGGGCACGTTTACACGATGACAATGTAGGCTACTAAAAACAGAAAAGTTTTTTCGCATACAGAAGAGGTTGTCAAAGTTGATCTCCTTTTCCAAGAAAACCGCTGTATTATTCATGCCAGGTCAGTAGATGGCAATGCCAATTTGTAGAGAAACACTACTAGCCTATAGACTGAACATATTTTGTGCGCGCTTGCCACGTTTTTGTTGTTTACATGGGGACGACAACCGTATCATTTTTTTTAAAACTTGCACTTTGAAACCCGTTTTCAAAAGTTTGCGTTTTCAGGCACCCAAAATGCCGTTGTCGTGTAAATGAACGGCCAAAGCGCATGTTCTAAGTTTTTAATGGAAAACGGGGTCGTGTAAACAGCCCCTCAAAATTGAGTTGGCACGGCAGTTCTAACCGCGATGAGCGATACAGATATACTACCAGTGAATACACATGCTTGCCTATTGGGATGTAAATAATGACGTGCAGATCTTTTTCCAATGCTTCTCTTCACTAATTATGTTTGTAGGCTATGCAAAAGCAGTAAATCACTGTTGTATTTTTTATTTTATTTTTGCATTATGCCAAATTTAGTCCTATTGCCAAGAGGCAACATCACACCATAAAGGGCTAATTTAAAAAATAATCAAAGGTTAAAATAAAACCTGGCTTCCGGTCTTGTTTGAGTCATTGTGCATAAACTGCTTTTGCTTAAGATCAGATCTCATCCACAGACTTCAACTTCCCATCTTTTCTCTCATCTACTCCTCTGTTCCACATCAACCAAGTTTTCAACCTGTGATTACATTACACTCCCTCCCTCACATCTCTATTCCTAAATCAATTCCCGCATTCTACTTTCAGCCGCCTAGGGAGGATAAAAAGACTTCACTCCACCCTGTCATCACAGGCTTTCGCTGTTTCCATATCTCAAGTGTCTTCAGGAGAACTCATTCGGCAACAGTATACTCTTATCTGAAAAGTCATTTTGTGTCAAATAGAAGAGGCTATAAATGCTCCAGGATTGTCGTAGACTTCAAATCACAAATAGAGTAGAAAAAAATAAAAATAAAGTTGCGAAGTAATAAAGCATTGTTCTTGCAGACAGGCTGTCCATTTTCCTGCCCGATGGCAACAAATCTCCGGTTTAGATCTGACAGCCAATAACACATGAAAGCAAGCACCCAAAAACTAATAAACCAGATACGATTGAGACAAAGACAAATGGCATTGCATCATGACAAACAGGATTAAAATCCCAGTCTAATAACAGCAAACAATATAATGTCACAAACATATATATATTTTAAAGGCGTTATTGTGGATCACTCTTTAAAATAGTAACCATCTTTGATTTAAAGAATGCATCTGAAGAACTCAATTTCTAAACTCAAAAGAACTAATAGATAATTCAAGATGGCAAGAACGTAACCACATACTCAGTGTCTACGGAGGTTGTGAATATGAATATATAGACAATACTTCAAATCTTTTTGCACACAATTTCTTTTAAAATGCAATCAATGGGGATAAAATTGAGTTAAAACAACATAATACTGAATAAAGTGATCTAAGTTCAAACCATTTTATAGATCTGATGCAGTGGCACTTAAAATACCCAACCTGTTTAAGTTAACAATATATACAAATATTGAAGGTATACATGCTTAAAAACCACTTCAAAAGCCCAGTGGTGTGGAGCGCTGAATGCATGTTGTCTAAATTAGTAATAAGTGAAGCTGGTAATGCTGTTTGTGGAGTTGTTTAATCCTCCTCTGCTGAGATCTTGAGAGATTTAATCTCTTCTTTTATCTTCAGTTGATTTCATCTAAGGCTGTGGCTGAAGTCAGTTGTAGATCTTGGGCCCTATTTTAACGATCTGAAACGCAAGTATCAAACGCGAAACGCAAGTAACTTTGTGGGCGGGTCTCGGGCGCTGTTGCTATTATACCGGCGGGATAAATTACTCTTGCAAATCTAAAATGGGTTGGTCTGAAGTAGCTACATTACTCATAGGTGTGGTTTGGGTGTAACGTGAAATAAACCAATCAGAGCGTCATCTCACATTCCCTTTAAGAGCAGGCGCGCTTGTTCCATGGCGGATTGCTATTATAACGGCGGATTTGCCAGGCGGATGCCAGGAGCGGTTCACAGCCGAGGAGACCGACGTTCTCGTCAGGGCCGTAAAAGACAGAGAAGTGACATTGTATGGGGATGGAGAAACCCACCCAAATTAGCTTAAGGTAAACAGGCGTATAATAATTTTGGTAAATGTGTAAGCTAGATTTATGCCTATTTTTTCACATCTTCATGGACACGACAATGATTTCCCTCATGTGGAATATTTTTCCTTGTAATTATGGTTTGCAAAAATGGCAACTGCTGCATCTGTGTAGATGAGAGAAGCAAAGTAAATGCGCATTGTGCACACGCTACATTATGGCCAAGCATGTGCCCTTAAAAATAGCATCTGAATGCGCCACTGAAAACGCGCCACTGACTTTAGACAAGGTTTTTCCTGGTCTGTGGCGGAATTGTTTTCTGGAGCTGCAAAATAGCACCAGGGAACGTTTGCGCCAGAACACGCCTCCTCTTTTCGATGAACCGCCCCCGGGAGCGCAAGTTCATTCCCTAATTTACCGACGTACGTCTGTCGAGGGAAAAGTCCGCTGTGCGTCGGGTGTAAAATAGGAATGAAACATGCGTTGTGTACAAAGTCAATTGCGCTGGGTGCAAGATAGGGCCCATTGTGTTTCTGCTCATCTCTTTTTCTGTTCTCTTCTTTCCTTCAGTGATTCTGCTTGTTAACAGGCTTATTAAGGCTGAGATGACTCCATATTTAATATACACAGATTTTGTGACTCAGATAAGATCCAGTTCTGGTTTATTTCTTTGCTCTTGACTGACATGTGGCATTGCCATGGCCGGTTTGTGGCCCAGATCTGGCAAACAGGAGTGAGCCGCCCATTCCACGCTGTATGTGGACCAGATCATCTTTCCACGTGTGCCAGAAGTGGGCCGGATCTGGTACGTCAAAATGTTGATCGATAGATCAATAGATCGATACATAGATAGATATTAAATTATTTGTCTGGAAGTAACAAACTTCCAAAGTTTCCAAACATTTAGCTCTTGCACAATATCTGGACTTTTCATTGCTGCAAACAGACTCTAAAGAGGAACGTTCAATTGGATGAGGTTCTTCAACTTCTGGCACGAGGACGAGGAATGAAACACCCCAAAGAACCTGGAGGTGATGAGAACTGAGGTAATGCATGAAGGGAAATTAATCTCAGTGGGATGTTCTTTGACAAGTGGACATAATTCAGAAAATCCCTGTGTAGACATGATTTACAGCCATGAGATCTGTCTGCTAGATTTTGTTTTGGAGACTTGACTGAAAATACCAGTGAACTTACACAACCGCTTTTCACACAAATATCAAGTGAGGCTAGAAAGATTATGGATTCCCATTGTTTGAGATAAGCCGGGGGAAGCTTACTGATATACTTTTGAATCAATAAAAGCCGTTCTCACAAATGCTCCAGTCAAATGAATCTTTCCTCTTGATAGATTCCTCATTCTACCAACAGCAAAGACCAATAACTCATTGTCTGCTTCTGTTCTTACCATTTTTGATGAATATCCTCCTTGAACTGCCAGCTAAACAGATCACCCTTAATACACCTGAAGCACTTCAGCAAGATCTTTTTTTACACCTTTCACTTTGTGTCCGTTCTTAAGGTCAAGCAACCAGAATCCAGACTCATTGGAACCGACATGGGGGAATTTGAGAATTCATGAAGCTGCCAAGCTAGAAACCCAACAAGAGCACCCTTGGAAACCTCATTAAAAAAGCTAGCTCTCCTTCTTCCTAATGTCGAGTTTTCTGTCTGCTAGAGCCTGAAGCTGATTTGATTGTTACACATTCTGCACACATGCAGGTCACACACACACAGACAGACCTTTTCTGCCAGAGTTTAATGCTTGGCGATCATTATAAGTGACTGGTTTCAATGATCTTTGAGCTGATGATTTATTGGATGGAAACACCTTTAAATTTATACTCAATGGCTGAAAATACTTGTGCAACGTATTGTGCAAGCACTGACTGTTGTCTAAATTTTCCAGTTCTGTTTTTTCTTTTTTACATTACAATAACACATTTTGTTCCTCTCAGTAGCAAAAACAAAATCTGCAGTGGTAATACAAGGAGCCACTTTAATATTATGTTAAACAATTGGGACTGAAACTTTCGAAAGACACTATTTTCTTAATCAAAGTTAATCCAAACAGACACACACGTTCACACTTCACACTGATCCCCAGAAGAGTCTGTGTTTTCACAAAACTAACAAAATGCGTCACTGCCAACAGAAACTTGGAAAACATGGGAGACACGGGTGGCTGCATTTGATTTTGGATGGGTTTTTGTCCATGGATGGGTGTAGAGCTGGAAAAACAGCTAACTGTGGCCCATATCTCCATACACCAAATCACAGTAGAAAGTCTTTCATGCAGATCGCTGAGAGCTACAGAAAATGTACATTCATCTGTTTATAGCCTACATGTGCAAAGGTGCCAATTCACAAAATGTGTTTCATCGCTCAATCTGTCGATAAGAATCCAAATCCATCAGGTACAGAAATCATGGCATGTCAAAACTCAATGATAAACATCAATAGGCTTAATCTAACATAAATGAACCATTTGTAACAGAGAAAATATAACAATTTACATAAACATATATAAATATAGCCTAATCAAAATGTTTTAACAATATAGTCCTATATAAATAATCACCGTGATGATGATGAAGGCAGCAACGGTTCACTCGACCTCTAACTGTGTGACCTTTTCAGGACACCGCGGGAGGGTGGCTCCCTTTTCCCCTGATCCAGGACCTGCATCTAAAAACATGTCCTGAGCTAAACCACCATTAGAACAAACCACACACCTGATCTGAAACAAAACAGGATGGTGTAGTCTCGGTTAGGGTAGTGCTTCAGGACACCCTGTCAGATTAAATTCTGGGAAGATCGGCGGAAGTGTCCGACTGGAGCCGCAGGAGATTCATTATACGCTCCTCAGACCAGACACGGAAACATCCAGAAAGAAAGCAATGCCTTCCTCATGTATATGTTTGTCTATGTGGGTGTCTTGCACTGTGATCTTCAATAACTCTGATATTTTAAATAGTACAGGGTAAAGCAGGATTCACAATCCCTCTCGAGTCGCCCACCCTCAGACGCTGGTTTGATTGTAATTAAATTAGGCGGAGAGAATGAGTGGGATGTAACGAGAGAAAATTTCCTTGTTTTCTTGTTTTATTTGAGAGTTTCTCCGTGGCGTTTTTATACACACCAAATTTGTGGTCCTGCGTCCCACTCTGTTTTGCACATAGTTTACACTTAATACTTCTTTAACTGTGAGAGCGTTGGACGCATGCGCACTACAACTGCACTGTCCCAAGCCGGAGACCCTGGTTCGAATCCTGCTCGGAGCGGGTCGAGTTGGACCGTTGACATTTGGTGCCGTGACCCTGATGGGAGTGAGGTTTAGAGGGGGGAGTGTAATGGACGTAGGCCAGTAAACTTCACTCCCCTGGCCTCAAGAGGCGAGCTAGCGGCTGTGTCCTTGTTAGAGCCCGCCTCCCACGCTGGAGACCCCGGTTCGAATCCCGCAGGGAGTGGGTAGAGTAGGATCGGTTACATTTGGTGCCATGACTCAGATGGTAGTGAGGTTTAGGCAGTGAGTGTAACAGACGGAGCTGTAAACTGTAGCTGTGCATGTAAACCTCACTTCCCTGATCTCAAGAGGTGAGCTAGCGGCTGTGTCCTTGTTAGCGCCCGCCTCCCACGCCGGAGAACCCGGTTCGAATCCAGCTCGGAGCGGGTCGAGTTGGACCGTTGGCATTTGGTGCCGTGACCTGGATGGTAGTGAGGTTTAGGTGGTGAGTGTAACAGACATAGGTGTAAACTGTAGTTGTGCATGTAAACCTCACTTCCCTGATCTCAAGAGGCGAGCTAGCGGCTGCGTCCTTGTTAGCACCTGCCTCCCATGCCGGAGACCCCGGTTTGAATCCCGCTCAGGGCAGGTTAAGTAGGAGTGGTTACATTTGGTGCCGTGACCCGGATGGGAGTGAGGTTTAGGCGGGTCTGTGTAACATAGGCCATTAAAGGTAGTGTAGGTAGGATTGTTATAAAAAACTTTTTTCCAAATTTGTTTAAACTTTTTATATATATCAATGCATAATTAAAATGTAAGTACTCTGATAAAAAGAGTATAAAAATCGAGTGACTCTAGACCGTTTAATCTGTATTAAACACAGCTCATTATTTCCATTCGGGACGAAACAAAGGATTGGCTTAGGCGACTGTCACTCTCTCGCAACCATGGCAACCACCCTTTTGCCACACAGGATCTGCCCATATGCGCGCGCACCCGTTTGATTTGAGGAATTCAAGAGGCACGGAACCTAGGAATAGCAAAACAATGGCAGAGAAAGAGCAATCAAAACTCACATTACCGGCATATGCAGTTAGCGAAGGCAAACAAGGCAAAAAAGGAAGACAGTACTAGAAAAGGTAATGAACAAAAAGTCTTTGAATAAAACGCGTGTCAATATCCTCGGACCCTAGTTGCACGGCCTCTTGCACGACCTCCTCTGCTTCGCCCTCGATCCCGGACCTGTCCTCGAGCTGACGATGCGGTACTTGTCTCTGGAGTGTAGTCCTCATCAGAGTCAACAATGCTTTCATCATGGAAACTCTTACATGCAGAACACCATATATGTTATGAATCTTACACGAAATTCATCTTCATCACAGTGTAAATGATGGTAATGGAAAAACGTGTATCATGCAACCTGTTTTTAGCTTTGCCTTATAGATATAACTAGCTCGTTAGCGAATCAAAAAATATATATTTTAAACTTTACCAATATCAATATGCTAGCTTGATAGTGAGTACTAAAATACATCTTATTTGTTTATCTTCATAATGATAAAGTTAGATTTTTTTAATTACATGTGATTCTGACATGATGTCACTGCATACACTGCGCTCCTTCCTCTCCGCTCGTCTCAGGTAAATAATGCGTCTTCAGCTCAGCGGTCGGCGTCGCGCGTTCATGTGTTTTGGGGGCGTGGCTTTGGAAGGAGCCCAGAAGGGAGGGGGTGGAGTGAATGGAAATAATGAGCTGTCTTTAAAACAGTCGTGAGAGGTCTACAGACACTCGATTCTTATACTTTCTTTTTCAGAGTACTTACATTTTAATTATGTTTTGATATATAAATAAAGTTTAAACAAATTTGGAAAAGAAGTTTTTTATAAAAATCCTACCTACAATACCTTTAAGAGCTGTTTGTGTTAAACTCACTCCCCTGCCTAAAGAGGCACGCTAGTGGCTGATGTCTTTAGCATCCTTGTTATAACGCCCGCCTCCCATGCTGGAGACCCTGGTTTGAATTCCGATCGGAGTGGGTTGAGTAGGGCAGGTTAGATTCGCAGCTTTCTTCCACATTGTAAAATAAGGTGGATACAGTGCACTTTTGAAGATATGTAGGCTTCAATATAAACATGATTAGCTTTCGAAAACCTACAAAAATACGAATGAGTTGATGCTGAGGCCTAAATAACTTTTGTTCTTCTGTCCTTGTCATTTCGGCTTATCTCCTCAGCATGCTGTTCCTCTGTCTCCTCCACATGACCTGCGATCCTTCAGGTCAGAGCGACTCTGGTAATCACACTGAGCCATGGAAGCAGAACAAAAAGTCCTGAGCATTTCATCATCTGTAGATTGTTCACCAGACAGTTATTATAAAAGTGATATTATAGTCATGTGTTGTTTAAAATCTTTTTTGTTCTTCAGTGAAACACAAAAGGAGATGTTTGGAAAAGTATCCAAGCTCAAAAGTGGATGATAAATTACTGCCCAATATCTCAACAGAAAGTCATACAGGTATACAATGACATGCTGGTCAGTACATGGTGACAAAAGTATAATTTATAGAATGAACTATTACTTTAAAGTCTGAATTTAATTAATGATGTTCAGAGGCCATACACAAAAATGTTGCTATAATCAATTCCAGTTGTTTTGCACCCCAATAGTAAATCGTATTACAGTCCCTTGCATTGTTCCATGCCATCCTACAGATGATGGGTAGTTTATTTACATACATTTATTTTGAAAAAGTTTTTCCTAGAAATCATGCATTGATTCCTTTTTTAAAAATATTCTGTTGAACAATGTATCCACATGGACAAAGGAAATGCAGTTAAGTCCTTTCTTCATTTTTCAGGCTCTCACCATGTTTTCCCCTCTTTTTTTCTCTCCACTTCTCATCGGTAAAGACATTATAGCATTTGGATTGAATTTACTGAGGGAGATTAGAAGCAGACACAGCAAGAGCCCATCCTGTATGGTAATGGAAGGAAATTAGCATTGCCATTGGCTGAACAAACATTTGAATGCAAAACATACACGCACGTAAGCTACTGCAGCTGTACACGTTATCTTTATCTTTACATGCATTGTTGGACAGTATTTTATTATTTTATTACTATTTACTGAGTTCATCACCTCTTTTCTGTATCAATCCTCTATCCCTGTAAAAAAATGAATTTTCTTTTCACCCTGTTGTCAGTTTCATTTTCTATTGCGTTAAAAAACAGTGATGACATAGGTATAGTCCTCTTATCCATACACCACTTCTGACTTTAAAACAGGTGAACTGTGTGTGCACTGCTTCATTAAAACTCTATTACTGCTCAAACACACTAAACGGAAACACAAGAACTCGAACACACTGAACGATGTGTACTTACATTTCTGAAATAACCATTAAAAACCTCACGCTTCTACGCCTCTCACATTCTTTTGTTCGGAAGACACTAGAACACATACTGACAGCAGCTGAATGGATGACAGTCCGTGCACAAATAAAGACAGACAGAGAAAGAAACATATAGACAGAATCAGAGTAACGTAATAAGACACTGGGTGCCCTTGAGATGGAAAAAAACGGAAAACGAGTGAAACATACCCATCCATTCCTTGAACAAAACTCTAGTGAATCAAAGTGAACATCTAGACAGACATGAGCTGATGAGAGAGAAACTTATCAGCATGACAGGGTGACGATGATGAAAATCAGCACTTTTAAAGCAACCATGTACGATACTTTTATACGTTTACATTTTTCAGCAGAATTTTACTTTTTTATTGCTTTACATTTTACATTTACAAAAAAAAAAAGCTTTTCATTAACATTTTCCACCCTCTTTCTGACCCTTAAAATGAAAGGAATAGTTCAACAACATAAAAAATTCTAAACATAAAAATTCTGCCATCATTTACTCACCCTCATGCCTGTACATTATATATAGTAATATGAAAGCTGGCAGACTGAAATTTAAAGTTCCCATGAAATCAATCAATGAAGTTTTTTGGCTTTTAGTATGAATATGTCAGCCTTACTGTTAGCTATAAGCTAGTATTCGCATTTAGACGATATAAGCATTCAAAACTTAAAATCTCTCACTTCCGCCAATATGGATCAATGATTTTGATGACATCACTCTGCACTTCAGCTTCTCATCAGATTTTCTGTCCAATCAAATGCTCTCTTGAATCTGAAGCTCCGCCCCCTACACTATAAATGGACGCTGAGGCTGCGGCTGAAATCGGTCACTTGTTCACACATTTACTGTTTTCTACACGATGAATGGCACATAGTGCACTATATAGGGGATAGGGAACGGTTCAGACAGTGTAAATATGCTCATTGAGGCGAATGAAGTCTGGTTTCACGTTGGTGTCACGCGCACCGCCACAGCTCCGGTCCAGAGACACAGAGCAGATCATATGATTGAGTCGCCGCAGACTACAAAACGTGTCGGACCCATTTGAAATCTGCACTGAATGCTGTGTTTTAAAGTGATACACTCTCAGAAAAAAAGGTACACGGTGGTACAAATAATGTTCCTCAAAGAACAGTTTTGTACCTTTTCAATAATAGTACCTTTAATGGTACAGGAAAGACCACTGATGATACTGTTTGGTACCTGTTAAGGTACAATTGAAATGAAGGTACATAATTGTTCTCACATCAAGGGTACAGTGATGGACCAAATTACTGTTTCATTCATGATTGGTTGCTGTGTTGAACATTTGGCATAGCAACAAGACACTGATTGGTCGAAATCGCTTCAGCCAGGAATTTTCCGAACTGACAGCGGGAAGCAGCAGGCTAACATTACACACTGCAGCGCGGTCGAGATTATTTTATCAAACTTGAAGAAGACGAATTTTAAAGGTGAGTTCTGATAATTTATGTATATATTTAGTTCACAAGTCTAAAATATAAATGTTTCAGCCACTTAACGTTAATTTAGCGAGTTAAATTAGCTTTGCTCCAAATGCTTTTTAGCCATTTGACTTGTAAGTTATAACGTTACACTTTAAAAAAAAAAATGCAATTATTGACTATTATTAAGTCATCACGTGTACAATATATGGCGTTTGTTCTCCATTATCCACTATAACGTTAACTGTTAAATGTTAACTTTGCTATTAGGCAACATGAAACTGATTGGCCAAGGTTGCAGCCGTTACTGCATTTTCAAATAGACCGGAGAGCGGGAACTTCGCGAAGCAGATTACGAGCACGGAGCACCACCACAAGCCATGGCTTCGCCCTCTTTGTCGTCAGAAGTACTTTAGTGGCTGGACTCGAATTATAAGACGAAGAGAAGAGGAAATTCAAAGGTGGGTTTTATGTTTATGTTTAACCAAATAAAATGTATAAAACATTACAGCTACTCAACATGATAATAGCGAGTGTAAATAGCTTAACGTTAATTGTACGAATCCAGTCAGTGATAGCCGTCTGCAAATATATTTTAAAGCAAAATTGAGTTTCTGTGTCGTAAGTTCACATTTAAAACATTATTGTTGTAAATGAATGCTCAACCAGAGGTGCCATGCTGGTGTACTTTACATTAGTCCACAATACTGTATGCGGTTTTGGAACAAGGTGATTGAACGCCAACGAACAGTGCGCAGATAAAATAGTTGATCACTCGTTCTGTGTTTAAATGAATGCGATTACCTGATTCTGTCCTAAGTCATATACAGTTACATGTCATATACTCATAGCTAATGTGTCTTTGATTTTTAGATGGGGTAAACCGTCACTGCTGGTCTCACTGATCACACATCTGAAAGTCTTCCTGCGTCCTCAGCTGTGAGGCAAGTATCAGTACAATGTGTTATTTGAGTTTCTTAATCTTATGATATTCTTTTTTCTGATGAGGTTGAATTTATATTTCTAAGACAAAATGTTTGCCATAATGACAGAGTGATGTCAATCTTGATAAAGCACAGTAACTGCACTTCAAATGAACTCTGAAAGATTTCTGTCTCTTAACTGAAAGTATATTCACCTAAAACTCTGACACTCACAAAGTATGGTAGCATACAGGTACCAAATGTCAATATGAAATGTAACGTGCAAAATGGCAATGCAATGTGTAAAATGGCAATGTATTTCTGTATTTATATTTACATTTTCTATATGATATGTGCAACATCTGGAGCAAAAAAATATTCAAAATCAATAATATAATAATTTGCATTACTACACTAGCTTTAACATAAAATTAAAACATACATTTGAAAATGTTATCAGTTCAAAAATAAAAAATTAAATGTATTACAGAAATTAGATGTTTAAAATGTTCAAGCAAATATTATAGCAAAATTATAATTTAGGTTATTTTTCCTAGTTGCTTTTACACTCAAAGTTAAGGCACTTGATGCAATGATCGTCTCGGAATCCTTTTTTTTAAAATCCAGATTGAATTTTGCCACGTTCATCGCGGGTATTTAATAAAAATGCAATCATAAGTGTCTTAACTGTGAGTGTAAATGCAATTAAGAAAAATAGCATTTAAATTATCATTTTGCTACAATTTTACGTTGAACATGTTAAAGGGTTAGTTCACCCAAAAATGAAAATTCTTTCATCAATTACGAGCTTTCTGAACCCCATAGACAGCTAAGCAACTACCACTTTGACGCTTTAAAAAGTTCCTAAAGTGATTGTAAAACTAATCCATATGAATTGAGTGTTTTAGTCTAAATTTTGTGCTTCCTTTATGATGAACAGGTTGAATTTAGGCTTTTGTTCTCACGTGTCAAGCATGTTCGGTTGAGCTTCTGAAATCTGTTCATAATATAAAGCGATCATGTCTCTTCAGAAAATGTGAACTACGGTAAACTGCTCGATTCAAATGGATTGGTCTTACAATCTCTTTATGAACTTTTTGAAGCATCAAAGTTTTAGTTGCATGGACTGTCAATGGGGGGACAGAAAGCTCTCAGATTTAATTAAAAAGATCTTCATTTGTGTTCCAAAGATGAACGAAAGTCTTACAGGTTTGGAACAACATGAGAGTGAATAATTAATGACATAGTTTTTTTAATTTTGGGTGAATTATGCCTTTAAACATCTCTAATCATTTTTGTAATATGTTTAAATTATATGTTAAAACAAGTGTAGGAGATGGCTAATTTAATTATATTATTGAATTTGAATTGTCACTTTGCCCCAAACATTGCACATATGGTATGGAAAATATAAATTTAAATAAGAAATACATTGCCATTTTATATATTACATTGCCATTTTGCATATTACATTTCAAAATGTCTTTTGATACCTGTATGCTACCATAATAAAGAGATCGTAAAATAATTTGAATTGAGCAGTTTAGTCCAAGTTTTTCTGTAGAGATACGATCATTTTATATGATGAACAGATTTAATTTAGGCTTTTATTCACATATAAATATTCATCAATTCACACATCAGTTGAGGTAAACGGAAGCTCAAGCATGTTTGCTAGACGTGCGAAAACCGATGATGTTCATTCTCGTGTGTTTTGCAGCACGTTTGAGCTTCCGCAAGAACCATTGAGGTTTGTTCTCGCTTGTCAAAGCAACTGCGGTTGAGCTTCTGTTTGTTCAATGTTTAAATGTGAATAAAATCCTAAATTTAATCTGTTTATTATATAAAGCGGTAGTCTCTTCAGACATTTTTTACTAAACTTCTCAATTCAAATGGTTTCAAATGATTAGTTTAACATTTTAATTTTCTGGGTATTTTATATGAAGCTTTAAGTGAATAATTTAAAACTTTGTGGAAAATGTAAAAATGCAGAAAGTTTTTTTTTTGTGTGTGTGAAAATTGTTTTCTTATCTGCATTTCAGTTATTCCAGAAAATGGACCGAATGCATGCTGTGGTTGATTTAAGGTGTTTCCAGGATTCCTTAAAGGTATAGTTCAGCAAAAAAAAAAAAAATTCTGTCATTAATTATACACCCTCATGTCATTCCGAACCTGTAAGACCATCGTTTATCTTCGTAACACAAATGAAAATATTTTTGATGAACTCCAAGAGCTTTCTGTTCCTCCATTGGTAGCCTACGCAACTAAAACATTAAAGCCCCAGAAAGGTAGTAAAGACACCATTAAACTAATCCAAGTGACTCCAGTGGTTTAACCTCAATTTTATGAAGCGATGTAAGCTTTGTTTTGCCCAAAAAAAACAAAAAAACCCCATAATTTACCTCTATATTTACAAAATAATATTATCTAAAGCACATTCACGGAACAACACCCGGTCTTGAGTCAACACAATTCGCATGCGTCGTAGTGCTCCCCCTACTAAATAAAGTGGTAAATTGTGTTTTTTGATAAAAACAAAGCACCTGCATCGCTTCATAAAATTGGTTAAACCACTGGAGTCACATGGATTACTTTAATGATGTCTTTCCTATCGTTCTGGGCCTTGAATGTGTTAGTTGCATTGCTCCCAATGGAAGGACAGAAAGCTCTCAGAATTTCATTAAAAATATCTTCATTTGTGTTCCGAAGATGAACAAAGGTCTTATAGGTGTGAAATGACATGAGGGTGAGTAATTAACAAAATAATTTTCATTTTTGGGTGAACTAACCCTTTAAAGGGATAGTTCGCCCAAAAATGATATTTAAGCCATGATTTACTCACCCTCAAGCCGTTCGAGATGCATTTGTCAATCTTTTTTCAGACGAACACATTTTCAGTTATTTTAGAAAATGTTTTAGATCTTTCAGTGTTTATAATGTGAAGCAATGGGGTCCAGCTGATTCAAGTCGGAAAATGTGCATGCATCCTTCACAAAAATAATCCATCCGGCTCCAGGGGGATAAACGAAGGCCTTCTGAGGGTAATCCGTGCGGTTTTGTCGTAAAAATATACATATTTAAAACTTTATAAACGAAAATAACTGGCTTCCGGTGGCGGTCGGCGCGTTCATGGAGATGAATGATGTCGTGACGTAGAGCGAACGTAGAGTTTTGTTTTGCTCTGCTCTCTGGCTGCGCTGTCACGTTCGTTCTACGTCACGACGCTTCCTGCGCTACGTCCTACGTCATAAGCCAGCAACCATCTCCATGAACGCGCGCCGACCGCCACCGGAAGCCAGTTATTTTCGTTTATAAAGTTTTAAATATGTATATTTTTACGACAAAACTGCACGGATTACCCTCAGAAGGCCTTCGTTTATCCCCCTGGAGCCGGATGGATTATTTTTGTGAAGGATGCATGCACAGTTTGCGACTTGAATCAGCTGGACCCCATTGCTTCACATTATAACCACTGAAAGATCTAAGACATTTTCTAAAATAACTGAAAATGTGTTTGTCTGAAAAAAGATTGACATATGCATCTCGAACGGCTTGAGTAAATCATGGCTTAAATATCATTTTTGGGCGAACTATCCCTTTAAGTAAAATTGTTGAGGTTGGCTAAGCTGAAATCCGTAATAGAAGCACATTACATGGATGCCAAACGAGATGTTGAAGGATTTGTAGTTCACCCAAAAAATGAAACAGTCAATGGGGCCCCATTGACTTCCATAGTATGAAAATAGTATGAAAAATATTCTATGGAAGTTAATGGGGCCCCATCAACTGTTTAATTTTCAATTCTTAAAATATCTTCTTTTTTGTTCAAGTAAACAGATTCGGAACAACTTGAGGGCGAGTAAATGACAGAATTTTCAGTTCTAGGTGAACTATCCCTTTAAGTCTAGAGGTCAAATTTGAGCTTGTCATTGGGAGTATAAATTTAATAAATTTACATCTGTCTTTACTAATATTGATTCTTCATTATGTTCAGGAAGAACTGGCTATCTCAACCCACTGTGCAAATCTTGGGAACTTCTTGACTGGACGGGTCTTCAGTGAGAGGAGAATCTTCAGCAGTGTAAAAATGGAGGGATCTGAAATTGCCGAGCAGTTCGGTTGGAGGATGGTGTTATAAAAAAGTTAAATAAATGCAAGGGTATTGTGTGAAAAGTAGGGAAAAAAAACAATTCTAGCTTTGTTGTAGATGAGAAAATATATTTTATGTACTGTAACATTTTAGTGTAATTGCATTTTAAATTCTTTCAAATCTTTTTAAAGAAGTGATATTCTGTTAATTTTGCTAAGTCTTTATTGTATTGTGAAGTCTTTGATGTATTTACACAAATAAATACTTTACTGTAAGTTGGAATGAAAGTATTCAAACGTTCATATGTATTTGATATGTATTTACAGAAATGATTAAATTGATGCCTTTTGGATTCAGTTGTTGAATGTGCATGTTATTCAATAGAAAAATAGCCTTTAATAGTTCTCGTAGGAACAAATTTGACACAGTTAAGGTACAAAGGGGCTTGTCACTGGGGTGGTACCTTAAAAGATCAAATTTGTACCTTTGATAAAGGTACAATATTGTACCAACAAGTTTTAATAAACAAAAGGTACATTTTGGTTGCCCATGGTACAAATCATGTCCTTTAAGGTACAAACTGGAATGGAACAAATTTGTTCCTCTATATTAAGGTACAATTTTGTACCAGTAAAAGGTACCGCCCCAGTGACAAGGGTTTGTACCTTCTTTGGTACAAAATTGTACCTTTTTTTCTGAGAGTGTATGGAGGAGATTAGGAGGATAAATGGTTATAGATTAGGAGAAAACTGTGCCTTTACCTAACTCAACGGCTCTGGCCAAGCTGTGATATAAACTAAACGCTATTGGCTATTTGAAAAAGGGGAGGAGCTGCTCGATATGTCCCGCCCTGTCTTCCTGTTTCAGTGGAAATTCTAGCTTGAAATGAACTCATAATGAAGGTGTTTGGAGGCTTTGTGCTTTTATTTGTGCTAGTGTTCAATTAAGAAATGGCACTTTTGGACGTCACTCCAAGTTTGACATCATTAACCAGGTCTAAGCAATTAAAATAGCCATCACAGGGATGAATTATTCCCCTTAGATGTACGTCCAGGGGGATGAGGAGTGGTTTTGGGGGTGTTGGAGAGCCGAAATTGTACATGTCTGGGGGATATCAACCCCCGAAAAAAAAAAAAATCAATCAATCCACGGCAACAACTTCTAAGTAGCCCAATTCCGCAAGAAAACCGCAAACTTGGCAACACTGTTATTGACTGCAAATGTTGCTGTCATGTGACTGGTTAAATTTAAAGAGATCCAAGAAAAATACAGTTTTCCATGATTTTTAGGGATACGCTCATCTCTTGAGAGCGTTGGTCTTAACCTCAAATCAGTTTCAGAAACATGATTATGAAGTATCTTTATAGAAACATCTCATCTTGTTTATTTGAGTTTTCCTCATCTCTCTCTCTCTCTCTCTGCAGCTTCAGTCTTAACCTTGATTAGTGCTGTTTAACACTGCCACCTGGGTGAGTGAGTGTGTGCAGTGTGTGTGTGAAGCGGTTACATCTCTCAGCCTCTTCATTATATGCTCATCGTCCTCAGGTTTCGCTCTAATTAAGATGTTATTTCCTCAGCACTGCCTACATTAACAGACCACAGACATGGGGATGTTTATTTAAACTTATTTAAATACTTTTTTTTTAAGTCTCTGTATTATGATGAAGGGATACTCCAAATATCAGTCCTTAATTATCTGTCTGTATCAGATAAAGCCAAAACGGCCCGTGTCACTGGATCCCTTCAGTCTCGATTACTGCTGTCGTGACTGAAGCGCGGCTTTAATCACATTGACATTTCTGGTAAATATTTATGAAGTTTGACTGCGCAGTGCGTTCCAGAAGTATTCACCCCCTTCGAAAGCATTTTTCTTCCTGTTATTCTGCATTTTAAGAGGGAAAATGTATCTTCTTACCCAAATAACTTTAACGGTGCAAGCCTGATTGTATGTATAATGGACCTTAGTTAGGTTAGATGGCAATTTAACGCAGATGAAAACAAGGCGATGAGGGATAGACTTACAGTTAATTGCATGCACTGTATAAAGGTTCTGGATCACATTAACTTTTATAACTGTTTTATGGAGCTTTTGTCTACTGAAAGTTTTTTTCCCCAGAAAGATGTTTCGTCAGCTGAACAATCTGCATGTTGTTGAAGTCCCGCTTAAGTCAATCATTTTATTTCTTAAAACTCATCTTTGATCACCAAAATTAGATATTTAAATGATTTTTACTTGAAAAAATCATTTCTTCATGCCTTAAAATAGCTTGAATGTAACTCTACACCCTTGCCTCATTTAGTATGCGCGGTTCTATGAATATGCAAATGAGCCCCGCTTCCACTCACTCACAGCAGCTCTTCAGTTTTATACAAAATGAATCGCTATCGCATCGGCAAATGTTGCATTTGCTTCAATGAATTTAAAAGGCTGTTTTTACTGTACACAAAGTTCTGTAAATGAGCTCAATTATATTTGGCTAACCTCTTGCATGTGAAATATGACATTTCGCCATGCATTTTGCCAGTCAGGTCTAATGTAGTTTGCTCTGGTTTATTCTTCAATAACAGTCTGTTTTATCACTGCATTACATTTAGACATGCAGGTTTACAAAACAATTATAGGTTAAATGCTGTATTTTAAAATCGGTCTGAAATGTTTTAATCTGCCCTTTAGCATTACATTTTTAGCATATTTCAAACTGTTGTGATTATGCAATAACATATTACTGCAATTAAATATTTCTCATTGACAAAAATACTCACCCACTCCATAGTCCATTGGCAGCATTTAAAGAGTGCTTTAATATATCTGAATGAATAACATGTTTAGACAGCGAAATTATTCACCATTCAACATTTTTAGATTCAAATTGGCGGGACATTTTCTGAAGCATACCACAGATTTTTGATTGGATTCTGAGTCTGATTGAGCTCTAACATTCATAACACCCTCCATTCCTTCATCATATTTGTCATTGCACCTGGTTTAAGGTAAACTCTGTAACTTTTGCCCATCTAGCAGTTACAAACAAAACTGCATGAACTTTGTTTTTGGTTGTGCTTCGGCTCTGCGTGACTTTGCGGGTGAATAATTCTGTCTCATAACTAAAAAAAAAAAAAAGGGAGATAGATTATCATACTGCGTATAAAACATTCACTAATAGGCTTAAGAGAAATAATCAGTTTAGATGGAAAGGATCTCAAGCTGACTAGCTGAAGACGTTACTGTAGCTTTACTCATTAATAGACATGTACTTCCTTGAAAATAAATTCCAGCAACAATGAAATGACCATCATACTTTACAATGAACTCAGATACATATGATAGTTTATCTGTTCAATAAAATGCCTAACTCACCAGTTGAGTAATAAAAACGCCATCATCTCTGTTCTCGCCGTCTCCGAAAAGCCAAGCCAATATCGATTCTTGTTTAATTACGAGCTCTGTCACGTTATCTGTTTGCCAGCAGACTCTCCTCTTCGGTGTTTGTTTAAACAGGAGATTCTCCAGAGGTTGGAGATGCAACATGTCAACCTTTCTCGCTCTGAAACAGGCGTCAAAGAAGCCGGAGTAAACTTTCTCTATTAACGGATATGAGGAGATACGTACGGGTGAGTGAGGTATAGCCTATGCAATTTCCTGCAGAAACCATCCGGCCAGGACTAAAATATAAACACTTATAGGCTTACCATAGTAAATCAGGGTGAAACTAAAACACTGTTTGGAAGAAGAATTGATGATGTAATGACTCATTTAAATTTTGTCAATTTTGAACAAAAAAAAAAGTTACATAGGCCTAGTGTAACTTTAATTAGGTTAGCATCTTAGCATTAAAAACTTGCAACTGATCACATCTGTTTCCCGATTTATGAGTTTGAGTACACTTTTTTTATGCATTTTAGAGTAATTTCCCAAGAGTCTAATTTACTGATGTGTGTGTGTTCCTCGAATGACTTTATTAATGCTCTGTGTGTTTGTCTGTGATTTCGTCACCTAATTTGGGGTCTATTTTATTCTGTAATACATTTAAACATCTGAACAGAGTGGACACACACAAATGCACACATTTAACAAACTTAACAACCTGTGCTCGTCCAAATTTTAATCACACGTCCAACGTTTATCATATGTTTCCCGCGTCTTCTTTGATAATTTCCCTGTGGACTAATTGGACGGAGGAACGACAGCGCTGCAGTTTTCTTCCTTTATTGGACTTGATGAAGACATAATGAGATATTGGATGATACACTGGACATCTCATTTATTTCGCGGTAAAATTGGCACCTTTGGCGGCCAGTTTAGGCTACCTTAAAAATACAATGACAATGTTGCAGGCGTCATGATTCAGGACTGTATATATCATTAAATAGTGTAAATACACCTAGATTTAAACATTTAATACAACAATACATAATATAAACATAACTTTAATCAAGAGTCACGCTGTAATCAGATGTAAAGGGTCACAGAGGCACATCCATTGTTTCTCACCTTAAATAATGAGATGATAAGACTCAGTATTCAGTGAGCTAAGGGAACCCGCCAGGCGTTAATGTCTTTGAGCGACTGCAGTAAAGCCAGTCTCTTTTCATTTCAATAATGGGTCTCATCACACACAGAATGATGATTTTATGTGTGACACGCTCTGGGTGGGAGATGTGTGATTGAACCTTTGCTTTTGGCTGATGAAGTTTTTCAGATTAAGATGTGCAGAAATATGCAAAAAATAATTTTCAGCTCTCTTCGCTTGAATGTGCATTAAGGAGAGGCTTGAAGGGACAGCGATCTGGTCTAATTGGTAAATTCCACTAACAGCTAAATAACAGTCATCTGAGATAGAGAAGGCGATTATTCATGCATGCATGCATATAGATGTGGGCATATAAGGTGGGTCAGGCTCTTGAAAAAATATTTAGGCCTAATTATAAGATTTATGTATTTGAATTGCATACCATTTGGATTACACAGTTTTAACATAAACTAATAAACTTAATGTTATGTATATTTGTCAGTCATAGCCTAAGATTTTCATGGCACAGTTTATTATTAATTTGCATCTATTTGACTGTGTGTAAATAAATAATCATATTTCCAAAATGCTTTTCTTCAAATGGCATAGAATCAGCATAAATCTGTTCATTGTGAAAACAATTAAATGTAGTCTATATTCAGTTAAATCGCTGTGGAATGAATAGGTGAAATTTTACAAAATTTGATTTATTGATGAAACTTTGCAAACACATTCGGTTTATTAGTATTATTACAAAGTTACAAAATAAACAAATTGAAGAAGAATTCATGATGAGATGAAAAATAAACCCTTAATTTCGTAACTTTAAAGTCCCCCAATAATTGTATTCCTTAAAACTACTTTTTAATCACCAAAATTACATAGCCTATTTAAACGATTTTCCTTGAAAACAAATTTCTTCATGATTTAAAATAGCTTGAATGTAACTCTACACCTTTGCCTAATTTAGTATACGCGGTTTTATGAATATGCAAATTAGCCCCGCCTCCACTCACTCACAGCTGCTCAGCTCATATCCACTCATTGGATATAAACAACATTAAAAGCTTGATTTTCACCCCAGGGGGACTTTAAATGTTTGTTTTTCATCAGAATATTTACCATTTTGCATGCCATCACTGTTACATTAATCATGTTATTAAAAAAAGTCAAATTCTACCTTAATTTCCTCATGCAGTTTCTATTACATTGCATTCTATCAGAATTATACACTTGTGAATTATGAAAAAGACACTTCCTAAATACTTCTCTGTACTACAGGTGTTGTAGACTCTTGTAAAAGTTACTTTTAATAAAAGTGTTGCTAAATGACTAAATATAAATAGTTTAACTCTGTTATAGGACAAACATCCAATAGTGATGTTGAATTTACAGAAAAAACTTCCCCTGATGTCTATGATAATTACAGTCCTTACACTATGGGTGTGAGTAAGAAAACCATTATTTCTTGGATGTTTAGTCATAGTCTCTTCACAAGAAATGCAAGAAACACAAAATAGCCCAGCATTAGTGTCTATGTAAATTATGTAACCGTAGTTTTGACGTGTGTTCCTGCTTTAGGGTAATAATTAAATCACACATTTGTGTTTCTTCTCACAAATTGTTGCTTTTTTAGTGAATTTATCTTGTATCTTTATTATGGTGGGGTTTGTTTAGCCAGCAGGGGTGTGATGACGACAGCTCACACCCACGGTTTCTCAAATGTCATACAGCTTTTAAGCTTGTCTCTCTGTTAATACCTGGTACTCTTCCAACCAAATAAAGTTTCTCATTTTTGTCTCTAAGGGAATTTACTGTAGGAGCTGCATTTGTTAGTTTAAAGCAAATTCATGTTATTTTTCTTTGAAAATAGATAACTATAACCAACTGAGCCCAAACGCCTACACACACACACACACACTTAAATTATGGTAATTGCATTATCTCTTTCTGGAGGCATTGGTTATTTCCCAAACGAATTGTTTGAAGGATTCAATTTCTAAAAAGAAAAAAAAAAGGCAAAACAAATGATCCTAATCTGAAAATATATGAAATACGCCACTGATTTTTTGGATTCTGTTCAACCTGAATGCATAGATGCAATATGGGCTCCAAGAAACAATCCTGAATTATTAACCTTCAATTTAGTATTTTCCATTTCACTGCTTTTCAATTTCTCCTTGGTGTAAAGGTTTCCCAGGTCTAACCCCACTCCTCATTACGGCCCTTTGTCGAGTGACCCGAGAACGAGCCTTTGATCGTCCACGGCCCACTTGAAGACCACGGAGAAGATTGCAGGGTCATTACAGCGCTCGGGGCTCGTTGGGAATGAAATAAGTCTACCTCAATAGATGAAGTCAAAGTATCTGCCTCAGATCTGTTTCAGAGAGTTATTGATGTGTGTTGCACATGGACAACGGACACTTTGCCTTCTTTCAGTTCTTCACACACAAAAAAAATGTGGTTCGGGTAAAAAGAAAAAGTGGTCATATCTGAGATTTTAAAAAAGAACAACTTGAGCCTGAGGTTTTTTTACTTTGATATTAGGTTGCAACTTTTAGTGACAGTACATTAAAGACAGTTGCTTATACTGTTAAATATAAGCTATGGTGGTTTACGGTCTTCACTGTGGCTTTTAAAAACATCCCTACATCAAACAAAATGTCTGCTAGGATAATAAATATATTTGGACTCATATTCGTGTTCCTATAACCTGCAGTTTAGGTTATAGGAACACGAATATGAGTCCAAATATATTTATTATCCTAGCAGACATTTTGTTTGACAAATACATCAGAGATGAACTAAAGATCGGTCAAAAGTTTGGGTAATATGTTTTTGAAAGAGGTCCCTTATGTTCACCAAGGCTGATAAAAATAAGGTAAAAACAGTAATAATGTGAAATATTATTACAAAATAACTATTTTCTATTTGATTATATTGTAAAATGTAATTTATTCCTGTGATCAAAGCTGAATCTTCAGCGTCATTACTCCAGTCTTCAGTGTCACATGATCCTTCAGAAATCACTCTAATATGATGATTTAATGCTCAATAAACATTTATGATTTAGCAATGTTGAAAAGAGTTGGGCTGATTAATATTTTTGTGAAAACAGTGAACAGCATTTATTTGAAATAGAAATGTTCTGTAACATTATAAATGTCTTTACTGTCACTTTTGATTAATTTAATGCATCCTTGCTGAATAAAATTGTTTAAAAAAACAAAACTTAATCTTACTGACCCCAGACTTTCGAACGCTACTGGATGAGAACAAAGAGATCTTCAAAATGCCGATTTTTTTAACCACTCAAAATGAACTCATCTAACCTTGAGAAGATAAAAACTTAAAGAGACCAAGAATTGGCTTGTTTTTCGAGTTTGAATCTTGCTAAAAGCTATTTCTTGTCATAAACAAGCCTTTATGTATATTTTAGGGTGTGGGATATTTTCTTTCTATAGAGCATTTTATTGGACAAAAATATGGATAAACCTTTTTTTCCCCATGAATAATAATAACCTCAAATTCAATTTTCTCTGTTTTTCTCAGGTACATTAACATACAAATGATCTAAAAGCCTAAAGGTCCAATTTTGAGTTCACTGGGTCGTTAAGTATGTGAAAATGTAACCGTTGAATCTCCTGCATGTGATTGAAAAACGGCTTCAGCAGTGAAGATGGTCGTTCCAGCCGTCGGACGGAGAAGCTTCATCCGTTGGGATGTTTTAAGCACACTCAGCAAAATACTTAGATGGAACGACAGAGCGACACTCCTTCACCAGAACCATTGCCAACCTGAAGCACATAAATACACATGTACTGGAGCTCAGAGCTGCAGGACAATCACAGGAACAGTTACAGTGTTCATACTCACATCTTAGCGAGGAATCTCTTCTTGGGATTGAAGCCACTGCTAGAAACAAGATATTTGGGTTGAATCGGAAACTGATCGTATATGTGCATTTGTGCACTTGCTTTTGCGTGCGTGAAACTTACAACTTGCTGCGGCTTCTCGCCAAAGTCTTCAAGCAAGCGATGTCATCAGTGATGTCATCATTAATGAGAGCTGTCAAGGTAAAAGAAAGACAGGAAGACATGAACACAAGCTTGAATACATATCTCATGTTAACTCTTGGAGTGTTTGGCATGGTAATGGGTATGACAATGTTGATGTATTTGGTGTTGGCGGAATAGATATTGCTGTTACATACGCAACACGTTGCTGTGAGCAAGTAAGACATGCTGCTGCTGTACAGTATAATGTACATGAATTACCCCTAGCAGATCTATACAGGTGGAGCTGGGGAAGGTGGAGGGTTTCTGAAAGTGCACTGCAAACTGCAACAGCAAATGCTGACCAAGTATGTAAAGTGTAAAGCAGCAAGCTCATTGGCTACTGATACAGCAGGAACCAATCAGCTGTGCCCTATAGAGGACCTTTTAGCCTGCACCATCTAGAGTTTCATGACAGAACTTTGTGTGTGTATATATATATATACATATATATATTTGTTGAGGAATTTGGGATATGTAATATTTGTTCTCCACTCACCACTGCACTCCAGACCACAAAGGTTTAGCGATCCACTCAATCCGGAATCACAAGCCACGCGATCGCTCAGCTGGAAGATTCCCAACAGGTTCCATGCGATGACATCTTCACGTTCCTCTTCCTCTGAGCTGTCTCCGGAGCTGTCCTCCTCGGACGTCGCCTCTGAGCCGCTTCCAGACGAGTCAGCGGGGACCTTTTCTGGGAACAGATCATGGTGCCACGTCCAGAAAAGTTCCTTTGCTCCTTGTTTCTCAAAGGTCTTTTCCTCAGGGACAGATCTTCCATGTCTTCCCTTGGGGTGACTTTGTGTTTGAACAGGGATTATGTGTTCTTCTTCCATTTTCTCATCATCGTCTTCCTTTGCTGGTGGTTTTTCGTCTTTTGGTTTGGGAGGAATTTGGAACGGGGGTCTGATCTTATCTTGGCTTATCTGGACGCTGGTGACGAGGCTGGTGTTGAAGCCGGAAATGTTTTCCACATTACAAACAACTGAAAGAAAGAGAAGGAAATAATCTGGCGGACACTTGAATATAAAAATATGAATGGGATTTGAGAGATTTTCTGTGAAAATGGCAAATTTGGGCCTTTTCCTCAGACAATCTTTTCTATGTCTATTGGGTACAGAAATTTTTCTTAGCGATTTTCAACCCCATCTCAGAGGAAGAAGTAACTATTTTCATTTTCGAGTTCATATGAATGACATTGTTTGTACACATTTATTAAAATGAAGGTGCTGTTGTGATTTTTAGGTCATTTTTAGAGCAGAAAGAGTTACTCACGTCTAGTGATGAATTTGTCCACGGTTGTTTTGTCTCCCATGGCTTCAGTCGCCTGAATCTGAGCCGCCTCGATTTGAGCCTTCAGCTCACATTTACTGAGAACCCGTCCCTCAGTCGCACTGGACACCAGCAGAACCAGAGCCAACGCCGCCAACATCTTCACTGGGAGAACGCTGTGGATCAAACACGACACAATCAATAAATACAGAAATTCATATAATCTTTAACAGTAAGCTTTCAAAAAACGATTCTTTTCCACTTACAGGCTTTTGGATAATGCTAACTAACAAATAGCTAGGCCAAGTATAATTTTAACTATTTTTAAAAATCGATTGATTTTATAATTTAAAGACCATTCATAACAAGGGCAATTGTGGAGTAGTGGAGTTCACACCACAGCTATAACGATATCATTTGAATCATTTTCTGAACGTTTTTTCCAGCTGATGAACGATAAAAACACTGCCAGGCAATCAGCATGACTATAATGGGCGAGCATTTTTAGCAACAGCTGCCATAACTGCGGTGAGCACTTATAATAAACAATGTTATCGTCCGTTTGTGTGTGGATGCTGATATAGTAGAGATAAAGTTATAAAAATAATATAAAGATATAGTTATAAATCATTGTAGGCTATATATAGAAGAATAGCAATTCCACACAACAACTATAACGATAAAGGCACAGAGAAATTACATCAGCACAAATATCTGACAATCAGAACAATTTTTTAAAACATTGACAGCCAATCAGAATTCATCCTGCTGTAACGAACTTGAGCATTTAAAATGACAGACAAAACTGCAGCACGTGCTTATAATGAAAAAAAAAACGATATCATGCGCTGGCTAATATAATTATTGTTATAGTTATCTTTACAGTTATCGTTCATGGTGTGAACGGGCTTAAAAAATCAAGTCCTGTCCTGCAATTTTTTTCTCTCTGAAATAAGATTAGGAAAAAGTGGCCTATGATAAAATCGTACTTAAGTAAAATACTGGAAACCAACTGTTGTTGCAAAGTCAGTGTCACGCAAACGACAGAAAATTCAAGCCCAGGAAAGGGCTTTGAGTGTGTCTGAGAGGAGATAAAAGGAAAGCCACGCTGAGCTTTAGTAGCAGGTGTGCAAATGTTTATGTGCCTGAAGACGTGAGACACATTTATAAGGAGAGAAAGAAGCATAACTTCTCACTATCAGCCCCTGTCAGAGAAATATGCTGGGTGACGCTTTCCTCTGTTTCAGCCTCAATTTTTAGTCAATTTGTGGAGAGAAAACACTTTAAAAACGAGCTCCAATTGACACATTAGCACCCCAAATCTTTTTTTTTTAAGATGCAGAGACCATTTAGAAAGAAAGTATGTTACATAAACCTCCCCGAATCAAAACAAACGAAATTGTCATTAAGCGCTATAGCCTACGTGAGGACACCCAGTGCCAGTCCGACCAAATCAATCATGTTTTAAATATGAAATGTTCAAATAAGAGAAGTGTCATCACTAGCCTTACCAGAGGATGTGTTGAGAAGATTCCTCACTGGTTTGCTGCTGGTTCTTATATATGTATATCAGTGAACCTGTAATTATATCAGTACTGTGTTCTGGTCACACCAAGACCAACATTTAGGACAGGCCGGTCCGCCTATGTGACAAAAGCTTCATTCTTTCGTTGTTGTTTTACCTTTGGTTTTCCTTCAGTTTTGTAACCCTGACAGTGTACTTAAGGGGTGTTTAAATACTCCACATTTTGAAACTCTTATTGTCACTTTGATAAGAGCCACATAGTCATGCAGAGTTATTCAAATAGAGAAACTAGAAACACTAATGCAAAATGCCAATAATCACGCTACAGCAAACACATTTTCTTTCCTTGAGTGTTTTGGTACAATGCTTGACAGCAAAGCACAGAAATGAACTGTTGTAGTTTTGGTTTTACTGCCTCTAACATTTACAAAATCCCTCCTTGTGACAACAGTGCAGCATTAAAGAGGCTTTCACGACGATGTTATCCACCTCTGGAATGTTTTTCAGTCCCAAATGATTCATTTGTTTTGTGCAGAACAATGTTTTCGTTCTAAGAATTTTTTTTCCAAATCATTCAGTTTTGGTTATGTAAATGTTAAAATGCCCAGTTTTCTTAATGTTAGAGGAAATTTTTTTTTAATTTAAAAGGTTAGTATGTGTTCCTGAAACATTCTTTCAACTTAATTTTTATTATCAACTCGACATTCTAGGAATGTTGATTTGTAACATTCCGAGAACATAAAAATGTCCAGTTTCTTTAATTTTAACAGAATGTCATATAAAGGTTAGTATGATGTTCCTCAAACATTCGAACACCTGGGGCCCTATCTTGCACCCAGCGCAATTGACTTTGTACACCGACGCATGTATCATTCCTATTTTGCACCCGCGCACAGCGGACTTTTCCCTCCACAGACGCACGTTGGTAAATTAGGGAATGAACCTGCGCTCCCGGGGGCGGTTCAGCGCAAAGAGGAGGCGTGTTCCGGCGCAAACCTTCCCTGGTGCTATTTTGCAGGTTTAGAAAACATTTCTGCCACTGACCAGGAAAAACCTAGTCTAAAGTCAGTGGCGCATTGAGCATGTTATTCATATGCTATTTTAAGGGCGCATGCTTGGCCATAATCAATGTAGCGTGTGCACAACGCGCATACACTTTGCTTATCTCATCTACACACAGACGCAGCAGTTCTCATTTTTAGAAAACCATACATTATTACAAGGAAAAATATTAACACACGAGGGAAATCATTGTTGTGTCCATGAAGATGTGAAAAAATAGGCATAAATCTAGCTTACACATTTACCCAAATTATCATACGCCTGTTTACCTTAAGCTAATTTGGGTGGGTTTCTCCCATCCCCAATGTCACTTCTCTGTGTTTTACGGCCCTGACGAGAACGTTGGTCTCCTCAGCTGTGAACCGCTCCTGGCGCGCGCCTGGCAAATCCACCGTTATAATAGCAATCCGCCATGGAACAAGCGCGCCTGCTCTTAAAGGGAATGTGAGATGATGATATGATGATGAGGTCATACACGTGTTCAGTCTATAGTGTTTCATCGCCATCTAATGGCCTGGCAGCAGAATACAGCGTTTTTAATCATTTTCGCGGATCGTTTTGACAATGGTTTCATCTGTGCGCGGAAAACTCAACGGAAAAACTTCTCAGTTTGAAGCATATCGTTGTCGTGTAAACATACCCTGAATCTCTGAAGATCTCATCTAAACAACTCCACAAACAGAATTACCAGCTTCACGTATTACTAACCAGATTGACCTTGTTTATTTATTTTAGTTCAAAGAATGATGTTCAAAGAATGTTTTCAAAAGCATGCATATTGTAGATACTTACAACATCAGCAAACAGACAGAATCATACATTTACACTTCCAGTGGGTTTTTGAGGGCATTTTGAAAAGCAAACTGGTCGTCGGGGTGTTGCTAAGGTGTTCTGAGTGGCTTTTAGTTGCTATGTGGTTTCTAGCAGGGTTTCATTCGGAACTGAATTGAGAATGCCTTTAAATTCTGATTCCATTTGTGATTTAATTGAGGCAATTTGAAATCACAATTCAAATTTGAAAAGACATTCATAAAACTGTAATTTTAACTACAAAACCAGCTCACTAAGACTAAATGGCTTACTGCCTCATTTGAGATATGTAAAAAGCCCAGGCAGACAGAACAGGCACAACCATTGCTGGATAACCTGACTGATGCCAAACCTGGTGCGGCACATCGTGACAGAACTTAAATATTTTGCCACATTATACCTTGAGCACGCAGAGTTTATCAAGCTGAACATCAGTCAGATGCTTCGCAGACGCAGGTTTGACGCCTACAGACTTTGTAAGCAAATGTCAAATTTAACAACCATCATCTGTTCCCTACATGCTTGAGCGAAAGAGACTTAAGTTGTTTTTTTCCCCGGCTGAACAGAAAGTAGATGATTTGGGCATACATTCTGAAACTGCTTTTAAACTCTGATCTATTGAGTATCGTGGGAGGCTGGTGTCAACACTTGCGTTTTGAGTGTATTCATAAGATGAGCACGCTGGGCCATTCAGATGATGGATTACGCATGTGTTTTCTGAGTCCTCACACAGTGAAAGTGAAGGCTACCTCCATCCGCACACATCTCATTAAAACTGGGTTTTATCATTAGACTGATCGTTGCTTCGTGTTCAGAGCGGCCTTGTGCTGAACAGAAGACGTGTTGATTCCTCTAGTGGACAAAGAGAAGTACATTAGTACTTCTTAAGAAGTTCAAGTTTCAGGTCATTTTAGGTTTTAGGCTTTGGTTCTGAGTGAATTAATGTGGAGTGAGTAATTAAAAACTGCAGGGCTTCTCACTTTATTAAATTTTTCGGTAGAAATCCAGCAGCTCAGCTGCTTTTCCAATAAAAGCTGCTTGTTTAATGAGTAGCAGAGTAGTAGCTTCACATGGTATTGCAGTGTGCCAAATACTCTTGAAAAATGCGATCTCAGTGAATTGGTTTGCTTGACAGTTCATGCAAATTAATTATTATTATTTTTAATTTATTTGAGCAAAGAAGTGCTTGTATGTCATTTTGTGTCTTGTTTTTTTCTGCCGTGTTTTCTGTCGCCGATGAAGAGAATCATAACACAACGTGACACCACCTTTTCTGAGTCAATGTAGAGATAGAGGTTAAATGGATGCAAATGACAAACACTTTCCCTCTCTGCCGTGCGTGCGCGCACGCGCTATCGGTTGGTTTGGAGCACAGTCTCTTTCTCGCATGCGGGCTCGCTCTAGATTCCGGGAGATTTTAACTAATTTGCGCCATAACTAGTGGTCCATCCAGTAGTTAAGAGCCTGAATTGTTTATAGTAATTCTGAAATTTAGTGCACATAAGTGAAAAAAAATACAGCACAGAAGAATGTCTAATTTAGCGTGAGATTTCTTTGTTAAGCGTGAGAGCGTGAGATTGAGGCTGAATGCGTGACTGTCACGCCATGCGTGAGAGTTGGCAACCCTGTCCTCCCCTTCGCTACGTAACTAAAGCAGCGACAGTTGGGTGCGTGAAGTGTTTAACATTCCACATTTAGTTTTTTTTTCCGGTTAAGTGCATCTAACGGGTATTTAAAGTGCACTTTTTCTGATTGGAATTTTCAGTGTGAACACAATACTCACTATTTATACTACGAAACGTAGAATAGTGCACAAGTATACTTCAAGTTTAGACTAGCTTACATTTTTTAGTAAACAAATTGATGAACAAAAGAGACTGCAGAAGTCTAGTCTTGTTTTACAAGCATTCATTTTATAAAGAGTGACGACACTGACCTCACATTTTACCAGATAAGACATTTGTCTATTTTTGTCTATGATATTTGTCAATGTCGCTCAGGATCTGCTGCGCCCTGTCAGTCATCTCCTTACTCTCGTCACGTGATCAGTGAAATCTGATGTACTGGAATGTAACTGACTACCACAGCAAGCCTGACCATGTCCCTTTAGGGGCTCCGTAGAACGTGTTACTCATTTTCCGTGCCTTTCCGAATTCGGATTTAGGCTTCGGGCACATCCCTACTCGAGTGAGCTGACCTTGCTGAAGCTCTGTGTGTTCAAGGTTCGATTTACTGTGTAATTTATGACTCTTTGGTGTGTGTGTGTGTGTGTGTGTGTGTGTGTGTGTGTGTGTGTGTGTGTAAAGGTTCTTGTAATTGCAGTTCAGTAAGGGTTGACAGGGTGCAATGTTAATCCCCCACACACACAAGCACAAAAGAACACTTGACATTTTCAAGCAGAAGGATTACTCACCGATTCAATTAGCTTATCTCTCTGAATCTCCTAGTTTCTCTCTGTACTTCTTAAAGCTCGTAGAGTTAATAAACAGCCCTGGTGTAGGAACAGTCAGTCCTCTCTGCCGCACTACAACATGTCAAGAAACCAAAACTCTTTACGCTATGTATGTATCTATATGTATCTACTGTACATGTATGTATATATATATATATATATATATATATATATATATATATATATATATATATATATATATATATATATATATATATACACATATATAAAGTATATGCGTGATTACACATCTTTAACCGCACATTAATATTGAGGCAAGTTGCTATGTTGCCTATAAACCATAAATGACCTAAAGTGGTAAAATCACTAATAATGCGCAACCTCTCGTGGCTCACTGCTTTGTTTCTTCTTCATCATCTTCCCTGCATTCACAGAGCAAAGCAAACACACACTGCAAATCACCTTCTGTTGTCCGTGTGTTTATCGCTGGTAACAATCTCAAGAACAGCTTCTGTTTGTCCTGTGTCCGTGTGTTTTATGGGCTGTTTGCATTGATTTATAGTCTGCATGTGCACAACTCTTTAAATATATCCCTCTTCTTTATTTCAACTTTCAGTTAATAAGGCCAGAAAAGCTATTTCTGGTTGCTATTCATCTGTTTGAACATTACATGTCTACGACTTTATATGCACATTCGGCTTCAAAAGTGTGCTTGTGCTTCTTTCTTTAAAATAAAAGACACTTTGATATATTATCTAATGCAGTGGCGTTCTGACATTGATTTATATATTGTTTAGTCGTATAGTCGTTTATTTTGGCTCAGCTGGTCCCTTCACTTTGTAAGTGACATTCTCTAAAGGCCTTGTCTTGGTGACCTTGTGGTGTGAAGTTCAGGTAAAGCATTGTGATTAATGAGTTGTGACTGAAATCTTTGGTGATGAAGATGCTCTTACGTAATGTGTGATTATTTTGATGGTGTGGGATGAGAAGGCCAGACAGCGATACTCCCCGAGGAGCTGACGCACCTGTTTCAAACACCTTGACCTCCTGCGTTCCTCCTCTGCAGGAACACTGAGTAATCGACCCGCACCGTCTCTCGCCTTCATTAGAGCTCTCCCCAAAATCCCAATACTTTTACTCACCCTCGTGTCATTCCAAACCCATTTTTCTGGGAAGAACACACACAAAAAAGAAAGATTTTATAAATCTTTACACATTGTTACAGCTTACATTCTATCAAGCTCCAAAAACGAACAAGATGTCCACTTGTCTGCAGATGGTTGTGCATCTTAGTCATTCAAGTGTAGGAGAAACACTTGGTTACACAATCAGGATAACACACTCTGCAAAATCTGTCTGGTGTGAGGAAAGAGTTTGGCTTGGATTCAAACAGGAAAATTCATCTTTTTCATCTTTTTTTTTTTTTTTTTTACATCATTACCCTCCAAAAATATCAAAATGAATTTTAAATCAGAAATTAATTAATTTACGTGCTCAGCATAAATTAGGTGTATGCTATGCATGAATGACACTTTAATGTGTAAATGTTTTTTGTTTTTTTTCAAAATTTTTAGAAACATGATTCTGAAGAAAATTCTGAGTGGTGTTTGCTCTTGCTTGCAAAAACTGGCAATTCAATGTTAAAGTATTCCTACACTCTTAAAAAATAAAGATCTAAAAAAACGGAAAGGACATTTTGGGTTCCCCAAAGAACCTTTCAATTAACAGAACCATTTTTTTTTATAATCTAAAGAACCTTTTTCTAAAGAATCTTGTGTCCAATGCAAAGGTTCCATGGATGTTAAAGGTTCTTGATGGAACTGTTGATGCCAATAAAGAACTTTTATTTTTAAGAGTGTAGTGTGTTCTGGCTGGTTGTTTACTCAAGTCTCTGGTCCTTCCTTCAATGCATATCTGGTATTTTTCCACCTGTTTTCTGGCCTTTCCTCAATACTCTAAAAAAATAATGGCATCAGTGTTTCCATTAATTCTATTACATTAACCTTTCCATTCTTTATAGTGGAAAAAGGTTCTTTAGAATTTTAAAATGTTCTTCACATTTAGGGCCCGTTTACACAACACCGTTTTCAACTAAAAACGGAAAACTTTTTTAACAGCGTTTTGGGGGCCTGTTATCGTCTCTGTGTGAACTACAAAAATATGAACTTGTGAAAACGGTGACGTCCATGTGCATGTGTGTTACCAGACAGCAACACAGCGTCAGCCCAGATCCGGCCCACATCTGGACCGTGTGGAATCCACATGTACCAGATGTGGGCCGGATCTGGGCCGAAACAATGTTGCTGTCTGCATTTTACAAAGTGACATCGCCAACTACTGGCCTGGCAGCAGAATAACACAGCGTTTTTAGTCGTTTTCGCGGATCCATGTGAACGTGGATCGTTTTGACAACGTTGTCGTCTGTTTGCAAAAAAACAAAGGAAAATCGTTTCCGTTTTTAATACACTGTTGTCGTGTAAATCTACCCTAAGAATGTGAAGGTTCTGTTCACTGAAAGGCTGGGGAACACAAAATGGTTCTTGTCTCGCATTGCTGTGAAAACACGCTTTTGGAACCTTTATTTTGAAAGTGAACAAACAGCATTATTTCAGCTATAATTGGATGAGTAATGCACAGAAGTTTAATACTTATGGTTGTTGTTTATCACTAACCCTATATGATCAAAAACCAACAACAACTGCCTTAAAGGGATAGTTCACCCAAAAATGAAATTCTGTCATCATTTACTCACCCTCAAGTTGTTTCAAACCTGTATGAATTTCTTTTTACAGGTGATGGACCCCATTGACTTCCATAGTATTTTTTTTTCCTACTATGGAAGTCAATGGGGTCCATAACTGTTTGGTTACAGACATTTTTCAAAATATCTTCTTTTGTGTTCAGCAGAAAAAAGAAATTCATACAGGTTTGAAACAACTTGAGGGTGAGTAAATGATGACAGAATTTTCATTTTTGGGTGAACTATCCCTATAAAAGGTCATGAGCCGGATTCGAACTCACACCACCCGCATGAGCACCACAGATCAACCCCTGAGAGTGACCACATGCAGCCCCAACAAAACGCACCACCTCTTCATTATTTTCACATTTGTATGCAAGTCCCCAGTGTGTTAATTTGTGATGTTTCTATTAATGTGAGGCAACTGTCTGAAAGACCTACAAAAAAAAAAAAAAAGCGGCTTAATTGCAGTTTTTTTATTACAGAGGAAGTGGAACTAATCCTACTTTGATTTGCATGTCAAGGTACCAAAGACAAAGAAGAGAATTTTCATGACAATTACATAAGTATGATGGTAAAGCCAGAACAATTGTTAAAAAGTAATATCTCTGGTCTCTCACCTGCGTTGACTGTTTAGCGCTCTACAATCAAACTCATTTACATTTTAATGAGGATGAGAGAATACAGAGGAAAGGGGATGAAAACCCAACTGATTGACTGCTTTATAGAAGGAAAGAGGGAATGGGCAGAAAGATTGAGGTGAATGGGAATGAAAGGCCAGGGAGAAAATTAGAAGGTTTTGAGGATGAAAGAAAAAGAAAGGTTGAGCAGGACATTCAGCACTCATTACACATATCTCATTTCACACCTCATAATATTTACTTTAGAAAAAAATCGAATTAAACAAATAAATGCAGCCTTGGTGAGCAGAAGAGACTTCTTTCAAAAACATTAACAAATCCTACAGATCCACACACATTTGAACTGTAGTTATATGGATAGATGACTTATCGTTACTGCTTATTTCCATGACTTTTTTATCATCACGTTCTTACGGTTCTGTGCGTCACAGATGTTCCTGCCCAAATAGCGAGCATTATAATAACTCTGATGTAGCGGCTATAGAGTCCTGCTTTGACTGAGTGAATACGTGCTAAAAAGTTGCATGGATAACTCATCTTGAAGCACTTCTTCATCTTTCTTCTTTTGATTGCATATTTTTGGACTAAGTGCTTTTATTTCTTTTTTAAAATCATGCAGTTTGGACATTCCTGCTAATGTAAAAAGTCTGAGCAGTAACAAAAACACGAGATCCAACATTTAAATATACATAATTCATAATTCTGACATGCAATTTTAAAATGCATCAACTTCCTTGATGTGGTTTAACAGTTTCAATTGTATTTTTGCTTCAGGTCTTACAATAAAATTAGCTTTTGGAAGTAGCATATTGTTTTTGACCTTCCACGCCTCAAATTCACTCCTTAGATCTAAACTCGGCTGATAGTTACAAAAACTATGCACATTTATTTAATTTGTGTGAAACTGTGTAGAAGCAGGTACTGTATATATCCTCCAGACGAACAGCAAACCCTGTCTGAAACTTTTGATGGGGCTTCTCACAAGACTCAAGATTGAATAAATAATAAATGTCTCATAAATAATTGAGGAATAAGGATTCGGTTCATATATGACATCCATTTAGATGTGAATGGGAAGTCCCGATAAGACACTAGGATAAATATACATGTGTGTGTGAGAGAGGGCATTGTTTTCCCACATCTTGTAAACCACCACATAAAGCTCAATTAGATTCAAACCTAAATTCCTCTGGAGAATGGCAAAGCTGAAGCGCTTGTCTCGCCCTCCATCAGCCAATGTCACTGCATGAATCTTTCTTTCTGCAGACCCAAAAAAGGTAAGGATTGATTATAATAGAGAATGACACCCGTGTACATTCCAGTCACGCAGACTTCGTCAAGATCTCTTCTGAGAGTTCAAATATGTCTCCACTAGTTGTAAACCCACGACAGGGCTAAATGTGTGGGGTTCATGAGAGCTGCAGTCCCGGATAAACACTGTGGACGCAGTAAATGAAGTGAAACAGACTACGAAAATAAATGGTTTTCCTCAAACACTGGCCATGGATCATATGCGCTTGGTTATCCTTTATGTTTTATGCAACTCTGCCTTGGAATAAACTGAATAGATGTCAGTTTGCAGGCCTCAATGGTTCATTTCTGGTCTGTACAAATCCACAATGCATTCTTGTACATATATAAAAGACTTATGTTGCATTGTCATCTACACTGATGCAGGCACTGACCTTCAATGAAAATATGAAACGTACAGCATTTATTGATGAAAAAGCACAGATTCGGTGTAATGTGAATATATGCTGAGTGACAGTCCTTATTTATCTACCGAAGCCCTATTTGTTTGGTTTTGTTTTCTCGACGATCACGATTTTCTCATGGAAAGTCACTCAAGTCTGTCTGAATCTGTTTGAATCTATTCAACAAAAATATTTATGCCTGATTTTACAGTAAGATTTGTATATTTGAATTGCATATAAACCTTCCATGCATTTGGATAATAAAAGTAACTACAGTAATAAAACAATGATGCATGTTTGTCAGCCATGCATAAATTAAACATATAGTACTACAGTAATTAGTAGTTCTAATATACTGACTGTTACAGTAAAATACACAATAACCAGGTTTATATACTTATCGATAAATCCAACTTGATAGATAGACAGACAGACAGACAGACGGACAGACAGATCGATAGATAGATGGATGGATGGATGGATGGATGGATGGATGGACGGACGGACGGACAGACAGAACGATAGATAGATAGATAGATAGATAGATAGATAGATAGATAGATAGATAGATAGATAGATAGATAGATAGATAGATAGATAGATAGACAGACAGAATGATAGATAGATAGATAGATAGACAGACAGACAGACAGACAGACAGACAGAAGGATAGACAGACAGACAGACAGACAGATAGATGGATAGATGGATAGATAGATAGATAGATAGATAGATAGATAGATAGATAGATAGACAGACAGACAGACGGACGGACGGACGGACGGACGGACGGACGGACAGAACGATAGATAGATAGATAGATAGATAGATAGATAGACAGACAGACAGACAGACAGACAGAACGATAGATAGATAGATAGATAGATAGATAGATAGATAGATAGATAGATAGATAGATAGATAGACAGAATGATAGATAGATAGATAGACAGACAGACAGACAGACAGACAGACAGACAGACAGACAGACAGACAGACAGAAGGATAGACAGACAGACAGACAGACAGACAGACAGATAGATGGATAGATGGATAGATAGATAGATAGATAGATAGATAGATAGATAGACAGACAGACAGACGGACGGACGGACGGACGGACGGACGGACGGACGGACAGAACGATACATAGATAGATAGACAGACAGACAGACAGACAGACAGACAGAACGATAGATCGATAGATAGATCGATAGATAGATCGATAGATAGATAGATAGATAGATAGATAGATAGATAGATAGATAGATAGATAGATAGATAGATAGATAAATAGATAGACAGATTTCTTCTAAAAGCAGATGCACTAAAGGAAGATTTTGATGGCTTTTCTTCTCTTGCTTCTGTAATTTCCTGTGGCAGAGTGATCTTGATCTTGATGTCTGTCCAGAACTGCAGCTGCTGCCAGAGACCCGGGCGCTTGAGCCTCCCTGAGCGGGGAGTGCAATTGGCAAGGAAAATAGTGGAAAAGAGGAGTATGTCCATGAGTGTCAGTCAGCAGGTCTCTGAGATAAGATGCAGAGAGGTGCGCAATCTCCCGCGCGTGACGCAGAGATGACGGACACGCTTCAGTTTGGACAGAAGGTTCTGGAGTGACATGGAATGAGAAATACTGATTACATTTCCAGCGGAGTGGAAAGACTCTTTCGATTAGATGGCAACAAAGGAGTTTTTACCCCAGCGTGGAATGATATCAGTTTCATTTTTTTCTGACTTCAGTTCAGTGTTAACAGTGTTTTGACATCATTCTCAAGGGATACTGTTTTAAAAAAAAGAAAAGAAAAGATAATTAAATAAAAATGAGAAAACATCTAATCCACTTTCCTGAAATACTGCAAGCCTGTGTGTTCTTTTAATTCATGGCATTTAGACCAATAATGGTGCTAATTGTCAACTTAAATTTGGTTTGTTTTTCACACAAAGGTGGAAACATGAACGGAAAAAGGTGTTTGGATCACATGCTGACTGCTGGGCTCAGGATTGTCTTCAAAAACATTTCCATGAAATTGTAATGTTTTCTCCAGAAAGATTCTGACTGGTGGGAATTGTGCAGATTTCTCTAACCCCGTAAAAGACTGATGCCTTCCCACAATCTCTTCCTACACTCGTCCCTCTACAGTCCTACTATCTTTAATTGTCTGTCCTTTCAGTGGCTTTGGTTCCGCCATTCATCATAAAGGCCATCATTAGGGAATCCAGTGAATCTGCCGTACCAGCGAGAGCATGGAAACCCACGGCGAGGTCATGAGACAGTACATTACATGTCACCATTATTTTTAGCACGGACAAAAACAAAACAGAGACACAATTAGACTGTATTCACACGTTCAAACGCAAACAGAGTGACTCTCAGAGGCTCAATGATAACATTCGCTGTTTACAGTAGCAGAACACACTGTTTATCCACACATTCACTGCCACTATCAGTCCACAGCATTATCAGAAGTGCGGACAGATTCATGACATGCAAAAGAAGCACATGTGTCACACTAACGGTTCTCACGATCGCATGTTTATGACATGCTTAATGAACTGTGCTGGGTTTGGAAGTCTGAACTATGAACTTACTGTTTGGAGGTCTCTGGGCGTTCAAGTGTTTTTACATATGGGGTCAAAACATATGGAAATGTTTAAGTCTATATTTCCAGAAAACCTTAAGAACAGAATAGAATATTGACCTCTGTGAGAGACACACTGTAAAAAATAATCTTGTAAAAAAACAGTAAACTACTGCCAGCTGTGGTTGCCAGCATCATACTGCACAAATACGGTGTGTTACTGTTTTAAATGCTGTAATGCAATGTGCTGTTAAATTACAGTTTTATAATGTAGCTGACAAAACGGTATTTAGCTGTTAATTTCAAAAACAGTAACACATCGTATTTTTACGGTATGATGCTGGCAACCACAGCTGCCAGTAGTTTACAGTTTTTTTTACAGTGCATGCTATTCAGTAAATAGATTTGAAGGCATTGCGATTACGATTTTAACCTGCCAGACTTAACAGAATGTAAAATTAAATTGCTAACTGCTAAATTGCTAATCACATGACTGATTTCTGCAGAATAAAGTATAATGTCTTCCACTAGGGCTACCCATATAGTCATTAATACATATTTTATAACATATTAGTATTTTCATCATTGCAAAAGAACCACACTGGAAGGGGCCGTTGTTTAAATAGCAAATGCATTTGCGCTGGTCTGAAAACGAGGTGTGCTCTGGCGCATTGATGGCGCGTTGCTATTTTGAATCAAATGAAATAGACTGAGCCACTGACCAACTGAAACCTGGTCTAAAGTCAATGGCGCAGTATTTTTTTATTTATTTAAAGAGTGCGTTAGTAAAATGCGCCTATAGGCGGGTCCACAGTGTACGTACACTTTGTCCTGTAGATGGTCTGCTTGCGCTTTAACCTCGCGCACGAGCAAATCCGTTTCCTCGCTAGAGAAGTGTTCAGTTTTTCCGCTTGCAAATTCCGCCATGTAAAATCCCTTTTAAAGGGAATGGGAGATGAGACTCTGATTGGTTTATTGCACGTTACACCCAAAACACACCCATTACTCATTAAGAAAATAGGGACAACTCTTTTAGACCATGCGCCGGGTGCACCGACCATTTTTCCCGTCGCTAAACTAGCAAAAGTGGATTTGGACGCCCTACGCCCTAGTTACAAGTTTTTAATGCAGTTAAATGCCAAAATAACTCCAATATCATACAATGAAAGCTTTAGCGTAAGTTCTGTTAGGAAGACTCAATCGTTGCGTCACTTATTACCCCCACATCTAACCAATCATGTGCTCATACTTGCAGTAAAAAAGACTGGTACTTACACATGTCTGAGTTCGCAGATGCTGACGCTGCCAATTACCTCCATCCTCCCCACCTCCACCAAGATGGTCCCTTCCTCTCCATCCTCCCCACCACCATCAGGATGGTCCCTTCCCATACCTCCCGGGGGTCGGCTGTGCCACTGCCTTTGTCTTCAGGCAGGAAATGCAGTTTCCGTTACCCTCGGATTGCGCGCTACGGACGGGGCCTACGCCAAAGAACTTTATAAATATTTGCTTGCTGGGCTGTTAATAAATATATGCTTTGTTATATAATTCTATCTCCCGAGTCTTTCTGGTAGAACTAGAGTTGTGTGGGGTGGGGGTCAATTAAGCACGACCTGCTGGGACGTCACATTCGTGTTGCATCGTGGTCTATGGATCTGCCTGATGTGTACATGTTGAGTAGACTCGCTCCCTCTGTCAAAATCAAGGGGTCGAGGGTCTGTTCAAGTAAACTTCCCTCAAGCCACTTGACGAAGTTGAATGCACTTCTAAAGTCCAAAATTGGCCTTGAATGCAGTCCAAGTTAAAAAGAAGTCCCATTTTAGAATGTTCCAGGTTTTTTAGAACGTCGTGTCACAAACAACTGACGCAAGACTCTGCAAAAGACACAAGACTTAATTGAGCGCCAAGTGGTTGTTTAAAAACAATGAGAAAGTGGCCTGGCAGCAGAATACAGCGTTTTTAGTCGTTTTCGCGGATTCGAGTGAATGGGGATCATTTTGACAACATTGTCATCAGTACGCGAAGAACACAAAGGAAAAACTTTTCCATTTTTCTTTTCTTTATTAATAATAATAATGATGAAGAAAAAGATAATCTATGATACAGTAGTATGCCATTTAGGATGCTGCTAAAAGTGTGTTTAATCAGATTTAGTAAACTGCTGCAGGCATTTAAATTAAAGGTCCCATATTATGCCCCTTTTCACAAGATGTAAAATAAGTCTCTGATGTCCCCAGAGTGTGTATGAGAAGTTTCAGCTCAAAATACCCAACAGATCATTTTTTACAGCATGTTTAAATTGTCATTTTTTGGGGCTCAGAAAAACGTGCTGTTTTAGTGTGTGCCCTTTAAATGCAAATAAGCTGCTGCTGGACGGCCCAGGGGGCGGAGCTTCATGAGCTCGCGCTCAGTCTCTCAGGACAATTTCATCTCAAGGAATGATGATAATATCAGAAACTCTCAGTAATGGCGTTCATTTCGACTCGGACAATAATGCCTACGGAGTCAGAGTGCTGTATAGAGATGAAACAGGTATAGTTTAGTAGTTTAATTACGGTTATTATAACGTATTTGTCATCTGCTTGTATGTATCCATTATATATTAATAGCCTACAAGTCTGCTGTCTGAATGATGATCAAACATATACTGATGAGTTTAATAAAGTTTATTGTACATCACACAAAAGATGAAGCGTCAGTTTTACTTCAGAAAATCACCGTAAGAGCTGAGTAAACACAGTAAGTTATAAGAAGTGCGCAAGTACATAAACGAATTTCGGTAGAGTTGAGGGAGCATTCCTGTGGGCGGAGGTTAGTCAAAAAACTGTTCTACTGACATCATTAAAGAAGGAAGTAGAGGGATGTAGTCCAAACGGGCCGTTCGATGTAGGCGACTTCTGTTAAATAAAATATCTCGCTTGGCATTGAACTTTGAGCTTTATAATTTTACAGATATTATTTATACTCTAACAACAACATTACACACTAACTAAAGTTTGAAACATGGGATCACGAAGAACGGGACCTTTAAAATAAACATTTAAATTGTAACTGCAAAATATGTATAATTATCATCAGTGTCATTTCATGTTGTTGTTAAAGCATGGCACCGTCTTACGTGTGTGTGAATCTGCAGCATCCAGCTTTTGTGGCCCTCACTCAATACGTCTGTCGTCTGTGTGTGTATCTGAAGACAGTCTTGTGAGTCTTGTGTTTGTGTTTAGTGATTTTTCTCGAACACCTTTTGATTCAAACCTGTTTTTCAGCAGGCGGTTTCACCCTGAGCTGGAAGAAGTGACCAAATGATGTGTTAATGAACATATTACACGTTTGTGCAAGGGCTTGGTTTCCTAGCAAATATTATTAGTTTAATATAAAATCAAGAGAATTATATAATGTGTCATGTTGTACCAACAATGTTGTGAAGCTAAAATGTCCCCTCAAGAAAAATATAGCAAACGTAATAAATAACATCTTAATGAACAATAGGTTTGTGTGAGAGGTGATAAAATGACATTAATAACATTATCAGTGTGGGCATGATAGACAAAAACACACACACACACACACACACACACGTGTATGAGGGTGAATCTTTTCTGTCTATATCCATGTGAAATTTGATTTCTTATTTAAGGTGTTTATGATTAGGCATTATTGTGTGAATGATGCTGATGATAAGGGAAATAACTTGCACACATTCACTAAACTGCAAAACAGGAAGAATACAGCAGAAAGGCCATGTTCGGAATGGAATAGCATATATTGGTCTACTATTTTGTAGAATAAAACAATGCACAACGGACCTCAACATGTTGCATGTTGTGTCATCAAGCTGTCATCTCAGAAGTTAATAAACTTAATATTTTGCATTTTTTACTTTTTTGTTTAAGAATATCCTTTACTCTTGGCAGGCCAATCAAATCGTATTAAAATCATGGCTGATATTGTTTACTGCACATGTTTTTCAAAAGCCGCAGGTTATCTGGAAATTCCATGCATACTGAAATGTTGTGCACAGCATACAGCATATGATATATACTGCAGAAACAGTATGATTACTACACTAGTGTGTGTTTTTAAACCTAGCCTGAATATCATATGGCAGAAAGAAAGAATAGACAGAAATATGAATGATGGCTTTGAAGACAAGAGGAAAAAAAAGAGGCTAGAATGAGAAGTTTTGAAGTGAAGTGAGTGGCCCAGAAAACACACACACGCACACACACGCACACACACACACACACACACACACACACACACACACACACACACACACACACACACACACACACACACACACACACACACACACACACACACACACAGACACAGACAGACACAGAGAGAGATGTCTCGTGTGTCACTGAGACCCCGCAGTCCCAGTATTGACTTTGATGAGAAAGTCTGTATGAAGTTTCGGACCATCCTGTCGATCAGAATAAACATCCAGGGAAAAAGTCAAGATCCTGGTTCCAACTTCCCTGCTTCATAATATGCAAATGGAAGTAAGTGAATGAATAGGATGTCAGAGTACAAATTTATGATTTATGTATTTAAATTGCATGTTTTATTTATTTATTTATTAGTTAGGGTAAACTGTAATTCAAATTAATGGTAATATTATATTATATTAAATTTAAATATATAAACCTTACATTTAGATGATAGACATACAGACGTATAGATAGATAGATAGATAGATAGATAGATAGATAGATACTGTAGATAGATAGATAGATAGATAGACAGACCAACAGACAGACAGACAGACAGATAGATAGATAGATAGATAGATAGATAGATAGATAGATAGATAGATAGATAGATAGATACTGTAGATAGATAGATAGATACTTTTATAACAATTATTATAACTATATCTTTATTGTTCTAGGGATAAATGGACCTTGATTCTGTTACAACTGAAAGAAAGTGTAAAAATCTAGTTTATTTCTGACTCTGCATCAGCGGAAGTGAATGATCAACCACGCATTAGTGACTAGAAATGAAAACATTTAACAACGGCTCTGTGTGTTGGTTCGCACACTCAAGCTCTTGCTGTTATCTGCTGCACAGCAAGTAATTGTCATTTTTGACACTGTTGAATAACACATGAGTGAATGAGCAAGAGGAACACTCAGATAATGCCTTACAGTGACAATTAACTCACTATATGTGTGTGTGTGTGTGTGAAGTTATTATTATCCTAATGGGAATGAAATTTCAGAAAATGGTCTAAGAGGATTAAAACACATTCTGAGCACGTCCCTAAAAAATAAATAAATAAATGTAAAAAAAAAACCCTTTAAAATTATGCTATAATTTATATTTAATAATGGAAAATGTTATATTTTAGTGTTAGGTTCAGTATATTATCATCTTAGTTACAATAGATTGAACTGGAAGCCTGGATGGATACACAATAGTAAATGTTTGTGTTTGTAAAACAAAGAAACAGAGCAAATGTGAGGTTTTCATTTCTTTTCTCATCTCGAAGACCTGTATATAACATCATCCCTTCAAAACGATCCAGTCTTTGTGCTTCTGTTCTGCTCTCTGCTCACTAAACAAGATACGGCGAGCTTACATCTGAGGATCTCCAGATCTCATTTCTTCTCAAGAGTATAATTTAAAAAAACAAATCAGGGCAAAGAACATTTTAATCTCCGTATGAATACATGCTACAGCTGATGCTCAGCAATAACCATAGGTAATAATAGATTTTCATGTTGTTCACACAGTGGAAAATGCATAGAGAAAAAAAGGTAAAGGTAAAGATACTTTGCAATGTTTATATATATATATATATATATATATATATATATATATATATATATATATATATATATTCCATTAGCACTGAGTCTGCAACTATAGGTCTATTTTCTTCACAAACTTGTTTTCAAAGATGTAAGATACTACAATAACTCCTTCTGTTCCTTTGTAGATTGTAACTGATCACGGAGTTTGGATAGAGACAGCTTTTATCCATTAAAGCAGTGATAGGAGAACGGAGAGTTTAGACACTTAGAATCAGGTGAAGCAATTGCATTGTAAAATGATTCTCCTTTGAAGCGCACTAAACACTTTACGCTGGCGACACCTGCTGGTCAAGACCATGTGCAAGACACTTTTACAAAACAAATGCGAATTGCATGAAAGAGTAACCTATAAAAAGTAATCTATTAGTCAGATGTCATTAAACATGAAGTGTATGTATGTTTTGTGGTTTTTTAGTCATTTGTAGAGCTAAATGGTGCATCATACAAAACTCATCCATGGCTCCCAGAATGCACTGCAGCATTAAACATGTCATCATTGTTGAGATTCATACACTGATTATTGATGTCTAAGTGAGTCTACTAGACACAGGGGTTTAAAATATGTCTTCAAATTCCTTCAGATGATCTAATTAAAACACTGCTGAATCACATGCTGTAGAATCACAGGGCTACAATAATCAAAAACATAAAAATGAATAACATACCCATATGATCACTAGATGAAATCAGTAAGTCACTAGATGATGACTGTCAGTCACCATCATTAACAAGCCAACCCCATCCACTTGATCACATCTTGTCTTCTTAATAATAAATGTGCCTTATAAACACAGTTACGGCAGTCAGAGAAAAGCTAATGTCAAATAGTCAGTGGTCCAACTAAATCAAACACTGATCATCATAATGGTGACAAATTAAACATTTTCAATAAAACAAACCTCTGTAAACCATCTAAACCTCTGTTAATTCTTAATAAGAACTTCTGTAGACGTCTGCCAGAAATAAAGTCAAACTGGTGTTTCCCAAAAGCATCATTACCCAAATATGGTCTCAAGTTCTGTTGAATTGTGTTGTTACAGACGGAAATCGTGACATGCACCCCTAGTTAGTAATAAGTGAAGCTGGTAATGCTGTTTGAGGAGTTGTCCACATTCAGTGCCCACTGGGAAACCTCCCTCTAAAAACTTTATAAGCATGTTAGGGGATAATGTTCTACCAATGTTATCACTAAACATATTTAGAGTGTTTTATCCTATACCTTTTAGGAAAACGTTGCGGGAACAAAATACAACTTGCTGCTGAAAACATTGCTAGAACAAAAAAATGTCTAGTTGGGTCAATACTTTTAATTGTAGTTAGATTTAAAGGCACAATATGTAACTTTTTTGCTTTAAAAATAGCAAAAATCACTATATCTATGTTATATATTTTTTTTAGTTGTGTACTTACATTATGCCGACTGTTTCCAACAACTTTCAAACCAGGAGAAATTTGTAATTTAATTCGAAGACACGTCCCGTTTCTTTATTTCCATCCGTTTCCATCAGTGGCGTCATATCCGCGTTGTCCCTGGTTTCCGCTCGTACTGCCATAGAAACCAGAGCCCTCTGATAGTAACCAAAGCGACTGACGCGGACAACTTTGTAGTTCGCAATGTCTATTTGCAAGCTGTTGTTGTTTCGTTCAAACATTATGGACCATGGCAAGCAGACTTTGGATAAAAAAGGAGAACTAAAACGAGAATCAATATCAGCGCTCCTACATGTACTTTATTAAACAGGTGAGCACATTTACATAAAACTAATCAATGTTATATAGTTCAACAATGATAAAATGTTAGAATATGATCTGTATGTTATTCTAATGTTGATCTAGCTTACTGCTAGTCTCATACAGACAAACTAATAGTGCCCATTCTAAAACCTGGAAAAGATCAGTCAGACCCTTCTAGCTATAGACCTATTGCATTAACGTCACACTTATGCAAAATTATGGAAAGAATGGTCACAGAACGTTTAACGTATTATTTAGAAAGTAAAGCTCTTCTGTATCCATATCAAAGTGGGTTTCGTAGGGGTCGGAAGACAATGGACTCAGTATTGTGCTTAGAATCAGACATCAGGAAAGCACAGACTAACAAAGAAATATTGATAGCTGTGTTTTTTGATGTTGAAAAAGCATATGATATGCTCTGGAAGGAAGGATTACTTATTAAGTTGAAGTCATTGGGTATTGGAGGTAGAATATATAATTGGGTTATGAACTTTTTGTTTGACAGGGAAATTCAAGTAAGAGTTGGCTCAGAATACTCCAGTGTATATAAGGTGGAGAATGGCGCTCCGCAAGGTAGTGTGTGTAGCCCACTGCTATTCAACATAATGATAAATGACATCTTCTCTCAGCTTGAACAAAGCGTAGGGAAATCCTTGTACGCAGATGATGGGGCTCTGTGGGTAAGAGGCCGTAATGTTTTGCACGTCAGTAAGAAAATGCAAGCTGCAATAGTTGATGTGGAAAAATGGGCAAATAAATGGGGATTCAAATTGTCTGTAGAAAAAACAAAGGTGATTTGCTTCTCAAGGAGGCATAAAGTCACGCCGATTTCCATGAAGTTGTATGAACAACCACTTGAGCTAGTTAAGACAGTTAGATTTCTTGGGGTTTGGTTTGATGAGAAGCTCACATGGAATACTCATTTAGACAAAGTCAAGAACAAGTGTAAAAAGGTCATAAATATACTTCGCTGTCTGTCAGGACAAGAGTGGGGAGCAAGTAGAGTAGCCCTACAAAATATATACTGGGCATTAATGAGGTCGGTTTTTGACTATGGATGTATAGCGTACATGTCAGCAGCAGAATCAAATCTTAAGAAGTTGGATGTAATACAAGCTCAGGCTTTGAGAATTTGTAGTGGATCTTTTAAAACTTCTCCTGTATCAGCAATGCAGGTTGAAATGAGAGAAATGCCGTTAGGAATCAGGCGAGTAAAATTAATGATGGCATATTGGGTTAATATCCAGGGGCAATGTGAGTCGCATCCTGCCAAGAGTCTTTTAATAGATTGCTGGGAACACAATAAAACAAATTTCATAAGTTTTGGGTGGATTGGTGATGCAAAGGCAGAAGTCATAGGATTAAGATAATTAGATTACAGCTCTACAGTGATACAGTCTTCAATTCCTCCCTGGTTATTCCCAACACCACGTGTAGACCTAGACATACAGCAGGAATTGAAGGATATGTCAAAGAAACTTCCTGAAAGCAGAATAGTACAGAATTATTTTGATTTGCATTTCGCAGATTCCATGTTTATATTCACAGATGGTTCCAAAGATCCTGATACAGGGCGTGCAGGTGCAGCAGTTTACATCCCAGCAAGTGAGTCATATATTAAGAAAAGAATATCGGATCATGTGTCAGTATATACCACAGAATTGATTGCAATATTATTGGCCCTGCAGTGGATAGAAGAGAGGGAAACAAATAATACTGTTATTGCATCTGATAGTTTGTCTGCACTTATGAGTATTAAATCTGGCAAATCATTATTTAGATCCAATATCATCAATGACATATTCCTTATGTTATACAGGATGGAGCTAAAGGGTCTATCCACATGCTTTCTTTGGGTTCCTGCTCATGTCGGTGTGGAGGGGAATGAGCAGGTGGATATGCTGGCCAAAGGATCACTCAAAACTAAACATGTAGACTTAAAAACCCCATTAAATAAAGAAGAAGCCAAGTCAATTATCAGGAAGAATGCACAGTCCGTTTGGCATGGGTATTGGGATAACAGTGAAACTGGAAGGCATTTATATAATGTACAGAGACAGGTTGGTGCTGGGAGGATGGTGGGCTGGAAACGGAGGGAAGAAAGTTTAATAACTCGTCTGAGAATAGGTCATACAGGTCTAAACCTTTCATTGTATAAAATAGGTAAGCACCCAACTGGGAAATGTACTTATTGTAATCAACCAGAAACAGTGGAACATGTTCTTCTTCAGTGTAGGAAATATAATATTAATAGGGAGCACCTCTTTCAGTCACTACGGAAGGCAAAACATCATGACGTCTCATTGTCAGGTCTCTTGGGGAAAACAGCAGGTCAGATATACTGTTATATAATTAGGTTTCTTAAAGAAACTGAATTAATTAAAAGAATCTGAGTCTAATAAGTATTATTTATTTATTTATTTATTTATTTATTTATTTTCCTGCTTAATCTCTCGTTCCACACTCCAGTCCAGTTGGTGGCGGTAATGCACCGTTAAATGGTTTGCCAACCGCCATTAAAATACAAGAAGAAGAAGAAGAAGTTTCAGAGCTTCATAAATCAGTGTTTTGAAAGCGCCTATTTCAGTTCCAGCTTATTCCAGTTATCAGTTTTGGTTGTGTAATTTGTATTAGAAGATATGAACAAAATGACTGATGGAGCGATCTGTGAAATAAACGGGATCGAACATTTCCAAGTGATGAAGACTGAACAGCATGAAAACAACAAGACCACACAGACACCAGACGGGATAACAACAGAAGAGTGCAAGAATGAAACACAGTGTAAGTTTGGTGATTCAATTACAAAGAATCAATTAAGTTAAAAGAATTGGGTAATTGTCAAATCTACAAATTATCCATTTTAAAATTAGCCGACTAAATTTGAACCAGAGATCCAATTGCTGCAGAAACGGCGATTTTTCATTCATATTTGTTAGTATCTACTGAAAAATGGTAAATTGCCACTTTTTGAAAAATAATAAAATAAACGCAGCATTAAAATATCTATTTTACATAATGCTCAATTTTACAAAGTTGTTCTTGTCAAAAACAAAAGTTTTCCCAACACAATGCCTAATGCCTGATGCCTTCCTCCGTTTGAAAACAATTGAATTCAGGTAAAACAGGGTAGAGAAACTAGGAGCAAAAACATTATAATTAAAGGAACAAAGCTTTTTTTAAAAATCTATTATTTAAGTATTCCAGAGTCTTAAGTTCTGGTTTAAACAGATGGTTTCTTCACAAACCATGGAAACGTTTTTATTTTGTTCATATTACATTATACTGTAAAGTTTTGTGACAAATGTGATTTCAGTCATCAAATCACAAAACATTTCGGATCCTGTGTTAACCCCTGTATTAATAGATATAAGTGAGATGGATGCTAGTCTCTGGTGTAAATTGAGCCTAAAGGCCTTTTCACACTGAGCACGACGTGATGAAACTAAGCAAATCGCCAACAAACGTGAATCAGTTGATCGCCTTCGGCTAATTCACACCAGCACGATAGGTGGCACTGAACCGAGAAAGCATGTATCTCATATTGTTTTCCATTTGGCAATTCAATTCACAATTATTTGTATAGCACTTTTCACAATACATAGCGTTTCAAAGCAGCTTTACAGAAAATGCACTCTTTTGCAGTGATTTTTGTGTGAGCATATCAGTGAACACCCATGACCACTCGGTGAGTTTCACGTCTTTGTAATCGAAAGTTGAATGCGTTTTATGAAGGATTGTTCCAGTGCCCATAGGCTGCCATTCTGTAGGTGGGGGGGAAAGCGAAATAAACCTAAAATTCTCGGGACAGCAGCATGTGTCCAAATTTTAATCTTAACCGTTCTATTTCATCAGAAACTATCTGTAAACAGGGCTTTAAGTGTAAAATACCAAACTTGTCCTTTAATTGTTTATGCACAGAACTCGGAAGTATACAGGACGTTGTCATCTGGATGGGCAGGAGTTATGATTACGTAATATGATAGATAGATCTAAAGTGAATGAGTGCACTCTGACTCAACACACATGCACCCAGAAGAAAACTGGGTGGAAAATGAATAGAAATTATATTCTGTAAAAAGAAATATGATGTAAACATGTGAGAACAAATCTGTTCTCAGACACAATGATAACAAAATCTCAACACCCATTCTCTTCTCCCTTCCTGAAAACTCTTGATTTGATGGGCCACGATTGATCACGCCTGGTGTGAATAGCTCCATAGGGATTTCGATTCAAGAGCATCATAGCATGGTACATTCGCGTCGCTTGATTGCTACCTTAAAGGGTTAGTTCACCCAAAAATTAAATTTCTGTCATTACTCGCACTCATGTCGTTCCAAACCCGTAAGACCTTCGTTCATCTTCGGAACACAAATTAAGATATTTTTGATGAAATCCGAGAGGTTTGAGATCCCTTCATAGACTGTAACGTAATCACCACTTTCAAGGCCCAGAAAGGTAGTAAAGAAATCGTTAAAATAGTCCATGTGACTACAGTGGTTCAACCCCCCCCCAAAATAACGACTTTATTCAACAATCTCTTGAATAAAACAGAGCCAGCGTTCTAACATAGAACCAGGAAGCTCTGTACTGCTGTTACTACACGAATAGCGTCAGAGACTGACATGGAAGAGAAGAGATTGTTGAATAAAGTCGTCATTTTACTTTTTTTGGGCACAAAGTATTCTCATTGCTTCATAACATTGCATTTGAACCACTGGAGTTACATGGACTATTTTAACTATGTCTTTACTATCTTTCTGGGCCTTGAAAGTTGCAATGATGTTGATGCCTATGGCTGGCTCAGAAACCTCTCAGATTTCATCAAAAATATCTTAATTTGTGTTCTGACGATTAGGGCTGCACGATTCATCGAAATGAAACCGCACGCAATTTGGCAAAGGCTGCGATTATTTTATGTGCAGCTTGTCAGTGCAGCACAGCTCTGAGTAAAAACATGTTATTAAATGTTGACACTTGTTGGTCAAGAGGTTCATAAATGCTTCTCAAGTTGGAAAAGATGTTTGACGCGTGTTGCTTTTTCAAATGCATGTTATAAGTGACTCAAACTCGCAGTGCTTTCAGATGGAGCAGCGTTTACCACTGATCACAGAGCCGTACGTCACAAGTGACAAGCTGCGCATAAAAAACAATTGCAGCTTTTGCGATTATTTTATAATCATGATAAGCCAAATCGGTTTAGGCACGATTTCATGTTAATTGCGATTAATCGTGCAGCCCGAGTGAAGATGAACGGTCTTGCGGGTTAGGAACGACATGAGGGTGAGTAATTAATGACAGAAATTTCATTTTTGGGAGAACTAACCATTTAACTTACACAACCCTCTACGCACACCTTGGCAATAGAATTGCCATTGGCTTGTAAATTTTTTAGTTTACTCGCCAGACTGATAGACTATTTTATATTTATTCCACCAAATCAGCTTATCTTTGTAAAATGGCACAGAACGTACAGATGCTAAACATCTCAACGCACTCTTAACATCAGTCAATCAAGCGTTATATTATGATATTACGATAATGATAATCAAGCCCTATTTAATGATAGAACTTTAGTAATTAGAACTAAAACATGGTAACCATGTATGCATGCATATTTGTCATTTTAACTGAACTTAGGACTGGTAGTGGTGCTTAAGATATTGTTGGCCATTCAGTGTGGGTTTAGGGTTAGGTAGAAAATAGTAATTATTATAAAAAGTTTATAATAATACTACTAATTACAACACACAACGCACTAAGGATTGATGAGCTGCTGGGTTCGTTAATATTAATCACGTTGTCAGCTTTTGCTCGAACTGATTGGCTGAAATCAAAACAGGGTTGAACGCCAGCCAATGAGATTGTCGTTAGTATTAGTTCCGCCCACTACCGGAGAAACCGACAAATCTTCTGCTTGTTCTTAAAAGCTGAATAATTCCAAATGTACTCTGGTAATTTGACAGGAAAGTACAACACAGATTTGTAGTTCAGTTTGGGTCCGAATCCACTTTTGCTAGTTTAACGATGGGAAAAATGGTCGGCGCACCCGGCGCATGGTCTAAAAGGGTTGTACATATTAACCCTCTGAGGTCGACAAACGCGCCGACGCGTTTTGCCGGATTTTCTCCACATTGTAGCACTATAAACTTAAATTACTCCATCATTTATGGTCATACAGAAAAAAGAAATATAAAAAAAGAATCTGTGATATTTCTCCTTTTGTATGTGTCCACTTACAATCAAATCAAAACATTGTGCTTTTGTAAAATAAAGAAAATAAACAGGGTGTGCTTTCTGCCTCTCCGTCGCGGTGAACTTTTTTTTCTTGAGCACGTCTATAAACTGAAACAAAACTCAGCGAATACTTGTCACACATTTATGAGCCATATACCTTTATAAACATTTAAGTGTGTACTTTTAAATGATCGGATTCAAAACGAAAACAAATATTCTCTGTTTAAGTAATTTGTATAAAACCAACAAGATGTCCAGCTTCTCAAACGCTTGCTCATTACAGTTAATTTGGCCACGCCTACTCGCGCAAAAGATATTCACATGCAAATCTCCACATGGAACGCGAACGCGCTCGTTACCTCAACAACAAAACACTTCACTTCACTTTTCGTCGAGTTTGAAAGACGTGCCTGAGCTTACATTGGATTTAGGCTACCTCAGAAGAAGAAGAACGCGATTTGAAGACAAGAAAGATAAGGTAAGAAATTCTTACATAGCCTAGTTTGTTATTGTTGCATAAATGTCACGTTGCAGCTGAACTGTTGCTAGATATATGGGGAATATTATAATATTTAGACCCGTGTTTACTGTGTTTGTGGATATCTGCTCAAACATAGATATGTTTATGGTAACCATAATGTTTTATATTTGAGAGTGATCGCGTTTGAATGTATCATATTTTGCAAGCGATCGCGTTTGAATGTATCATATTTTGCAAGCGATCGCGTTTGAATGTATCATATGTGTTTACTGTGTTTGTGGATATCTGCTCAAACATAGATATGTTTATGGTAACCATAATGTTTTATATTTGAGAGTGATCGCGTTTGAATGTATCATATTTTGCAAGCGATCGCGTTTGAATGCATCATATTTTGCAAGCGATCGCGTTTGAATGTATCATATTTTGGATGAAAGCAAAACGCACCAAACGGCTTCATGTTTTTATTATTATCTCATTTCATATCATCATAACGGATGGAAACATTTGAAGTAACATGATAATCAATATATTTTTCTCTAGCTTCTTTTGGAAGATTTATAGGCTGCTATAGGTTATTTATTGTTATTATTATTTTATCCGCACTGCGCATATACCTTATGCCTACAAGGCACAACAAACCTGGTGTTCATTATATTATATATCGTTGGAAACGTGTGTGTGTGTGTGTATTCTGTGAATTTTAAAAAGGAATTTTAAAAAGCAATTTTAACCAGAAAAATCTAATATTTATTTCCAAAATCATGCAGGCCTTTCTCTTGATATCAGTATGTTCACTTTTTTTTTTTTCAGGTCCCAGATGCCACTGAGGACTTCAACATTCACATGAGTCTCAGTACGTGAACATGGTAAAGTGAAAATCTTGGAAATGAAAGGTATGTACAATGTTTTTAGGAATGGCACAAAGGTCTCTGTCTTTGAAGTGCTTTTTTGGCATTTGTTGTGTATCTTTGGATTATGTTGTGTTGTAAATAAATCCAAACAATTTAAAAGCCATTATTTTTTAAATCTCCTCATTTACAGTATTGTGCAAGGTTGCTCAGAATGATAGGGGCCTGATAGCTCCTAATAGGGCCGTTAGGGGAGGTTCTTTGTCTTTCTCAGGTGAGAAAAGCTTACATATTAATGAGCTCTCGCATAAGGCTTTTTCACACAAAACACGTCGTAAAATTTTTAAATCAATATATTGTCTTATCTGAATGAGCAGTCAGGGTGATTTTCACATAGTTTTGCAGCAAATATTCTAGGCTACGTCATACAATTTTCAAAAGTCTTGTGAAGAAATAATCAGTATGGGTTTCATGGCCTTATTTCAGTGAGAATTTTTTTTTGTATTTTCAAAAACCACGCATAAATGTCATTATCTCAAAACTACAAACTTTTACATACATGCTGCTGATATATTATTGTAGCAGAGTTTGTGCTGAATACAGTGTAATTAGACTTTAGCCATGAAAATGTCACAAGTAACAGAAATAACCAGAAATGTCAGAGCATGTCAGAACACCTCCAGGGCCCAGAAAACAGCTCAGACCTCAGAGGGTTAATGAGTAATGGGTGTGTTTTGGGCGTAACGTCATAATAATAACCCAACCAGAGTCTCATCTTCCATTCCCTTTAAAAGCCAGTTGCGCTCGCGCCATGGCGGATTTGCTATTCACATGGCGGAATTTGATAGTGGAAAGACTGAACACTTCTCCAGAGAGCATTTGCTATTTAACAACGTGGCGCTGGAGGTGAAAATGATACTAGCAAAAAACACTTGCGCCTGGCGCGGTGTTGCGCCGGGTTTAAGATAGCTAATGGCTAATGATAGACATTATTTAGTCGCCCAAAGTGAAGATTTTTTTGCAGATCTAGAATTATCACAGCTTTATTGTGCTTGGACTGATTTTGACATTGATCTTTTAATGTTCATTTTAGATCTGACAGAAGATTCTGTCATTTGCCATCAATGTGGGATGCATTTCACAGAGCAAGAAAACCTTGAACAGCACATGAGAATTCACACTGGAGAGAAGCCGTTCACCTGCCCTCAGTGTGGAAAGAGTTTCACAGCCAAACAAAGACTTAAAATTCACAAGAGAATTCACACGGGCGAGAAGCCATTCAACTGTTCTCTCTGTGAAAAGAGTTTCACAGTGAAAGGAAACCTTGAAAATCACATAAGAATTCACACTGGAGAGAAGCCCTTCAACTGCTCTGAGTGTGGAAAGAGTTTCACAGCCAAACAAAGACTTGAAATTCACATGAGAATTCACACCGGAGAGAAGCCATTCAACTGTTCTCTGTGTGGAAAGAGTTTCACAGTGAAAGGAAACCTTGAAAATCACATAAGAATTCACACCGGAGAGAAGCCTTTCAACTGCTCTGAGTGTGGAAAGAGTTTCACAGTGAAAGGAAACCTTGAGAATCACATGAGAGTTCACACTGGAGAGAAGCCATTCACCTGCCTTCTGTGTGGAAAGAGTTTCACAATGAAGCAAAGCCTAGAGATTCACATGAGAATTCACAGTGGAGAGAAGCCTTTCACCTGCCTTCAGTGTGGAAAGAGTTTTACAGTGAAAGGAAACCTTGAGAATCACACAAGAATTCACACTGGAGAGAAGCCTTTCAACTGCACTCAGTGTGGAATGAGTTTCACACAACAAGGACATCTTCAACGTCATGAGCGTTCACACTGGAGTGAAGCCCTTCACGTACTCTCAGTGTGGAAAGAGTGTCACAGAACAAGGACACCTTAACACCGTGTCCTAACTACACGCGACGCGACGCCGCGACACGCGATAAAAGGTATCTTTTCCATGTTAATCAGAGTTTTTGTCCTAACCAGGCGCGACGGCGACACGCGACGTTTCTAATTTAGAAACGGTTCCTATTTCGCGGCTGATAGATCCACCCACACAGAGATCTCATTGGATGGAAGTTCTGCGTGTCATGAATAATTAATCATCAAACATGGACGATGAGAAACTGATTGTCGAAGTTCAAAGGCATTCAATTCTATACGATAAATCCCACAAATTCCACAAAGACATCAGGAAAAAGGATTCCGTCTGGAGAAGCATAGCTGAAGCATTGCATACACAAGGTAAGTTAAGTTTAGACTTTAATCTACAGCTAGTGAATGAATGAATGAACGAATGAATGAACGAATGTAGCATGTAGCTATTAGCTATATACTAATGAAGCATCATCCTGTGTAAAATAAATTCCGCTTTATTTTCAATGTAAAGTAGAGTGAATAGGCACGACGATTTGTATCCCTGTATCCAGGGGTGTCACTCCAGACAATCTACTATACTCACCTGTGGCACATAGCATACACTGTCCTCAGTGCAGCTTCTCTAGTTAGCAACTCTATTCGTGGAGAAGACACACCAACAGACCACATTTTTAACATCTCTCTGTACTGACCAATATTTTATATATACAGTACCAGTCAAAAGTTTTGGAAACACTACTATTTTTAATGCTTTTGAAAGAAGTCTCTTATGCTCATCAAGCCTGCAGTTATATATAAAAAAAAAAAACAAACAGTAATATTATGAAATATTATTACAATTTAAAATAATGGTTCTCTTTTTTAATATACTTTAAAATGTAATTTATTTTTGTGATGCAAAGCTGAATTTTCATCAGCAAGTAATCCAGACTTTGGTGTCTTATGATCCTTCAGAAATCATTCTAATATGATGATTTATGATCAATGTTGGAAACAGTTGTGCTGCTTAATATTTTTTTATAACCTGAGATACTTTTTTCAGGATTATTTGATGAATAAAAAGTTAAAAAGAACTGTATTTATTTAGAATAGAAATCATTATTTTAAATTGTAATAATATTTCATAATATTACTGTTTTTTTGTTTGTTTTTAACTGCAGGCTTGATGAGCATAAGAGACTTCTTGCAAAAGCATTAAAAATAGTAGTGTTTCCAAACTTTTGACTGGTACTGTATGTAATGCAATGTTAATAGTTATTAATGATTTTAACTAACATATAGTAGTTTACCATGGCGTGTAGGTCAATATTTTTTTAATTATGTACTGTGTAACGTTAATGCATAGCATTATGTTTTCCCATGCTGATTCAAATCTTAAGCTAGTGGCAGAAATATATCCAAAATGTGCATGGATTAAAGACAGTACAAAACAGATCAGCAGAAATTAAGCCATTTTATTCTGAACTGGATAAATTAAAATTAAATAAAGATACCACAAGAGTAAGTTAAATCATGGAAGTTTACAGCAATCAGATTTGCATCAATTCCAAGTGTTTGATATAACACATTTTTAGAGCGGCTCCAAGAACTACATTTGGATGTTTTCAAATTTATTGATCAGAAACAAGCATTCCTGCCTGAGAGCTGAAGTAATCCGCAAACTTCTCTCGCACATTTGATGCTTCCATGCTTCCTCTGTTGGGGCGTTCAGTCAGCCCCCTCAAGGACACGTCTTCAGATGCCTCTCTGAGCCAGTGTTCTGCTTCACCTGGGTGTGTCAGCATGTTGTGCAGAATGCATGTCACAACAATCATGGTGTCTGTGGTCTCGGGCATCAAGTTAATGTCTCTGTGGAAAATTCGCCAGCGTGAGGATAGTATGCCGAATGCCTTTTCCACTGTCATTCGGGCTCTGCTGAGGCGGTAATTGAAATTTGCCTTTCTTCTCTCTAGATTCTTCCCTGGGTAGGGTCTCATTAAGTAGGGCTTGAGAGGGAATGCAGCATCTCCAACCATCACGTAGGGAAGTCTTCCCAGGTCCTCAGCACCAGGCAAACACTTTTCCTCAGGAACACTTAGTGTCTTCTCCTTCATTCCTCTGCCTAGTGTGGAGTTGCTGTAGACCCCTCCATCACTGCTCTTTCCAAAATCACCAACCTGGATTGCGATGAATTTATAGTTGGCGTCAACAAGGGCAAGGAGAACTATTGAAAAGGAGCCTTTATAGTTGTAAAAAAGGCTTCCAGATTTTGGCGGAGCAGTGATGTAGATGTGTTTCCCATCTAGTGCCCCAATGCAGTTGGGAAAATCCCACCGATTTTCAAAGGACAAAGCTATGTCCTCCCACATTTCCTTTGTCGGTTTTGGGAGATAGATTGGCAACATTTGTTCTTCAATGGCCCTACATGTCTCTTTGATACAGTCGGACACTGTCTGGACTCCGAGACGGTAGCAGTACGCCAGACTGTGCATCGAGTCTCCTGTTGCCAAATACCTGTGAATAAAAAACACATTGTTTGAGTTTGTGAATAATGCATTTGTGTTTGTTTTATAGATTATGAAACACTTAAGTCCAAGTGGAAAAATCTAAGAGACACATTTGTGAGAATCACAAGCAGACCACGCCCACCGAGTGGTTCAGGGGCAACTACACAAAAGGAATGGAAATACTATCACTGTATGACATTCCTTTTGCCATATATTCAGCCAAGAATGTAAGATTCTTTGTTATCAAACTACAACATTTCTGTCATATGTTAGTTCAAACATTGCATTTTTATTATTTAATTTAGGGTATTTTATTATTTGTTATTATTTGTTTTCCTCAGGACAAGGAGCAACTTGGATGACTTCAGTCACACCAATGAATTTGCATGTGAAGAACAAGATGATGGAGAAAATAAAGACAGAGAACATTCAACAGATGAAGGAGAAAGAGGAAGTGAGAGAGAGTACACCATGACAGAAGACGAGCAAGAAAATGCAACATCAAAACCTAGAAGAGGAGGTCAGATAAAGAAGAGGAGGTCAGCTGCACAAGTGGACACCGCAGAGCTGTACAAATTTCTTCAGCAGCCAATGCCTCATGAAGATCCCGATGAACTTTTTTTATTGAGTTTAGCACCCGAGATGAGAAAAATAACGGTAAATAAAGGGCAATTAAAAGTCAAATTAATGTCACTCATTGTCAACTGGGAGGAGGAGCAGCAGCAAATGTCCAGGCCTATGTCTACTAATCAGTTTGCACCTCAATACCACGTGGAACCTCACAACTACATGCTTACCGGTAATCATACACACAGCCTGCCAAATCATCCTATTTTTTCAGCCCTACCATCACAGCATAGCTGGGGAAATTTACACAGTTAAGTTCTGACACACACACACACACACACACACATTATATATATATATATATATAATATGTATGTATGTATGTATGTGTATATATATATATATATATATATATATATTTGTGTACAGACACACACACAGAGGTGCACACACGTAGAAGCACGCAGACCACTCACACAGACTGACACCCAAGCAGACACAAAGACTTTGTTTTGAAGACTACATGTTTGAGTAGTTTAATCTTATTTCAATATTTCATTGATGTTCAAAATGTCTTGAGGGTTTACACCCAGTTTTCATTTCTTAATTTTGCAGCATACTGTTCATATATAATTTTTCAAGTTTGTCACAAACTAAAAACTACTGGACTACTGTCTACTACTGGTGTTTGATTTTTTTGATTGTTTGTTTTGTTTTTGTAAAGGCTATGTTGAAGCAAATTTGTGTGGTCTTTTATAAGGTTGATGTTTCTTTTACAAGGTTTATGTGTACAGTTTCTCCCATGTGCACAACCAAATATACTGTTTACAGCGTCATATGTGAACAAAACTAATTTTGCAGCATACTGTTCATATATAATTTCCAAGTTTGTCACAAACTATGAACTATTTTATATTGTTTGTTTTGTTTTTGTAAAGGCTATGTTGAAGCACATTTGTGTGGTCTTTTATAAGGTTGATGAAAAAAAATTGTATTGAGCAATTTTACACCAGTTACTATGAAATAAACTACTTTACAGATTTTTTTTTTCTTTATAGTTGTTTCTTCTATGCACAGTCATCAATTGACTAGTCTTGTATAATGTCATCATTATTTGTGCCCCCAAATGGAATTGCAATATATTTATCTTACTAATGTCATTATATATATATAAATATAAATATATATATATATATATATATATATATATATATATATATATATAAATTGTGTTTAAGGCATTCACCTAATAACAGTAAAGACAATAAAAACATTTGCATTTAACTACAAAAAAAGTGCTTTTACATAGACTTTCTTGGCATATAAGCCACTTAAGACAGCTTCTTTGACAATTTGGTAAAAATAAAACAACAGTACAGTGTATTTTACTTACCTTAGTGTTACAGCAAGACGCTGTTGTGGCTCAACTGGAACACGGTATGATGTGGTCTGCTTCCTCAGGTCCTTCCCAACATAGGACAGCACATTCTCCATATCAGTGGAGGACATACGAAAATAATTTAAAAAACGTGCCTTGTCCAGGAAAAGTTCCTGCACCAGGTTGTGATAGGCCCCTTGCTCTGCTCTTCTTTGATTTATTGGATGCACCCACATCCTTGTCTTCCTCCCCTGTAATAAAAGAAAGGCCACTACTCTCTTCCTCCTCCAGAGCTCTCGCCTGAACCTCGGACCTAAATGGGGGAAATAATGAATGCGATATTTCGTATTCATTAATCTAATTTGTAATCTTTTTGGTCATTAATAATCTCAGATCGAATAAACTGATTGTCATATGGAAAAAATGACACTGGCTATGAGTACAAATTATTTATTTTTAGTTAAAAATAGGTCACTGTGCCACAAGCGATAATGGATAATTTAGGCTACCTCAGATTTTGAAAGCAAATTATATAGTGTTCAAACTGAATTCTATGCAAACATACAACTGTACTTCATAACAAAATTAGTCACTGAGTATATTTTGTTAATGTTTTGATTTTTAATAATATTATTTCTTGATTTGATTATGTCCTTACCCATTGTCAATGCGAGTGAGGGACAGCAGTGCGCTTTCACAGAGAGACTCCGCCCACACGCTGTTCTGATTGGCTGTGATTTTTGATTGACGTTTTGGCGTCTCTCAGTCGCGTCGCGTCTAGTGTGGACAGACACACTGCCTGTCGCTGGAATTGTATCGCGTCGCGTGTAGTTAGGACACGGTGTAAACGTCACGTGTTCACACTGGAGTGAAGCCCTTCATCTGTTCTCAATGTGGAAAGGGTTTTACAGTGAAAATATAACCTTAATATTCACATGAGAAATCACAACGAGTCAGTTGATTAGACACTGTAAAGCAGAATTACTATGACCCTTTTTGTTATAAGAATATAATTGTGAAGAACATGCATATTTCTGTTAAGATGCTGGCAGAGCTTTGACAACGCAAATATCTAAGGTTAATAAACTACTTTCTTATCACTTAATTTTTTGCCTCATAATACATCAGCCTTAAAGGGTTAGTTCACCCAAAAATGAAAATTCTGTCAGTAATTACTCACCCTCATGTTGTTTCAACCCCGTAAGACCTTTGTTCATCTTCAGAACACAAATTAAGATATTTTTGATGAAATCTGAGAGCTGTCTCACTCCTCCATAGGCTTCTAAGACACTATAACTTGCTGGCCCAGAAAATGTATTAAAGACATCGTTAATATAGTCCAAGTGACTACAGTGGCTCAATCTTAAGTTTATAAAGCGACGAGAATACTTTTTGTGCGCAAACCCCCCCCAAAATAACGACTTTATTCCACTATTCATGTCCTTCTCTCTGGGCCTCGAGTTTTTTCACGTAGTATAACTTCGCAGCGCGTCTGTCAGGGTTCGTAAGGGTGCTTGAAATCCTTGAAAGTGCTTGAATTTTGATGTTGTGTTTTCAAGGTTTGAAAAGTGCTTGAATTTTGGATAAAATGCTTGAAAATGCTTGAATTTGTAACTGTATTTCTTTAACAAGAAATATCTTTCCGACGAAATAGTTCTTTATTAAATGGAAAAAAAAATGTAGCCCTTCAGAATCAGATACAGATTGATTTGCGTTAACGCTGGCCAGAGCAAAAGTAGGCGGAGTTTTCGTTTTGATTTCCGCGGTTGTTTGGATGCACCGTTTTTATTGGCCACGCAGTAGCAACAGTTGAACTATTTTTAACTTTGACCGCGGCGTGCGCGTGAGCTCGCTGAGCTCCGCTTTGGATCGAGTCGCGCGGCGCAAGCCATTGAAATATATCGGTTTCATTTCATAGCGCAGCGCGGTCCGCGTCCTATCTGAAAGGGCCATTAGTGACTGAGAGTACTTGGTGTGATAATGTAATGTGAGTATTGCATGTCCGTTATGTCACGTTCATTTGTGGAATATGCAGTGAACATTGCCAAAATTACAGAACTGTAACGTGCAAATTAACCTGCAAACGTTAGCCCAGTGCATAACAACAGTCGTTGATTGCTGAACTGAAATCAGTCAGTGTCATAAGTATTATACTGTTACTGTAAGGTTTAGGATGGCCCTATGCAATATTTACTCTGCTCTATTACAGTAAATGTATTAGCTAACGTTATGTCTTGGCCCAAGACATCTTGGCAATGAAATACATTTATCAGGCAGGTGCCTGTGCACTCAGATATTGTTCAAACCTTGTCTATATTAGAGATGCACCGATTGATCGGCTGGTGACCGGAATTGGCCGATTTTCACGTGATCGGCCGTGGCCGGCGACCGGCCGGTCGGTCTGATAAATGCCGATTTTATGCCGGTCAAATGCACTTGGGCGCCGCATGATTAACATCGCGCAACATCAGCATCACACGTGCACACAGAACACACATGTAGAAAACCTTGTGAATTACGTCCGTTCAGACCGCAAGCGTTTTTTTTTTTCGGCGTGCATGTTAATCACTGAGTGCATTCACAACGGGAGCAGGAGCAGCGCGTGAGCGTCAAGCAGGAGCGTCGCGAGCAGTGAAGCGCGTGTTTCGGCGCCGAGTCTATTTGCTGCACTGCTCACGCTCAATTAAAGGGAAAGCACACTTTTGATGGACAAAATAGCCTAAATAGGGTTTCACAAAAAAAAGTGCCCAAAATGCACAGAATTTGCGTGTTTTAACAAGAACTGGAGTAGGCTATGTCAGAAAAGAAAACGAAGACTAATATTTATAGAAAATGTACCCATTTTTAAACTTGTTTTATTATTCAGTCTGTACAGGTGATTGCAATAGGCCTGTGTGTGTGCTTTGAGAAATATCTTTATACTGCAAGGCTATATTTATTTTATTTTTTATTTATATATTATTTTATTGCCATTCCCTGTTTTCATACAGCCGTTTAGTTTGCTAAATACATATATAAAAAAATTATTGAATATTGAATGTGAAAAGGAAATGGTTCTTCCATAACACTGCACTTTGTATGTGTGTGAACTATGCAAATTGAAAAATGTTCTATTACAGAAAAGATATAAAATAAATATTTGTGTGTGCTGTAAAGTGGTTAGAAAAAACTTAAATCGGAATCGGCTAAAATCGGTATCGGCAGGTCAAACTTAATGAAAAATCGGAAATCGGAATCGGCCCAGAAAATTGTAATCGGTGCATCTCTAGTCTATATCAATAATGTGTCCCAAAACGGGAAGCCCTGTCAAATATTTCTGTTCAAATATTAAGTCTTCATATTTGAAATTAATTCAGTTTTACAGCCTATAAATCACATTATCTGATAAGCAATATTTGGACTTTAATATAATGAAAAGTATATTATTCATATGCTTTAGGCCAGGGATAGACAACTCCGGTCCTGGAGGGCCACTGTCCTGCAGAGTTTAACTCCAACCCTAATTAAACACACCTGAACAAGGCAATCAGTGTTTTCAGGATTACTAAATAGATACAGGCAGGTGAGTTTTTATCAGGGCTGAAGCTAAACTCTGCAGGACAGTGGCCCTCCAGGACCGGAGTTGTCTATCCCTGCTTTAGGCTATATACTTAGTGATACATTTTGAAGAATAAAACTTGTGATTGGCTTAAATATTAGGGCTGCACAATATATCGAAATATTGCAAATGTATATATTACAATATGCATAATTGCATATCGCAACGGCTTGCAATAACTGGGGTCATGAACAAAAGACAAAGAAAATCACTCACTGCCTTTGGCTGAATAGGCTAACTTTTGTAGCTTTAATAAGAATCAGTATATTTAATTCATGCAGTGAAAACTAAGCAGTGTTTATTTTTACATTTGATTAATCAGTTTCTGTTGTTAAATAAACCTAATGTAGGATAACCTGAACCCCTAAACCCCAGTGATGTTAAAATAACACTTCTTATGCTACAGTAAAACACTGATGTTCACTGTCAGAAGTTGTAGGGATATTTTCTTATCACAAAAAGAATGTGAAACACGTATGTGTAGGTTATATCATTTTAAAGATAATTTAAGTTAATTTGACACACTTTAAGCATTATCGTATCGCATATTGAATATCGCATTATTTAATGAGTTATCGCATATCTCATTTTTCTTCAATATCGTGCAGCCCTCTGCTATTATGAAACATTTGGCTGTTTATCTCTTTTGATGTGATAAAAGCACTAAATAATAATTTTAACTATGTATTGGTATGTAATTTACGGTAGTGTAAGGTGCTAGGAAAAGCTTTAAAATGGACCTGGAAAGTGCTTGAAAAGTGCTTGAATTTGACCTTGGAAATAGTGTACGAACCCTGATCTGTGTTGTACGTCACACGTAGGCTCACTATTGGCCGACGCTGGTCGTGTGTGATGCGTGTGACGTGCAACACAGACGCGCTGCGCTAAAACACTACGTGAACTAACTCGAGGCCCAGAGAGAAGGAAATGAATAGTGGAATAAAGTCGTTAATTCTGCAGAATAGTTTAGTTGACAATATGTTTTGAAGAAATTTTAGAAGAGAAAATCCTACAGGTATGACATTGGTAAGGATATATGTGACAAAAGCTCTTCAGTCCACTGTGTTTTTTTGATGTTCAAACATCACATGTGATGTTTATCTAAAGTCATTTTTCCTTATGGTTGAATTGGATCATCGGATGTCAGCAGCAAAGACATTGATTGAGATTAAATACATTAAGTGTATCAGTGTAATTTTAAATATTTAATTATTGCAGGTTTGTTTAATTTTCTGAGTTTGCGTTTCACTGTTTTCATCCATTTTGAGGAATAGTGAATCTGTTTTTGTGCCAGTGAGATGAATAAATGCTCACACGTATGTCAAAAAACTCTTGCGACAACGAGGCGGACACGTCGGGTTCTGCAGTTGCTCTCCACCGACGGGGCGCTGATCAAAAGCTGATTGGAAATAGGCTAATTTTACAACTCCCCCAGAGTTAAACAGTTGAGTTTTACCGTTTTCGAATCCATTCAGCCGATCTCCGGGTCTGGCGGTACCACTTTTAGCATAGCTTAGCATAGATCATTGAATCGGACAGGACCATTAGCATCTCTCTCAAAAAAATGACCAAAGAGTTTCGATATTTTTCCTATTTAAAACTTGACTCTTCTGTAGTTACATCGTGTACTAAGACCGCCGAAAAAATGTAAAGTTGCGATTTTCTAGGCTGATATGGCTAGGAACTATACTCTCATTCCTGCATAATAATCAAGAAACTTTGCTGCCATACCATGGGTCCAGCAGGCGTAATAATATGATGCAGCACCTGAAAATAGGTCTAATAGGTTAGACAAACTTAGTCCCGGTCATGTTGGAAGTTACCAAGCTGGGGACTATTTTCAGGCGCTGCGTCATATCATTACGCCTGCTGGACTCATGGTACGGCAGCAAAGTTTCTTGATTATTACGCAGGAATGAGAGTATAGTTCCTAGCCATATCAGCCTAGAAAATCTTTTCATTTTCCGTCGGTCTTAGTACACAATGTAACTACAGAAGAGTCAAGTTTTAAATAGGAAAAATATTGAAACTCTTTGGTCATTTTTTTGAGAGAGATGCTAATGGTCCTGTCCGATTCAATGATCTATGCCAAGCTATGCTAAAAGTGGTACCGCCAGACCTGGAGTTCGGCTGAATGGATTCGAAAACGGTAAAACTCATCTGTTTAACTCTAGTTGTAAAATGAGCCTATTTTCAAAAAAAGTGGAGTATCCCTTTAAACAACCGCGATGTATTGTTCTTTTAAAAGATTTGATTTTAAAACTCTGATATCATGTTTTTATGTGTATAAATTATGTGTGAGTGTGAAAATACCCAAACTCTCGGACAGTGTAATCTCTTTACATAGGATATGATTGTTTTCTAAAAATATATAAAAACATGTAGATTAAAGCAGAAATGATTGATAAACACGTCTTTCGAATTAAATTAACAAGTACTTTTGGAGTCTTGTTCATATTTATTTAACAGAATTTAAATTGCATCCAGTTTATTAGCAATGCTGTGCATGAGTGTGAATCCCGGGATATCCGCCTTTGATCTCGTAGGTGTCTGATCCACCTTTTCACTCTTTCACTCACAGCCTCATAGTCTCGGCTGAATTTCAGGCATGGCACATCTCAAACGAGCCTATTATTCGCCTGTTTTTCCAAGCATTAGCAACAAACGGTGCTAGTCAGTGTGTCACTCACTACTTCATATACTACACACTCCGTCTCTGAATAGAATTAATTTATGACCAATGTATTAATCCAGTTTATTTACTTAAAATGTTACACCGGCGTTTTCATTCATGGGTTCATCAGATCAACGCCCTCGCCAGTATACATGACGTAACGACGCCTCGTTCGATGCTGAAATCACGTGACCTGCCCAGTTTGATTCGCGCTCCGAATCACAGATTCGTTTCGGATCTTCTCGAAGCAGTGTTTTTAAAGCGCCTGTGACTACATTAAAGCTGTTGTTATTTTAAAGCAAACCAGCTGTGGTTGTAAAATCTCGTTACTGACTGATGGAGAGCTATCTGTGGAATAAACTTGGACGATAAAGATGGAGCAGCATGAAAACAACCAGACCACACAGGTACCAGATGTCCAGACGAAAACCTGCCAGTCGCCTAGCCTTAAACAGAAGAATAAAGAACTGTGTAAGTGGGTTATTTGTAAGTTACAAAGACTCAAATATGTTACAAATTAGTGTGTTAATTCTGTTAATTGTTGTTTGTGACTAATACATACAAGTGTGTCAAATTATTTATGCCTGTAAAGCCTAGAAAGGTGTTGTTACTTCAGATGTTCAGTTGACCACAATAGTAACTAACTTATATGTTTTTTAAATTAGCTGACTGAAACCATGAAGGCAAGTGCAGCAGAAAAAGATCTTTTTAGATGCTTGGATATTTGATAATTCATTCCTTTTTCGTGTGTGTAAAAATCATAACTACACTCTGCAAGCAGACATTCTTCTTCATTGACGGCCTTTTTTTGCAAGCTGCAAAATTTCATTGTAATAGACAGTGATGAATTTGATCCATAGCTTGCTTACTATAAACACAATGAACTTGTGATTATGTTAAGTTAAAGTTACTTCACAGAATAATAATAATAAAAAATCGCCTTAAGGGTGATACTACTACATCCCTTTATCCCTGACAGTATATTATCATGTTTATTACACATTTAAAGCTACTCACCAAATAAATAAAAAAAATATATATATATATATATTTAATTTTATAATCTTACCCCTATATTGACTTAAAATTTACACAACATAATAGTTCACTATAAATCTGCATAGCAACAAGAAGCACAATTCAAAATTGAATTGAAAAAAAAATCCAAAAATTGCAATATGTCCACTCTATATATGTGGATAATGCAGTTTTTCTTTAGGGCACCATCTACAAATAAATCATACATTTTGGATCCAGTTTATTGACAAACAAGTGAGTTGGATTTTGGTAGTAGCCGACAAATGGGGCCTAACAGTGTCTAATAGAGGGAAAATGCTGTTGCAAAATGAATCTAAAAGATAATAACCTTGTATAAGTCTTGCCAGATTTAATAGCAAGAACATTAGAATGACAGATTTAACTTGTCAAAGACAAACTGTCACATTAGGCTTGCTGCAGTAGTTTTTGTTGCACAGTGTTCGGCTGTACACAGATTACATTACCTGGCCTCCGTGGTGCACTGTTGTTTAGATTTTTTATAGAAATAAAAACTATTTAGTTCAGTTGGACAAGTTTTTACTTATCACGCAACGAGTAAGGAGAGATGACTGACAGGACGATGGCGGTGGATTTGGTGCGCAACAGATCCTTAGCGTCATTGACAACTATCTTATCTTGTAAAATGTGCAGTCACTGTACACTGTAAAATCTAATTAGTTAGTCTTAAAAAAAGCATGCAAACCAATTACCTTAAAAAAAACTAGTAAAGTGAAATAGGAGTAGTATGTTGTATCGACAAATGCTTAGTTAGTATAGTTCACTTACACAAGAGTTCTAGTAACTAATAAATAAAATGTAGGCTTAATTGTTACCATTGTTGTGTTTTGCATGCTGAATGTTGAAATCTGTTAGTGACTTAAGCATGGTCAATTGCAAAATATTGTCACACATATAAAGGTATTATATCAACCCAATTAAAACTTTCTCAAATTTTAAAAGATCATAATTCAACATGAAAAATAGACTAGTTAAGGATTTAGTTAGAAGATAGGTAACCTTTTAAAAGCAACCTATTTATTAGTTCCCTTCCTTTGAAACCAAATAACGGATTTCTTGTTGCATCGCTGCATCTATAGGAAGATAATTACAATGATATAAATGAAGTTCTAAGTGACCAACCAAAGGGAACACTGATCACCACAATGGTGAGTTCAAACAGTGCAGAATTGGAGGGAATGAGAATGAAGAATTGCCCCGCCTTAAAACTTTTTTTTTTTTTTTTTTGACAAAATGGTACTCAAACCAATCAATTAATCTTAACTTGGTAGCTTGGAGTAAACAAGGAATAGTATGTCAACAGTACAGATTACTAAATGTTTACAATTAAGTTAAGACATTAAGTAAATTGAACTCAAAAGTGTTAGTTTGAACAACTGTTGGATTTTACAGTGTACAAAGCCTCTATACACAGAGTACACATGATCGCAAATGGGGAAGTAAGTGCGCATTCTAAAGCGATTTCAATACCCTGCATATAGATAGCGGCTTCCTGATGCCCATGAATTATAGGCCTATCCATAGAGCACCCATGATAGCAAATTCAAAGTCGAAAGTGAAAAGCGAGCACGTATTCAAAATCCCAAACTGTTGTTGTTGCAAGTTTATGCGGTGGGAAAATTTCCTCACTGTGACATACCTATGTCACATTCTGCCAGTGGTCTGTGTTGCAGATCTGTTACTTTGGCTATTGGCTATTTCAAATTTATTGTCCTTGAATTGAGTTTTGACATTGATTTTTTTCAATGTTTATTTTAGATCAGAATGAACTGAAGGAAGATTATATCACTTGCCAACAATGTGGGATGCATTTCACAAAACAAGGAAGCCTTAAGCAGCACATGAGAATTCACACCGGAGAGAAGCCGTTCACCTGCCCTCAGTGTGGAAAGAGTTTCAGATTGAAACAAAGCCTTGAGGTTCACATCAGAACTCACACAGGAGAGAAGCCTTTCAACTGCTCTGAGTGTGGAAAGAGTTTCACAGCCAAACAAAGCCTTAAAGTTCACATTAGAATTCACACTGGAGAGAAGCCTTTTATCTGCCCTCAGTGTGAAATGAGCTTCTCACAACAAGAATACCTTAAACGTCACATTAGAACACACACAGGAGAGAAGCCGTTCTCCTGCTCTCAATGTGGAAATAGTTTCAGAGTGAAACGAAGCCTTGAAAGTCACATGAGAACTCACACTGGAGAGAAGCCTTTCACCTGCCCTCAATGTGGAAGGAGTTTTACAGTAAAACAAAAGCTTGAAAATCACTTGAGAATTCACACTGGAGTGAGGCCATTCTCCTGCCCCCAATGTGGAAAGAGATTCACACTGAAACAAAGCCTTGACAGTCACATGACCATTCACACTGGAGAAAAGCCGTTCACCTGCCCTCAGTGTGGAAAGAGTTTTGCTGTAAAACGAAACCTTGAGTATCACGTGAGAATTCACACTGGAGAGAAGCCTTTCATCTGCCCTCAATGTGGGAATAGTTTCGCAATGAAAAACAACCTTGGGAGACACATGAAAATTCACATTGGAGCAAAGCCTTTCACCTGCTTTGAGTGTGGAAAGAGTTTCGCAGTGAAATATGCCCGTGAGATTCACATGAGAATTCACACTGGAGAGAAGCCTTTCAGCTGCTCAGAGTGTGGAATGAGTTTCACAGTAAAACAAGGCCTTGAGAGACACTTGAGTATTCACACTGGTGAAAAGAAGCCTTTTCAACAGAGTGGGGGAATCTCTTCCTCCGCCTGTGTGCAGCATCTATCAGAATGAAGTCGTAGTGTACCAGAAACCCCACCAGCTATCAGAGGAGAGTGATGTAGTCAATATTTTATGTAATTAGGAGGCCATAACTGATAAGAGACCAATGGGACAATTTGTTCGGGATGCCACGTTTACACCCCTACTCAAGCAAGTGCTTCTATTGTTCATTATAATGGGAGAAGCTGAACCTCAGCAAGAATACATTGTAAAATGTAAACATTTGATACAAGGAAAACTAGACCTAAATAAAATGCATTAACCAATAGTTTTTACAATTAGTTAACCATAGTCATAATCAGGGCCGTGCACAGACATTTTAAGGGGCAGTGGCCTAAACCAAAAAAGGGGCACTATTTTGTTTTTTTGGGGGGGTTGGCACACTACAAAGTGTGCCAACATCAGAAAATTTAGTTATTTGTATTAGATCTGATCGAGAGTACAATAATTTGATTAGACAAGCAGCTAATTCTAAGAACGTGGATATGTTGTACACAGGGCTGGACTGGGGTAGTCTGACTATGTCAGACTTCCTACTTCCGCTCAATTTCATTTTGCTTCTGTATTCAGTCTGAGAAAGCGTAATAGCTTTCTGTTTTCCTCCGGCCTGAAAACAGCCGGCCAATCAACGAACAGAGGGCGGGCTGAGAGCCGTGACGTAGATGCTGATTGTACCATGGATGCGTAGATTTACTTCACATAATCTGCAAAAGTCGTTCACAGCCATGTTCACTCTGGTATTTCGCTCGATGGTTTTGTTTTCGCATCATACATGTGTTTACAGTGGAAGTTAGATGCGTCTGAGCATGCGCATAACACACGCCATAACCAAACGTTATGTGATTGGCTTACGGGTAACCAATGATTTTAAACTTCCGACAAGCGCCCTCCGCGAGAAAGAAAACGCTTTTCAATTATGCCATGCCAGACTCTGTCTACGAAGCACAGCGAAGTGCTTCGCTGTCATAAAAATGTCATTGGGGGGTTGGGGGCTCTCTCATGAACCTCATCACTATCCTCATCTGCCACAGGAGCTGATGAAGGTCAGAAAACATACACTACCGTTCAAAAGTTTGGGGTCAGTAAGATTTTTAATGTTTTTATGACTAATTTCGCAGATTCAACCACTGTCTTGCATAGCCTACCTGTTCATGCGACAGCTTTCGTGAACTGTCGTATACTGTGAGTGATGCTGCGGAGCGAGCGGGAAAACCTGGAGCGGATTAGCGGAATCAGCGGAATGCTTTGAGCGGAGCGGAGCGGTGGGGGTGGGGAAGAGGGGCACCTCAGTCGATGAGGGCAGAGGGGCAGTGGCTCTAGCCACCGGGCCACCCCCCTGTGCACGGCCCTGGTCATAATTTCATTTAATCATTTAAAAATTGAGTCAGTTGAGTACCAGTGCCGGCTGGCAGTCGCTCTGCAGCTTCTTCCGATCTGGGGTGTGTTCAACTCTTGTTACATCTAGCTCCTCAGAGCCAGATGCCATTAGCATGCCCTCGGCCAGGGGTGAGTTTCCCCAAAGCATCGTTAGCCATTCGACACAACGACAAAACTCGCTGCTTAACTACCATGGTACGATGCATCATTGAAGAAATCAACTAGCTAGTCACAACTGTTTTCCTGAAACCATTTTGCCCAAAGTTGTCGTTCAACCACGTTGGTTAATGATGTCACAAACTTGGTGAAGTAATAACTACTTTTAATTAATCGTTTGAGATCGAATTAATACTAGACTTTTTGCTATAAATTAGGGACATGGCATCTGAGGACTAATTTTGATTTATGTCCAGATTATAGGCTCGTTATTACGTAGTAGAGCACGTTCGCATATGCACACTCTTCGAAAACAACGCTTCAAATCTCTGAACTAAAAGAGGTAAATGACATTTTTTATGTATTCTAAATAAAAGACACAGGTTGTACTGAATGTCAGCTTGCTTATTTGGCCCCAGATAAGGATTTATTGAGTCCACATGTCATGCAAACAAGAAACTGCTTCTAACCACAGGTCGAGAGCTGTCGTTTCAGCCACAGCTTTGCAAAGCTGTTTCTGAATGTTCATTAGATAGATGGTTTCGGGAAACACAGACTCGTTGAACTATGCTGATAACGATGGAACTTGCGACCATAGTTGGCTAACAATGCTTTGGGGAAACGTATCCCTGGCCGAGGGCATGCTAATGGCATCTGGCTCTGAGGAGCTAGATGTAACAAGAGTTGAAGCGGACACGTTCAGTGAGCCCACCTTCACCGTTATCCCCGTGTTAGAAGAAGTTGTTCCAAGTAGATTTTATGAGCATTTCCTGGTGGGTCAAAGATGCTCCTCACTCATGAACCTTCTGTTTCTCCCCAGTCTACATTCTTATGTAGAGATTGTGGGTACTATTGCTTAGTAACTTCCACTGCTTCGATTTTCCTCGAATGTGGAGGGACTGGAATGAGAAAATGCCCTGGGTTGAAGAGGCACTTGATCTATCTCTCCCCTGGTGTGGCGTCTTCTCTGAAGGCTCCGGTCTTGCCCTCTAAACCATGTCAGATGACATCTAGACTGGTGGGCAAGGTCAGGCTCTGCACACTATGGTGGTTTTGCAGGCTTATCAGTCTGACCTCCTGAAATACCTCTCACCCTCCCCGCCACCAAGCAGACGGCCCGTGCCATCTGCCGACCCATGGTTGCAATGGTCACCGCGTAGAGGCTTCTGAGCTTGAACATGTCAAGGATAAAAGATAAGGAGAAATTTGTTCTCCTTGATGTCCCGGTCTTAACAGTAGTCAAGTGGTTCAGATAGGCTAGGGTTCAGTCTGCGACATTCAAATGCTACATCCCTCTTAGGTCTCAGGCTCCTTCAGGCCATCCGACGTCTTCTCTGAAGGCTCCAGTCTTGCCCTCTAAACCATGTCAGATGACATCTAGACTGGTGGGCAAGGCCTACGAGTCCTAGACCTCTTCTCACTCTGGACCCAGCATGAGTGCTTGGAGGGAGCCCACTCCTTCTAAAAAAAAAATAGTACACATTTCTGGGTGGTTCATGAGGAAGCTAGGAAGGCTGTGTTTGGAGCAGGGATGGAGCTCTTCATTCTCTCGTTCAATGCCACTTATTTTGCTCTTAATTGTCTTTCACTTCCCAAGGAAAACATCCACTAAAACGGATCTCATGAGGGCCAACACCATACACAGCTTCACACTTACAAATGTAACCCAGATACATTATTTTGCTTAAAAATCATCATGGTAGGAGAGGTGAGAATGCACATTTAAATTGATCCAGCCAAATCTTTCCTTAAAGTGTAACTTTGCCAATTTTCAACCCACTTTGTATTGTTACAATGTCGGTAGTATGTATAAATGAGCAAGTCATTCTCTGTGTTACATGGACCAATAAATTCACATTTATTTGTTTCACGTTTATTGGCAGACTTTTAATAGCTTTGAGGCTTTTGTGAAAAAGACATGTTATACTTCTGGATTTTTGTATTCCCGCCCAAGGACCATGTGTACCTGATGTGGGCCAGATCTGGGCCGACACTGTTGCTGTCTGGGACAGCGGGATAGACAGAGAGTTATTAACTGAACTGTTATTGTGAAGGTAGGTTTATCAATGAAAATTTTATTGTACTATGCCTACTATAACACTATAATACTATAACAGTATTATGGTAAAAAATTTAACTATAGCAACAGCTTTCTTACCTGTACGCAACGTGTACTTTGGGGGTTGGGTTGAAATGACAGAACGGCAGTTTCTTTCAGTTTTTCCCCTTCATTTGGCCTAAAACACTGTATTCGTAGTCATAGTTTGATTATAATTGACTACAAATGTTGACTACAAACAAAGAGGTTTTTCAGATTTTCAGTCGTGGCGTTCTCTCCATATTTATGATTCTTTGCAGCCTTTAGCCACTGCCTACAATGCGCTGGATCCTTCACTGGAAACTGAAAATAACTCACTCTTGCTAAATGTTTACTCTTTGAATTCAATACAAGTCGACACCATTAAAAGTAAAACATTTGCTAAGAAGTATTACCAGAGGCGGACAGAGTACACAGCTACATTACTTGAGTAAAAGTACAGATACCTCTTGCTAAATTTTACTCAAGTACAAGTAAAAGTACTACAGTCAGATGTCTACTTAAGTAAAAGTACTAAAGTACTTGTTTTTAAAAGTACTTGAGTATCAAGAGTACAAGAGTACATTTTCTAAATATTGCATTACTACTGCCACAGTGCTTACATTGGTAAGCACAGCAACTTGAAGCGAAAAATATCATTAAGTTGTTCAGAAAATTGAAATAGTCTGGCGAGGTGGGGGCACGGGTTGGCACATTCCCGGGATGTGATATTTTTTTTCCCAGGATGGTAGGGGAAGACTCATGAATATTCATTAGGGAAGTCATCCCTGATTGGTCTGATGACCTACCCCTAACCCCACCCCTAAACCAACCCGTCACTGGGGGTCTTATGACCTCCCTAACCCCGCCCCTAAACCTACCCGTCACTGGGATTAAGACCAATCAGGGATGACTTCCCTAATGAATATTCATGAGTCTTCCCCTACCATCCTGGAAAAAAAATATCGCTCCCGGGATGGACCTGCTGCATCTTCATCCATTGTTTAGTCCATGGTTTCGTCTCTTATCTAAATCTGACCATGGAGTTGACTTTGGCGGAAATCTGAAGGTGATTGCTGATAGGCTGTCCCAATCAGTGACGCCTGCACAATCCAATCACATTTGAGAGGGAAACAACAAATTGAGGGTTTCCGAGATGTTTCTTTTTTTATTTTTATTTTTTTTTTTAGAAGAAGTAACGGGTACTCACGGTTATGGATAGAAATGTAGTGGAGTAAAGAGTACAATATTTGCCTCTCAAATGTACTTGAGTAAAGCCATGAGTACTCCCCAAAAATGATACTCGAGTAAAGTACAGATCCCTCAAAATTGTACTTAAGTACTGTACTCAAGTAAATGTACTCCGTTACTGTCCGGCTCTGAGTATTACCTACTAAAGCAAGGTGGTATTTGACTCTGGTTAGGCGTCAACAGACTGGTGGGTGTGGCCTTGGATGGCAACATGCCCAGTGCATTATGGGTGTTGAAGTTTCCCTAGCCATTTGGCAAAAGAGAAGACAACCATAGATATCATATAATAAAGGCTAGATGTCTCGTGCGCGCTCCTGGCCAATGGAGGTCGACGTCCACATGTGGTGGCCATCTTGCCACAGACAGCTCGCTCACTCGTAACATTGTGTTTTAATGGTGCATGTACTTTTAAATAACTATAACTTTCTACCGATTTTCAAACAGTTTGGTTTGTTATAAACGTCAGAGATGTAGTTATGACACTACATACATATGAATAATTATAACATACATGTTCAAGCATTCGGAATTATAGCCACGTTAATAACGTTTGTAATAAACCAAACCGTCAAGATTTCAGCGAGATAAAGAGTATTTGTGTTCGTGCTGATCACTCACCTTACATCAGGTACCAAAGAGCCCGCCAGAAAGCCTGCCTGTGACAAGATGGCCGAACGGTGATGCCGGAAGAGACTTTGCCGTAAGACATCTAGCTTTTATTATATGATATCTATGAAGACAACAGCCTTTTCTCTCTGTTTCCTCTATTCAGGTAGCACCTTTTTAATGTTTTGCCTTTCTACTGCATAGACAGCCAAGTTTTATTGAAAGCCCATTTTACCAGCAGTGAATTGACAGAAAGAATAAATTACATCAATGGCATATTATTTACATCACTTTTACTATTTCTGTCCATTCCTAAATGGAAATTACTACTCCCTTGTTTTGGTGCTGTAGTTGTACCCATACATAGAAACGTTGGTCAGAAAAATTGTTTATTCAATCTTATTTTGTATGTGTACTCAAAAGAGTCATCAAAGAACATTCCTTAGAATATTTGGCCTAGTCAGATTTTGATACCATAATGACGTTTTTGAATGCTTTATTCCAATGTACAGATTACATTATTTTAACAGCTAAATAAACGTTTCACAAAAGTTTTCAGCTTTGGTCTGGTTTTGTTTTCTTATAGTAAACACACGTGAAATGTATGTTGCTGTTTTATTTTGTTGACTATTAAAAAAACATACCAGGTAGAGATTTATCTGTGATGAAAAATAACACAATTTTATTATTAGTTTATTTGAATAATATATAATTAATATTTTAAATGTGCTATATGAATATAAATTTGCTATGTGAATAAACGTATGTGGCACACACTCTTTTCAGTCCTTTCGTCTGCTTCTTATTTATTTTCTTTGTATTGGTAACACTATTAGATAACTGCCCTTGTGGTCTGCTCTTTAAATAAACAAACACTATCTCATGAATAATCACATTGCTATTACACTCATACTGTCTATGATTACACTGTACAGCAGGTTGAAAAATGGGGGACAAAATGGAGTTTTCCATTTTCCAAAGTGATGATTTTTAAAAGGAAGAAAATCAAGGAATGTATTAATCTAAAACTAAAAATAATAATAATACTTTTTTTCCTGATATTTTCAGGTTTTAGAAACTATATAGAACATATAATTTGCAGACAAAATATTTTTTTTTAACAATGACAGATCTGATGAGGAGAATATGATGGAGGGAAAAACCCAGAAGATGGCAGTAGTGTAACGCCTCTGGATTCAAGCTGCAGTCAATTCCCAAAGAAGAAGAGGAAGAATAAATGACTGAGCGATCTGGAAAATTATACTGGATCGAACATTTCCTGGAGATAATGATGGAGCTTCATGAAAACAACCAGACCACACCAGATGTGGAGACGAAAACATGCCAGTCATCACCGAGGCAAGAATGGACGAATGAAGGACCGTGTAAGGTTTTTTTCTTTTTCTTTTTTTTAAAAACACAAATGCTGGGTTCAGCCTGTTGGGTAATTTTATTGGGTTATTCTTAATATTTTTTACCCGTGTGCTGAATAGTTATTCTGTAACTCAGCTGCTGGATCATTTTTACTGTAAGTACAAATGATCAACCCCCTCACATACCAACCCAGCGCTGGTCAATGTCATGTGTAGAAGCTGCCGTGCGCTCCACTGAAGCGCTATTGATCTAGTGCGCTTGCGTCGACTCGCTGCTGTGTTCGCGCTATGCGTTTAATCTGTGCGTTTGACGGGTTGAACCGGATGGAACTAATGTCTGACAGACAAGATGGCACAAGGTAAAGCTTTTTTGTTCTTCCCACAGATTCCCATAGGCTGCTCTTGCTGCTCCTGTCACATAGCCTACTAAAACGTTTACTAAAAATGCTTTTTAATTGTAATTATGTATTTGATTGTAAAATACTGACTTGCCATTGAATAAAAAAAAATAGTGTAGCCTATATAAACTGGCCCTGATATATAAAATATTTGAATTTTTTGTGGTTCTTTTTTTTCTTTTTTCTGGTTATTGTGGAAGCTCAAACGTGCTGCGTAACACAAAAATGAACCTAATAGGTTCTTGAGGAAGCTCAAACGTGCTGCATTACATGAGAATGAACCTCATTGGTTCTTGCAGAAGCTTAAATGTGCTGCGTAACACAAGAATGAACCTAATTGTTTTTTGAGGAAGCTCAGACTTGCTGCATAACATGAGAATTAACCTCAATGGTTCTTGCAGAAGCTCAAATGTGCTGCGTAACACAAAAACGAACCTAATAGGTTCTTGAGGAAGCTCAAACGTGCTGCGTGACATGAGAATGAACCTAATAGGTTCTTGCAGAAGCTTGAACATGCTGCGTGACACAAAAATTAACAAAAAATTAATTGGTTCTTGAGGAAGCTCTGTTCACCTTAAGCTTACAAGAGGTTTGAGTTGTGAACACCTAATCACTCAAATCCCAAGTTTTTTCATATCGCAATTTATATCATATATATATATATATATATATATATATATATATATATATATTTTCTAAATCAGTTTTTTTCCAATATCTTGCAGCCCTAGACAAATGAGATGGATGTTAGTACCAGGTGTATCTTGAGCCTAACAGTGTCTAATAGAGGAAAAGGCTACGCCATATCAGATTTAATAACAAGAACTTGAGGATGAAATATTTAATATTTAACAATATTTATGTATGTCAAAGATAAACCAATGACATCTGTTGCAAATAAAATGGGTGCAAATCTAAAACATTGGCTATCTCGCATTTATTGTCCTTAAATTAAATTTTTTACCTTTGATTTTGTTTATGCTTATTTTAGGTCTGAAGGAACTGAAAGAAGATTATATTACTTGCAATCAATGTGGGATATGTTTCACCAAGCAAGCAAGCCTTGAAAAGCACATGATAGTTCATACTGGACAGAAGCGTTTCACATGCTTTCAGTGTGGAAAGAGTTTCACAGTAAAACAAAGCCTTGAGTGTCACATGAGAATTCACACCGGAGAAAAGCCTTTTACCTGTCCTCAGTGTGGAAAGAGTTTCACAGTGAAAACTACCCTTAATTTTCATATGAGAAGTCACACTGGAGAGAAACCTTTTCCCTGCTCTCAGTGTGGAAAGAGTTTCGCAGAGAGAAAAAAACTTTATATTCACATGAGAATTCACAATGGAGAGAAGCCCTTCACCTGCTCTCAGTGTGAAAAGAGTTTCAACATGAAACAAAACCTTGATATTCACATGAGAAACCACACTGGAGAGAAGCCTTTCATTTGCTCTGAGTGTGGAAGAAGTTTCACAGTAAAACAAAACCTTGATAGCCACATTAAAATTCACACTGGAGAGAAGCCTTTCACATGCCCTCAGTGTGGAAAGAGTTTCACAGAGAAACAAAACCTTAAATGTCACATGAGAATTCACACTGGAGAGAAGCCCTTCAACTGCTCTCAGTGTGGAAAGAGTTACACAATGAAGCAAAGCCTTGAGATTCACATGAGAAGTCACACCGGAGAGAGGCCTTTCCCCTGCTCTCAGTGCGGAAAGAGATTCACAGTGAAACAAAACCTTGACAGTCACATGAAGATTCACACTGGAGAGAAGCCTTTCACCTGCTCTCAGTGTGGAAAGAGTTTCACAGAGAAGAAAAAACTTCATATTCACATGAGGATTCACACTGGAGAGAAGCCGTTCACATGCTCTCAGTGTGGAAGGAGTTTCACACAGCAAAACCACCTTAAATGTCACATGATACTTCACACTGAAGAGAAGCCTTTTACTTGCTATGAGTGTGGATTGAGTTTCAACATGAAACAAAAGCTTGAGAGACACATGTGGATTCACACTGGAGTGAAGCCTTTTACCTGCTCTGTGTGTGAAAAGGGTTTCACAGTGAAACAAAGCCTTGAGAGACACATGAGAATTCACACTGGAAAGAAGCCTTTTACCTGCTCTGAGTGTGGAAAGAGTTTTACAAAAGAATTCAACCTTGAATGTCACATCAGAAGTCACACTGGAAAGAATGGAAATGCTACAAGTGTGGAAAGAGTTTCAACATGAAAAAAAGCTTGATATTCACATGAGAATTCACACAAGAGACAAGCCTTTCAACAAGTCTCTGTGTGCAGCATCAGAGAAGGTGGTCATACCATACCAGAGAACCCACCAGCTATTGTAAAAGTCTGATGTAGTCAATCTGTTTATGTGATTAGGAGGCCATGTCTGAGAAAAGATCAATGGGAAAAATTGGTCAGGTGAACACTCCTTCATGAGGGAGCCTCTGCAACATCATCAACATTCCTATTATAATAACAGATAGGGATGCACCAATACCACTTTTTTCCAAAACGAGTCCGATGCAATACCTGTATTATCATTGCATTTGTAATTTTTAAAACACTGCTTTTCAGGTTTTTCAGGTACAGAAATAGAATAATCAAATGTAAAATAACACTGCATTGTCTTTACCTTATAAATTAAATATAGTTTAATCTTTATTAAAGTTACAAAAGTTATTCAATCAAAAGCAGTGAGTGATTTTCTCTTTGTCCTTTGCTGTTAGATTAACATTAAGGACACAGGAAGCAGCAAGTAGTCCTATATTAGGCTGCTGTCACTTTAAGAGCTTCACGGATCCAATATACTGTTACACACGATTTTTCTTTCCCAACTGTTTACTGTTTACAAACACTGTCCTGGGCTGCATGGTATCGTTTTTTGGTATGGGAGCAATTTATTAAGTACGAGTGCAGTATCGGACCCGATACCAATACTGGTATTGGCACATCCCTAATAACAAATATAGCCGCAATAGTCAGGGTCCAAGCGCTAATGGCCCATGTGGATGATTAACAAACTTATTGAAATGTATCTTATGATGTGGTTTATATAGCATAGTCCATATTGAATCTTCACTGAAAGTTAGAGTTTGTTGTTAATATGTGTGGACTTGTATTTAACATTTAAATTTAGATGAATCTTATGTCATATGATGTCACAGGACTTTGCTGTTTTGAGTGTGCATTACACAAGGGAAACATGAAGTTGGTCCTATTCAACAAAAGAGGGTGAGCTTGGCCCTTGGTCCTCGCAATAGCCATCAAATGACTTTATGTAATAAGATCTGATGTTCTGCTCCCATTTCCTCAAAAAAAAAATCGAAAAAAGATGCCTTTTCAGTGGGTGCGCCTTGATGAAATGAACTATATCTACATCTTTGTTACCAGTGCTTCTGGATGTAAAAAGCAGCAAGTGGCTTTCACATGTGGGCTTTGCACTCTGACTCTGCTAAAGAAGCCCTTCGCAGTCCGTACCCGTCAGCACATAAACTGAGACAGTCCTTCCTGCCATCACTGTTCTAGATACTCTGTTGTCACACAATATATTTCTTCTTCTGTTATTTTGTCAGGCATTGATTTACAAAATAAAAGTTTCTCTAATACTATCGCCATCTACGAAACGAACATTTGCCAAGAGCTGAGCGTGCCCGCTAATATCTTTTTTTTTTCAAAACCAATCTTTCTATATCTGAAGATGTGTCATCTATTCGCCTGATAATTGTATTGTTTGACAGGGGAACCTTTTATATTTGGTTTCGCTGCTTTCTTTGTGGTCCTTAGCATGGTATTAACAATGGCTTTGCATGCTGGTAAGGTTACAGTCTCAGCAATTGTGTGGCGTTTTTTTGTTTTGGTTTTTTTGACATGGCTACTATGTCAGCCACAAGATAGCTAGCCTTCAGTGCTTATTCGGACACTAAATATTCTCCATCCTTACTTACTAGTAATGGGTGATTTTTTTTTGTGTGTGTCAGATGCTGTTTTAGTTTGCTAGGAACCGTAGCTTCAATTGACAGTTTGTCCCAACTTACCAGACATGGAGGAAGAGGACACTATGGATCTCTGATAAAGGTGAAAACATTAGACAAGTAACTGTCTCTTCTTCTTCTTCCTGCTGTCAGCTACCCGCTCGGCACTGCTACATGAGAATGAAGTTCTCTTTTCTTTTAAGAAATCTGTCCATATTCTGTTCACAAAAACACATTAATTTTAACAAAATGTAGAAATATATCCATTTTTGTAATGCTAGGTCATTCAGATTTGATGTTATTATGCTGAAATTTAATTGGCTGCTGGTGGGCTTTTTTTTTTTTTAAGTATCTGAGTCATATTAGAGGATATGTTAGTACGTCCACCAAAGAAGACGCATACCAATTTTTAACTTCATGGATCATACGGTTGCGAAGTTATAATTGTTTTTTTAGTTGTAGTGCCCTCTATTGGCAGAATTTTACTAAACTTGGTGTGCGTCCTCAGAATATCCTGCTATCTTTGTGTCTCAAGTTTCATTAAGCTTGGGCATTGCATATAGCAGCTATGTCAACTCGTAAAAATGGGTGTTGCCTGACCAATTAATTGACATAACTTTGCCTGTGTTTATATTTTAGACCTTGCGAAAGGGTTTTCACAGGAAATTGTGTACATGTGTGTCACTCAACCGTGCATGTCTTATCATATCCATAAAATATATAAGTGAAAGTACCTGTGTGCACAATCATTGGTCAGAAAACAGTGTAAAGAGACAACTGCAGTTGAGATTGTTAGATGTTTAGCTGGCACAGGTTTTGTTGAAACAGTAAAGTCTGCTTTTTGGGCATCTGGAACTCCTTGATTTGAGAGATCTTTTGAAAAAAGAAAATACTTACTAAAGCAATACCAGTTGCTTTTTCACCGATGCCAATGTGAGTCTGCTCCTGTCACTTCTTAAATGAAATTAAGTTTTTTTTTCTTAAATGTCAATTTTTTTTAAATATTTCATGCTTATTTTAGTGTCATGTTTTACAAAGATAGATTTAAAATAAAATGACAGTGTTCTAATGCCATGTATGTGTAAGGATAGCATAGACTCACAGAGGTGCGTGAACCATAGATAGTTTATTAGCAAAATGAGGACAGCATTTTCATTTTTGGGATGGACTAACCCTTCACTGTAAATATATTTATAATGTGTAGTAAAAAATGTAAATGAAAGTGTCACAATAAACCTTTTAAAGCTATTTTACTCTATCCTAAAACTACACTGATTGCTTTTTGCTTATATTAAAAAAAGCAAGATTATGCAATTTTACAGATCAAGTGCTAAAAAAACATCTTATGCTGGAGACTCCTGCTGGTCAACACAATGTAAATGCAACAAGAATACAGCCCAAACATGTAGGCTATAATGACATTACAAACCAATAGCAAATGTTTTGAAAGTGTATAATCTATTAAATATAATCTAAAAATCATTAAATGGCATTAATATGAAGTATGTATCATTTGTGTTCTGTTATTAATTGCTATTGTTTTTGTTTACTTTCAGGGAGAGCTTGGCTAATCGGTCAAATTAAATATCACTCTCCATTTTGCCCTTCTGCATATATATTTGCAGGTTAGAACCTAAATTATAAAACTGAACCGAGATCAGGTAAAATCATATCAACACAGACACTGGTTCATGGGTTCAGTCAGAAATCTTATAATATGGGTCTGAAATGGCTCTGGTTCTGCAGATTAACGGCTCCTAGCGGCGAACACACGGTATATGACGTAACGATCACGTGATTTGGCCAGTTTGACGAGCTCTCCAAGCCATGTATTCGCAAACGTCTCGAAGCTTATTCAAGCAGCGTTTTGAACGCCGCCAAATCACTGATTTCAAACCAAATCAATTTTGCTTGTAGAATATCTGTTAGAGAATAGATTGAATGAAACCTGACTGATGGATACTGATGAAATAAGCTGCATCGAACATTTCCTAGTGATAAAGATGGAGCAGCCTGAAAACAACCAGACCACACAGGCACCATATGTGAAGACGAAAACCTGCCAGACGACACCTATGCAAGAGTGGAAGAATAAAACACAGAGTAAGACTGCTATTTGTCACTTATAATGTAACAAATCTATTAAAATAATTTGTTAATTCTGTTTATTGTTAATAGTGACTAATAAAAAGCCTCATGTATCAAATGATTTATGACTAAACCTAAATAGGTGATGTTCTCATGTCCACAATAGTACACAGCAAAACATCCAGTGTTAAATTAACTATCCTGGTAGTTTATTTGAGACCACACTCAAGAGTGTTAAAGTGTTAAAATAAGAGTGTTAAATGAACTCTGAAAAGTGTTCACATTAAAGTTATTGAGTTAATTGAGTGATGATTGACCATTATTGAAGATACCTGATGTTAACAAGCAGAATCACCAAAGGAGAAAATCACAGTTTTAAGTCACCATTAAGGATCAGTGTTTGCTTTACTCAGGGTTTTGTCCCTTGAGTTTTTAATATCAGATTTTGTTTGGGCTGCTATAACTGAGTTGTAACTGAGTTAGCCTATATCAGCCAGACAAGCAAAGAGAAAAGGTGATCAGGTGGTGTTGGTTATGTTTTCACATAATAGCCTAATCATTTGACCTGAATCACCGAGCTCATTTAGAGTCTAATCTCTGAGTTATATTTAAGTTATTGATAACAGCAGCCTTGTGGTTCATTCTACAGCATGAGATCCAGCATTTTCAATATAATCCAAAGGCTTTCTTAAAAGCCTCATACCCAGCAAACACAGAACATTCCCCTAACATTAGAACCAGAACATTGCAGGGAGATTATTTTTAAATATTATTTTTAAATTATTTTGCATAATATTTAGCATCATTAAAGGTCCCGTATTATGCCCCTTTTCACAAGATGTATAATAAGTCTCTGATGTCCCCAGAGTGTGTATGTGAAGTATCAGCTCAAAATACCCAACAGATCATTTTTTACAGCATGTTTAAATTGTCATTTTTTGGGGCTCAGAAAAACGCGCTGTTTTAGTGTGTGCCCTTTAAATGCAAATAAGCTGCTGCTGGACGACCCAGGGGGCGGAGCTTCATGAGCTCGCGCTCAGTCTCTCAGGACAATTTCATCTCAGGGAATGATGATAATATCAGAAACTCTCAGTAACGGTGTTCATTTCGAGTCGGACAATAATGCCTACAGAGTCAGAGTGCTGTATAGAGATGGAACAGGTATAGTTTAGTAGTTTAATTACGGTTATTATAACGTATTTGTCATCTGCTTGTATGTATCCATTATTTATTAATAGCCTACAAGTCTGCTGTTTCGGACCAGGTCCGAATGATGATCAAACATATACTGATGAGTTTAATAAAGTTTATTGTACATCACACAAAAGATGAAGCGTCAGTTTTACTTCAGAAAATCACCGTAAGAGCTGAGTAAACACAGTAAGTTATAAGAAGTGCGCAAGTACATAAACGAATTTCGGTAGAGTTGAGGGAGCATTCCTCTGGGCGGAGGTTAGTCAAAAAACGGTTCTAGTGACGTCATTAAAGAAGGAAGTAGAGGGATGTAGTCCAAACGGGCCGTTCGATGTAGGCGACTTCTGTTAAATAAAATATCTCGCTTGGCATTGAACTTTGAGCTTTATAATTTTACAGATATTATTTATACTCTAACAACAACATTACACACTAACTAAAGTTTGAAACATGGGATCACGAAGAATGGGACCTTTAAATGTTTATTCACATAATACAAAATTTTACAAAAGTGTTCCCATTTAATGTTGTTTTGTTCTAATACATATATTTAGTGGCAGATAAAATGTATGTTTGTCAGTAGGTCATTATTGCAAAGTAAACACTTTTGTGGTGTTACAATTCAAAACCTTTCTGCTCCTGACTTATTGCTTTCTGATTCTGCTTAGCTTTGGCTACTGACCATAAAAATAAATATGTGGACATGAAATATTGATTTGAGTTTACATACAGCCTGTATATTATCTTAAAGCTTCTGATAAGAAAAATAAATAGTCCACTACAATATAAAAAAATCGATGTCACAACAAGGTGAATGCTGCACAAATATTACAGTAATTTTGATGCTGAATCCTCAGTTGCTTTTGTATTAAACTAGACCATTCAAGTTTATAGTGTGTTATGAGGCATGAAAATGTAGCTGGTTTTATTTACCCACATCAACAAACTAAAATACTGAGTTCCCTTGTTGTTACATAATAAGTCATTTAATAACAATTTAAAACAACATGTTATTTAAGTTACTTGTGTACTTAAGCCCATCCTAAATTCTAGTCCTATTCGGTGAAGATCTAGTTCAATAGAACAATTTCTTCACAGACTGTATGAACTTTTTTTTTATTATTCATATTTATTATGTTCATCTTGCTTGTTAAAGATCTGCCCCTTCATGCAACCAAGCAAACGGCTCATGTCATCGGCCATTCAATAGGTGCTTTGGTTAGCACGGAGATGCATCTGTGGCTGAACCTCACAGGCATCAAAGACAGGGACAGGGTGTTCCTGCTTGATGCCCCAATCTCACCTTCCGGCCCATTTGGCGACTCGGGTAACACAGTCGTTAGCAGGTATCGGGAGGTGAAGAAAGCCGAGGAAGCTTTCGTGCAATTCCTTCCTCGCCACACTCAGGGGGAGGGGCTGCCGGCCACCCAGCCTCGCCCTGGTCCTTCTAAACGTGAGGCACAGAAACAAGACTGGGGACCGGCTCGTTGCTCTCAGCAGCCTCCAAAAAGGCAAGACCCCTTGACCATAATTTCCAAAAAGATGTCCCGATGGTCTTGCGCCCCGCCCTATGGGGGTACCCCCCCTCGGTACGGGGCATTTAAATCTACCTGCCTGTTCCAGACACCCCCATGAAACCTCTGTACCATCCCCGTCACCTCTGGGGTTGCGGGGGCAGCGGTTTCCAGCAAAATGTACTAAGGTTGGGTTCTAAGGATAGTAGAAAAAGGTTACAGAATTCAATTAGTTCGCCGTCCTCCGCATTTCAGCGGCATGGTCTCCACTACCATGAAGCCGGAGGAGGCGCATTTACTGTCACAAGAGCTGTAATCTCTTCTGGTCATAGAACATGTTCCCCTTCCAGAGAAAGAGTCAGGTAACTACAGCAGATACCTCCTGGTTCCCAAGAAGGATGGGGGGTTGCATCCGATTTTAAATCATCAAGGCATGAACTTCTCAGTCAAGGCGCTCAAGTTCAAGATGCTAACTACACTATATTGCCAAAAGTTTCGGGACATCTGCCTTTAGGCCTACATGCACATGAACTTAAATGACATCTCATTCTTAATCCGTAGGGTTTAATATTGAGTTGGCCCACCCTTTGCAGCTATAACAGCTTTAACTCTTCTGGGAAAGCTTTCCACAAGGTTTAGGAGTGTTTATATGGGCATTTTTGACCATTCCTCTAGAAGTGCATTTGTGAGGTCAGGCACTGATGTTGAACGATAAGGCCTGGCTCGCAGTCTCCGCTCTAATAATTCCCAAAGATGTTCTATCGGGTTGAGGTCTGGACTCTGTGCAGGCCAGTCAAGTTCCTCCACACCAAACTCGCTCATCCATGTCTTTATGGACCTTGCTTTGTGCACTGGTGCGCAGTCATGTTGGAACAGGAAGGGGCCATCCCCAAACTTTTCCCACACCATAATTCCCCCTCCACCAAACTTTACACTTGGCACAATGTGGTCAGCGAAGTACCGCTCTCCTGGCAACAGCCAAACCCAGACCATACCCAGTCCATCGGATTGCCAGACAGAGAAGCGTGATTCGTCACTCAAGAGAACATGTCTCCACATGAGTCCAGTGGTGGCGTGCTTTACACCACTGCATCCGACGCTTTGCATTGCACTTGGTGATGTAAGGCTTGGATGCACCTGCTCGGCCATGGAAACCCATTCCATGAAGCTCTACACACTGTTCTTGAGCTAATCTGAAGGCCACACGAAGTCTGGAGGTCTGTAGCCAATGACTTTGTTGTCAACTTCTGCGCACTGACCCTGCTCTGTGATTTTACGTGACCTACCACTTTGTGGTTGAGTTGCTGTTTTTCCCAATTGTTTCCACTTTGTTATAATACCACTAACAGTTGATCGTGGAATATTTAGTAGTGAGGAAATTTGATGAATGGACTTATTGCACAGGTGGCAACCTGAGAGCGAACCATTCTTTCACAAATGTTTGTAAAAGCAGTCTGCATGCCTAGGAGCTTGATTTTAAACAACTGTGGCCATGGAAGTGATTGGAACGCCTGAATTCAATGATTTGGAGGGGTGTCCCAATACTTTCAGTAATAGTGTATATTCACAGCCGGTCACACAAAAAAGTGTTCTCAGAGCGCTGAATCAAGTGCAGAATCTCATTCACACTTTTTCAGGAAACAGGGTTACAGTCAAGTAACCCAAAACGTTAATTTGTAATGAATCAGGATACATAGTAACAGGTCTACAACTTTGTATAAAATGTTCAGTTTCAATTGGATTTGAGCAATATTCATCTTAATTTATTGTTTGGGGTGCGCATCTATTACGTTGGCTATCTCATCCTTGCTGCCCTTGAATTGACTTTTAACATCAATCTTTCAATGTTTGTTTTAGATCTGAAGGAACTGAAAGAAGATTCTGTCACTTGCCATCAATGTGGGGTGTGTTTCACCGAACAAGTAAGTCTAAAGAAGCACATGAGAATTCACACTGGAGAGAAGCCGTTCAACTGCTCTCAGTGCGGAAAGAGTTTCACACAACAAGGACAGCTGACACGTCACATGAAAATTCACACTGGAGAGAAGCCTTTCTCCTGCTCTGAGTGTGGAATGAACTTCATAGAAAAACACAAGCTTATTATTCACATGAGGGTTCACACTGGGGAGAAGCCTTGCACATGCTCTCAGTGTGGAAAGAGTTTCACACAACAAGGACAGCTGACACGTCACATGAAAATTCACACTGGAGAGAAGCCTTTCTCCTGCTCTGAGTGTGGAAGGAGTTTCATGGATCAACGACAACTAATAATTCACACCAGAATTCACACTGGGGAAAAGCCTTTCACTTGCCCTCAATGTGGAAAGAGTTTCACACAACACGGACAGCGGAAACGTCACATGAGAGTTCACACTGGAGAGAAGCCTTTCTCCTGCTCTCAGTGTGGAAAGAGTTTCACAGTGAAACAAAGCCTTGAGAGTCACATGAGAATTCACACTGGAGAGAAGCCTTTCACATGCCCTCAGTGCGAAAAGAGTTTCACATTGAAACAAAGCCTTGAGCGACACATTAGAATTCATACTGGAGAGAAGCCTTTTATCTGCTCTGAGTGTGGGATGGGCTTCATAGAGAAACAACAGCTTAATACTCACATGAGAATACACACTGGAGAGCAACCTTTCATCTGCTCTCAGTGTGGAAAGAGTTTCATTTTTAAACAAAGCCTCGACAGACACATGAGAATTCACACTGGGGAGAAGCCGTTCACCTGCTCTGAGTGTGGGATGGGCTTCATAGAGATGCAAAAGCTAAAAAATCATATGAGAATTCACACCGGAGAGAAACCTTTTACCTGTCCTCAATGTGGAAAGTGTTTCAGAGTAAACCGGAGCCTTAAGAGACACATGAGCATTCACACTGGAGAGAAACCTTTTGCCTGCACCCAGTGTGCAAGGAGTTACACAGTAAAACAACACCTTGAGAGTCACATGAGAATTCACACTGGAGTGAAGCCCTTCATCTGCTCTCAGTGTGGAAACAGTTTCATGGAACAACGGCAACTTCTAATTCACATGAGAATTCACACTGGAGAAAAACCTTTCTCCTGCCCTCAATGTGGAAAAAGTTTCAAACAACAAGGACAGCTGAAATGTCACATGAGAATTCACACTGGAGAGAAGCCTTTCTCCTGCTCTCAATGTGGAAAGAGTTTCACTGTGAAGAGTAACCTTGAGAGTCACATGAGAATTCACACCGGCGAGAAGCCATTTTCCTGCTTTCTGTGTGGAAGGAGTTTCATGCAACAAGGACAACTTCAAATTCACATGAAAATTCACACTGGACAGAAGCCTTTCATCTGCTCTTATTGTATGAAGAGTTTCACATTGAAACATGTCCTTGAGAGACACCTGAGAATTCACACTGGAGAGAGGCCGTTCACCTGCTCTCAGTGTGGAATGAGCTTCATAGAGAAACAAAAGCTTAACATTCATATGAGAATTCACACTGGAGAGAAGCCTTTCATCTGTTCTCAGTGTGGAAAGAGTTTTACAGTTAGAAGGAGCCTTAAGATACACATGAGTACTCACACCGAAGAGAAGCATTTCATCTGCTCTGAGTGCGGAAAGAGTTTCACGCAGCATGGACACCTTCAAAATCACATGAGAATTCACACTGGAGAGAAGCCTTTCACATGCTCTGAGTGTGGAAAAAGTTTCACAGTGAACAGCACCCTTGAAAGACACATGAAAATCCACACTGGAGAGAAACCTTTCACCTGCCCTTATTGTATATTGAGGTTCACAGTGAAACAAAGCCTTGAGAGACACATAAGAATTCACACTGGAGAGAAGCCGTTCTCCTGCTCTGAGTGTGGAAAGAGTTTCATGCAACAAGGACACCTTCAAAGTCACATAAGAAGTCACACTGGAGAGAAGCCCTTCGTCTGCTTTGAGTGTGGAAAGGGTTTCACAGTGAAACAAAACCTTGATATTCACATGAGAATTCACACTGGAGAGAAGCCTTTCACCTGCTCTCTGTGTGGAAAAAGTTTCACAATGAACAGCACCCTTGAGAGACACATGAAAATCCACACTGGAGAGAAACCTTTCACCTGTCCTTATTGTATATTGAGGTTCACAGTGAAACAAAGCCTTGAGAGACACATAAGAACTCACACCGGAGAGAAGCCGTTCTCCTGCTCTGAGTGTGGAAAGAGTTTCATGCAACAAGGACACCTTCAAAGTCACATGAGAAGTCACACTGGTGAGAAGCCCTTTGTCTGCTCTGAGTGTGGAAAGAGTTTCACAGTGAAACAAAGCCTTAAAATTCACATGAGAATTCACATTGGATGGAAACCTTTCGACAAAATAGTGGAATCTCCTCTACCGCCACCTGTATGCAGCATCTATCCAAGTGATACGAAGGCAGTCATAGCTTACCCGGACACCCACCAGCTATCAGAGGAAAGAGATGTGGTCAATCTGTTTAAATGATTAGGTGGCCATGACTGAAAAGACGGCAATCAGACAATTTGGTTAGGACACCAGGCAAAACACATTGTAAATAGAAACATTTGATGCAATGAGAGTAGACCTAAGTGAAGTACAATAGCCAACTTTTACTAGTACTATTGCAGCAACTTTTGTCATAATCATGATTATTTATTTATAGAATTGTCTATATCTAACACATTCAGTCATTGAGTAGCATTGCCATCACTGCAATTTAGTCAGTCATGATTTACTTACCCTGTGTATTTATTTATTCTGTTGTGCATGTATGTATGTATATATATATATATATATATATATATATATATATATATATATAAAATATGCTTTTCTGATGCTGTAACCTTACCTTGTAATACTGCTGTGCAAAAAAACAAAACATTCACAATTTAATAATGTGCAAGTCAAATTAAATAAGTCAAACTATACTTTGGCATTGTGGTACAGTATTTTCACTTCCATGAATAAATTTTACAGATTTATTTACCATTGTCCCTATATAGACAAAGCCCATAATCATTGTTTAAACTGTAAACACTCACTATTCACTGAAAACAGCCATCAAAACCAAATTATCCAGTCACAATGACACACATAAGGGCATTAGTAATCATTGTGATGTTTCACTGAAAAATAAATAAAAATATATATATATGGGTAACAACATCATGTGAAAATGACCAATTTAATTGGTCAATGACAGTTCATGACGTCATTAGTGGAGTGCCATGAGTATAAGAGGGAGCCTGTAATACACGTCATCAACTCTTTTGTCTGAATGAGACACAGAGGTAGGCCTAAGGCATGGCAACAAGACGCTGTCTCATTCCCCTTCTCAGAACCATGGTTACAGTCATTACCTGAGATGTTCCCTTTCGAAGTGGAACTTCAACACTGCCAATTACAGTGCAATGCATAAGTGAATACACCCATGCTAAAGTTGACTAAAAAGAGGAATAAAAAATCATATTTTGGAAATTGAACTTAATGCCTTAATTTAAAAAATTAGGAAAAATCCAACCTTTAAGGACACCAATTTTCTTTGTGAATGAATAATGTATCGTAAATAAATAAATGTTCTTCCTTAAAATACATGGTGCATAAGTGAGTACACCCCTATGTTAAATTCCCATAGAGGCAGGCAGATTTTTATTTTTAAGTATTTAAAAAAAAAAAATTTTAGGATACTATGCATCCTGATAAAGTTCCCTTGGCCTTTGGAATTAAAATAGCCCCACATCATCACATAGCCTTCACCATACCTAGAGATTGGCATGGGGTACTTTCCATAAGATCATCTCTCAATGCAAATCAAACTAGCTTTTAGGCTAACTGAAATAAAATCATGCCAATCTCTAGGTATGGTGAAGGCTATGTGATGATGTGGGGCTATTTTAATTCCAAAGGCCAAGGGAACTTTATCAGGATGCATAGTATCCTAAAAAAAAATTAAAAAAAATACTTAAAAATAAAAATCTGCCTGCCTCTATGGGAATTTAACATAGGGGTGTACTCACTTATGCACCATGTATTTTAAGGAAGAACATTTATTTATTTACGATACATTATTCATTCACAAATAAAATTGGTGTCCTTAAAGGTTGGATTTTTCCTAATTTTTTAAATTAAGGCATTAAGTTCAATTTCCAAAATATGATTTTTTATTCCTCTTTTTAGTCAACTTTAGCATGGGTGTATTCACTTATGCATTGCACTGTATATACGATATCCAAGCTCCTATGCTCTTATAACAAGGGAAGTCTCGGCCTTTACAACCTTCCTCCCTTGCAGTCCATATGCTGGGCCCAAGAGCAGAGCTCTAAAGAATAACTGGCTCAGCTATGTGAACTTCTTTTAAAGAAAGAGCGCAGAATAACAAGAAGATAGATCAACTTGAGCTTCAAAGGGGAGCGAAGGACCCTGCTTTAAGACCCAAACCAGTTGGGGAGGGAATAAACACCTTACTCAACCCTAAGGTCCTAAAGAGCAGCTCACCAAAGAGAGCATGCAAGGCTTTAAAACCACAGCCACTACGACCTTCAATGTTGCTGCTCCTCCAAGAGCCTCAGGTACAGTAGAGGCTCATCCCACAGGGGAGCTTAACACTACTTAAAGACCTCAGAATACTGGGGTAGTCAGCTCGAACTAATATAGAGACGATATAATATAACCACTACTTCGGAACCTCAGAATACTGCAGCTCGAACCCCACTTTAGGTAAAACATTAATCTAGGACCTGCTATAGCCAGCGCTTAGTTTTTCTCTATTAGTGTTAGCCATTGAAAGTGACAGATAACAAGGAGGGATGCCCCCCAGGCAAATTTCTTCATCTTATTAGCATAATCTATTTCCATATTCAACCAGGGTCAACTAGAGAGGCCTAAAAAGCCCACCCATCCAAAGGAGAACATAGATCCCTGCTTAAAGACCCAACAGTAGTTTGGGAGGAAAGCAAACTAAGTAGAGGGGATATACATGTATAATACCCTACAATACTCAGTTCAACCTACATCAACCCTAAGGATCAAAGGGGAGCAAAGATGCTAAGATGACATGCCGGAGCCTTCAGAGAGGATGATTCACCCTTTGAGAGATAGCTGACAAGCATCTCTTCGACAGGGGCATCCTCACATATCCTCGCTCTTGTAACCCCTCTACATTCACATAATTTGAATGTTGGAATGGATAAATGCGAGCTGAATATGATTTCTTCCACGTTGACTTCACCTCTGCATGGAGTTCAGTAAGAATTGGTAGGCTCATGGGGAGGGCTAATGGGTCAAGTCTGCCACGAGCGACTTCCTGTTTTTCACACCCCATACCAGATCCAGATTTGGTTTTATATATATATATATATATATATATATATATATATATATAGATATATATTCTCCAGATCTGGTTATGACACGACCATAACATCTAACAGCTCCCCGTATGCGGGGCTAGCAGGCTCAGAGGGCTCAGTACAAATAATATCCTTGCCCTCCACAAGCACCTCTCCCTGGCCTGATGGCACCAGCAACATGCTATCTGCTGGATATGATGATGCCAAAGACAGGACATCTTGATGGAAGTTAGGAGTCAGAAACCTGGGGCACGGAGGCACACACTTCCTGAAACGCTTGCTTGGATTTTCCATTTCTAGTTTGCCTTCACCATGTGCTATTTTACAAACAAATTGTTCCAAACTGATGACATGCATTACATGCACCCTCTTATACTCACGAGCGCTCTGCTAATGACCTCATGGACTATCGTCGGCCAATAACATTTGCTGTGTTTTCACACATACTTAAGACACCGGTCATGTTGATGGCGTTCCCTATAGTGTCAATCTAAGATGCAGTGTTGAAGTTGCAATCTTCCTGAATGGAATTAACATTCTTATAGTAGAGACATAAACAACAACACCATTTTAAAAAACACTCACTTTATTTACCCAATACTTAGTAAACACGGACAGATTTAAGTATTTTACTCTTGTAAATTGCATAAGCCATATAATCAGATTATATAGTACGCACCAGTTTTGTCTATTTGCATCAGACATCAGTTTGTAAGTTGAAACTAATCCTACCATACTGATACCGTTTGTCTTTCCACAAATGCCAGTTCATTGAGGCAGCAAATTTTTTTAATGGACCCTTTTCACATACAGTGATGATACATTTCCACAGTTATTAACATTGCAAATCTAGTTTTTAGTATTATCATTTTTTTAATATTTAATATACAATTATAACGCTATACTTTGTGTTAAATTACCTTGGCAGTAAATTACAAAACACAAATGAACGCTGCTGTGAGAGTGTTTCTAATACAACGGCTGAGGGAGTAATGGCAAATTTCACATCTGTCTCTCTTCTGACTGCTGTAATCAATATCTCGATGTTTTTCCCTCCTTTGGAAAGTCGCAGAACGCTAACATGGATTTTTTTTCTTTTGATATTGGAGCAAACGGGAATACAAAAAGTACATTTTCTGCCATCTCCTGTTCACCACTATAGTTTACCCAACTATGACAACATCCGCTTCTGAGAACCCCGGAAATGTGAAAAGGGTCCATGTTATTTTCAGAAATATTTCAGGATTATTTTATTGTAATGACTTTCAAATCCTGATTTAACACAGAAAATTATACAATAATAATAAGCACATATTTGTCATTTTTGGACCGACTATCCCTTGAAATGTAAATTTGTGTAGGACTAAAAACTTATGATTGGTCACTTAATTTATTTATAATATGTCGAAACAAATTTAAATGACACAAAACATTTAATATATAATAATAAATAATAAAGATAATTAATAACTATGATAATCTATCATTAAAACTAGAATGATTGCTTTTGAAAAAAAGTCTTTAAAAAATCTTTAAAAGCATTTTCTTTAAAACCAGAGGATATATATCTATCTATAAATTACAGAAACGTCTGTCTGTCTGTGTGTGTGTTATTCGCATATCTCTCGAACCGTTAGTCCGATGGATTTCAAACTCAACAGGTGTCTCGCTACAGGCATGAGTAAGTGCAGTGCCAAGTTTGATGTTGTTTGGATTAGAAATGCAAAAGATATCGTTAAATATATATCGGTAAAAGAAGCACACACTGGCTTTTACCGCTCTAGCCGCTGGCCACTCCCACTCTCACACTGACACTGAGTGAGCACAGCCCAGGACCAGAGACAGAGAGGGTCGAAGAAAGTAGCGGAGCTTAAGTAGCGTTTTCTCGGAGTTCACTGTGTAGCCTGCTCCCTGAATCGTATAGTTCAGTTTTCCACATTTATTGTATGTCATTATGTCAGTATCAGTATTTGCTTTCTACCATGCACAAATAAAAATGTCACTGAACTTTTGCTGTGTAATTGTAACAATGAGCACTCAAATACACCAAACCAACAATTACTAAAAACACACACAAAAACTGATTTTGCACGGGCACTTTGCACTGCTCCCTGAATCGACGTGCTTATTCATTTGTGGATGTTAACTGAATCTGTAAGTCAGCTATGCTGTTTACTTCTGAATATTATATTTCATTCTGGTGCGCTTAACGTTATCGCTACTGTGTAATAGTAGCCTATGCTATTCACCAACTAAACATATCCTATTCAATGCGTTCACAGTCTCTTTCACGGGCATCATTTGTAGTAGCCCATTCACAAACTATTTCCTCAAGCATAGCGTTTTCTCTGAGTTCACTGTGTGCTTTCTACCATGCACAAATAAAAAAGTCACTGAACTTTTGCTGTGTAATTGTAACAATGAGCACTCAAACACACCAAACCAACAATTACTAAAAACACACACAAAAACTGATTTTGCACAGGCATTTTGCAGTAGTATATAATAATTGCATAAAAAAAAAAAACAGACAGGCCACTGGAAGTAACAGTCTAACAGACCCGGACCTCCTGTTGAGGAGGGAATGTTATGAGAGTGTGTCAGTATCCAGACAGCACTGTGACAGTAGGGTAGCGTGTGCGGTGCGTCATGCACTTCTCTCTGTCGATGAGGAGAGAGTTTGTTTTGCAAGCGATGTCTTTCTCCAGGGCCAGTCGATTCTCCTCAAGGTCAGACAAAGATTTGCGTGCTTCATACAGCTGCTGCTGTAGGGCTGATACTGTACTGCTGAGCTTTGATGCCTCACCTAACAGACTACAAAACACACATGGATCAGATCGGTTCGTGTGTGAGTGAGCGAGTAAGTGAATGTGCAAGAGTGAGCGAGTGAGTGTGCAAGAGTGAGCGAGTGAGTGTGCGAGTGAGTGAGTGAGTGAGTGTGCGAGTGAGTGAGTGAGTGTGCGAGAGTGAGTGAGTGAGTGCGAGAGTGAGTGAGCGTGTGAGTGAGCGAGTGAGTGTGTGTGCGAGAGTGAGTGAGCGTGCGAGTGAGTGTGCGAGAGCGAGTGAGTGTGTGAGTGAGTGAGTGTGTGTGCAAGTGAGTGAGTGAGTGTGAGTGAGCGAGTGTTTAATTAAGTGAGTGAGCAAGTGAGTGAGTGCGAGTGAGTGAGTGAGTGTGTGGGAGTGTGTGAGTGAGCGAGTAAGTGAGTGTGTGAGAGTGAGTGAGTGAGCGAGTGTGCAAGTGAGTGAGAGTGAGTGAGCGAGCGAGTGAGCGAGCGAGTGGGTGCGAGTAAGTAAGTGAGTGAGTGTGTGAGTAAGTGAGTGAGCGAGTGAGTGAGTGTGTGTGTAAGTGAGTGAGTGTGTGTGAGTGAGCAAGTGAGTGAGTGCCTGTACCTGAGTTGTGGCTGGTCTCGGCACTGCTCAATGTTGGGTCTGAAGGTCCGGTTATGCAGCCTGGATTGAGCCACTCTGAGTGGAGCTTCTTTATCATGCACAGCTTGCTGCAAGTATGATATATTCTTCTCCTGAGCCCCGATCTGATCCAGAATCTATTACACACACACGTTAAACAACCATAGAGAGTGATTTCATGTTTTTGTATAAAGTATGAAATGTGAATGTTATATAGGCTCTATCATACACTGTAAAAGTTATTATTTCTTATCTTACGCTATTAAATAAATGTTTATTGCATTATTTGAGTTTAAGGTGCTGTATTTTTATTTATTTTTTGGCTGTACTAAAGGATAAAAATACCATATGTTTGCAGATATCTAGGAAACATGCTGTTCACATACTTGTTTCTCCGAAAAACAATGCTAGAGCCAGTTATTCTACTTTGAAATGTTCGTTCCGTTAAAACTTAAAATGCCTCTACGTTTTTTTTTACTGTAAAGGTCACAGCTGCCGTTTTTTGGGGGTTTTAGGCCATGTAGGCTATGTGATAATTTGTATACATGCACTGTATAGGCTTTTGCTTTGTATAGGTGTGTATTGCCTGTCCCAGGTGCAGCTCCAGCTGTGTTTTGGACTGGCTCAGCTCCATGCAGCGCTGGATGAAAGCCTGATCTACAGTAACACACTGCGCCCGCAGGTCCTCAGTCGTCTCCTGCAGCACTCGCTCAGACAGCCTCCTCAGGGCCTGGCTCGCCGTCTCCTCTCTCTCCGCCAGCCGCAGGTTATCCACAGTAAACTTACGCCACACCTCCTCATCACACACCCTACAGAGAAACACACCGGAGAGTGCCGTCACTGATGCTGTCAAGAATCCAATACAGCCAAAAACTGTTCAGAATGATCTGGTTAAGATACACGGCACCTTTGATATGCTTTAATGTATTGTGCAAGGTGTGTGTGAAATGAAAATACAGTTTGTGTTTGTGAGTTTTGGCACGCACTGATCCTGCAGCACTGCTGAGCTGGGATGCTGTTGTGTGTCCATGCTCCGGTTGTTATAACGTCCACACTGGTCATCCAGGGTGTAGGCCTGCTGTTTATCAGACCAGTCGAACTCAAGAGTCTGCGTCACCTCCCGGTTCAGCCTGGCACACACAAACAGTTTTATGACTTTCATCTGCAATCCGAATAAAATCCATCTCAGTTATGTGCTGTAGTCTCAAAGGTAGTAAATGAAGACAAAATGCTAGATAACTAGCCTGATCTGGTTGAGAGTTTGATCCAGAGTTTTTTTCAGCAGGGCCTGGATGCTTCTGATCAGCTCCACCTCCTGTTGAAAATCATTTAATGAACTGTTTTAGGATCTGTTGTTCACATAATGTTGTTCAAATATTATCTTGGTTGTGTTTAATGGCATCGTCCTTACTCAGTATAGCCTACTAATAATAATATAAATTAATTGGTGTTATTTTTTTTATTAATTAAAGGGGTTCTACAACTCAGCAAACACAGAACATTCCCCTAAAGTTCCCATATGGTTCACATTTGTTTATTTTTTGGGGGAACCAAATAAGAACGTTCTACTTTCTCTGTATGTTTTTTTTTTTTTTTTTTTTTTTTTGCAACCTAAAGAGAAGCTTCCCAGAACATTCCATGTAGATTTTTTTTATTTTTTTTATAATGTTATGCTGAAATGTAATTTTTCAAGTATATTTGGCAGATAGAGTTAATTAAAACCTGGATTTGATCAGTCAAAACGCATTACAAATAGGCTGGCTAACACTGGAAACGTTCTCTTCCCAGAACGTTCAGAGAGAACCCAAAACTAATGTTCCAAGAACGTTCTGCCTGGGAACCAAAAATTGTTCGCTGCCATGGGAACTATTTATTGTTTTATGTATTATTATTATTCTCTTGAACAAAGAAAAGACAAAAATAGATCATATTACATAATTTTCGATTTCAGTTTCGATTATTTTTATGTTTTTCATACCTTTAGAAGTTCCTCTTCCACGGGGTCCACCACCAGATCCGGGCCGAAGCGTCTCTCTCGGCAGGTCAGGTTATCAGTGGCGATGGCGAAGGGGATCTCAGTGGCGTCCAGCGCTTTCTCCAGCCGCCTCCTGGAGCCAATCAGCAGGTGTGTTTCTGCGTTCAGCCGCTCGATAAACTGCGCCAACTCGGATCTCCAGCGGTGGATGTCCTGCAGCCGCTCGCCCAAGTGCTTGGTGCCCTCGGTCTGCGTGCGTAAAGTCCCGGCGTCGGTCTCCACTTTCAGCGCTTTGGACTCGTGGCAAATATTCTCCGCCCGGTCCCGGTCCGCGACGGCCCGGTTTAAGAGAGCAGAGTTATTGGTGAGCCACTCTTCGGGGGTGTATTTGGCGCTCCGGTAGCCCGCGGTGGCCAGACCGGCCGATGTACCCGCGTAAACGTTTCCCTTAACGGTGGTCTCCGGGTTTGTGACCGGCGGCTGTGATCCATTCTGTGCCACTACCCGCGTGTCAAAATGGGGTCGCGACACTAAAACTTGGGATGACATCATAATTTTTAAAATCGATTTAAAATCGTTTTGTTAAAGAGATTTATCGGTTCCTGTAGCGGTCGAAGCATAGACTGTAAAAAATAGGGTCGAAGTCGCTGAATGTTTGTATTCCGTAGCCTGGATACTGCCGGTTTCTATGGACGCGCTTTTTTGGCACACGCGCTAACACACTGCGAGGGCGAGGGAGAGGGAGAGGGAGAGGGAGAGGGAGAGGGAGAGGGAGAGGGAGAGAGAGAGAGAGAGAGAGAGAGAGAGAGAGAGAGAGAGAGAGAGAGAGAGAGAGAGAGAGAGAGAGAGAGAGAGAGAGAGAGAGAGAGAGAGAGAGAGAGAGAGAGAGAGAGAGAGAGAGAGAGAGAGAGAGAAATTTTAAGACTTCAAAATTAGTTATTCATATCGGTTCCTGTAGCGGTCGAAGCATAGACTGTAAAAAATAGGGTCGAAGTCGCTGAATGTTTGTATTCCGTAGCCTGGATACTGCCGGTTTCTATGGACGCGCTTTTTTGGCACACGCGCTAACACACTGCGAGGGAGAGGGAGAGGGAGAGGGAGAGGGAGAGGAGAGAGAGAGAGAGAGAGAGAGAGAGAGAGAGAGAGAGAGAGAGAGAGAGAGAGAGAGAGAGAGAGAGAGAGAGAGAGAGAGAGAGAGAGAGAGAGAGAGAGAGAGAGAGATTAGGCCCATTTTAAATTTTAAGACTTCAAAATTAGTTATTCATATCGGTTCCTGTAGCGGTCGAAGCATAGACTGTAAAAAATAGGGTCGAAGTCGCTGAATGTTTGTATTCCGTAGCCTGGATACTGCCGGTTTCTATGGACGCGCTTTTTTGGCACACGCGCTAACACACTGCGAGGGAGAGAGAGAGAGAGAGAGAAAGATTAGGCCCATTTTAAATTTTAAGACTTCAAAATTAGTTATTCATATATACAGACCTTGGATTTTAACCAAAGTATAGTGCTTTTAAAGTAGTGCTGAATAAAAAAATAAATATAAAAAAGTTATAATTTCCTTATGTCTCCCCTAAAAACAGTTTCAAAAATGGATAAGAGAAAGGCTAAACTCCAGATATGTTTTGGCAAGCTAGTTGATGTTATATTTCATATTCAATGCACTTCTGAATACATACTGAATGAGAAAGGTTGAGGCTTAGTGTGAACAATCAAGGCTTTACACATCAAATAAAAGAAAAAAATATTTCCAGCATTGCAAGTTGGATGAGGGAGACGTGGTGGATTGTTTATAAGCTGCCCTCTCTCTCTAACGTTAATGACTGACTAATTCCAGGAAATGCTGGACTCAAATTGAGGTAATATTAATATAAACAGATTACAACAGCACAGCACAGAGTTAATGGAAACTTCCTCTCACAATGGCCAATCACATTAAAGTTTTATGAGCATTGAGTAGGCTACAAACTGACAGAGTAAAATATAACCATGTGCATGTTACGGTGTGCACATCACCCAAAAGAATTGAAAAGCCAGAAACTCGACTCAGCTGTGATAAAATCATGATTTAGTCATAGAAATGTATGAGCAGCACACTTAAAGGATTCATTCAGCCTTATAAAGTCCAACTAGAACATGATAAAGTGGCTTATAATCTGCATAGCCTATGGCATTTTCCATGAACGGGCTAGGTATTCAATTTGAATACATACAATTAACATAATAAAAGAGCATTATAAAGTTTTAGACACATCAAATAAAAAAATAAAAAATTATTTTCATTTTTAACAACCAAACGCATTATATTCCATTCATTCCTGTTATTTTTCCATTCTACATAAAATGTAACATTGCTTAAACTGTGACACACAGAAAGTGACATAATTTTAGTTAAGTCCCGGTTTAATATGTTCGTGGATTCAGTCTGTCTGCTCACCTGCCAACATTTGCTTTAAGATTAACAGCATGTGCAAACAAGCAGAAAAATAATTTTGCTAAACTGATAATGTTGCTTTCTCTCCCTTTATTGTCATGGAAAATGGGGCGGATGACCATCATTTAGCCAAAGATAGCCCTGCCTACACAGTCAGTGTGACTGTTATCTGCCTGTAATTTTATGACTGTAGACTGGTGTTGTCAGGGACCGCACCCTCTCGCTCTCTCACTATAGTCATCCATATTCTGCCGTTCGTTCTCTAAAAGAGGAAGCAACACAACCGCACGTTTCACACCACATACAGGTACGAGCATACATTTTTACATCAACTAAGAGGGATGTTATTCAGCTTTGTATAGTGTGTGGCTTTTATTATAGATATAGGGAAATTAGTAGAACAAGATTAGAATGTTACAAAGATAAAGAAACGTTTGCAATTCCTCATCTTCATGTATTCTCATTCCCAGGTCTTTGATCATGGAGAAGGAATACACCCCCCCTCCTTATTCCGGTCCTCAGCCGACCCAGACAGGCGTATACAACCCTGGACCGCAGGCAGCCTACCCTCCTCAAACAGGTCAGATCATCTTCACTAACAAGAGGATTACAGACCAGAACGAAATATAACGCTTTACAATAAGGTTCCAGGAGCTATGTTGGTTAATGCAACTAACAAACAATGAGCAATACATTTTTACAGTACTTATTCATCTTTTTTAACATTAGTTAATAAACATAGAACTGTTCGTTGTTGGTTCATGTTAGCTCAGGTCCATTCGATTATATGAACAGACACACCTTTTTATTTGAATAATGTATTAGTAAATGTTGATATGAACAATAGCTAAGATTAATAAATGCTTTAGAAGAATTGTTTGTTCTTGTTAACTAACGCAGTTAACTAATAATAACATATGGAACCTAGTTGTAACAACTTACAGTAGGAGAACGTTTCTGAAGCCTTTAGAATCTGTGATAAGACCCAAATGCAAGTCAGTGTTCCCTCAAGTATTAATAATAGATATAAAAAGATCCAAAATCTTGTAACAAATAGTAAATAAATAAAAAATTCAAAGTTGTAAGTAAAACAAAGATTATTGTATTTGGAGTATGTTTTACAAGAAAATACTATTTCAGTCTCTCTACTTCAGTTCAGTGAATTTTGTATTCATTTTTTATTTCAAACTAAATCTTACACCAAATTCAGAGCGCCATTGAGATCTGTTTTATGGACGGGTTATCAGGAAATCATGCACTGTGCAAAGGTCACATCAATGACGTCAGATGTGTGTTAAAGGACGTCACCTGTAAAACATACAGACTTTGGGTGGTGATATAGTTTGAGCTTCACGATTACAGAGGTATTAAGTAATGGCCTGGTAGATTATATTACTAATGGATGGATACTGTTGTTGTGGGTGGGAACATCTCTGACTGTGAAAGCATGTAAAAAAAAGAAAATATATATATATATATATATTAGAAGAAAGATAATTGCTATGTTCTCCATAAACAGAAACACTGGGTTTCAGGACCTGTCCATCTCACACTCACAGAACATTGAATTTCGTTTTTTTACCAGCAATGTGTGTCCACCCAAGACCGGATAATATAGCATGTTATTGATCCTGGAAACAAATAAATCAACAACTGAACAATTGAAACCCAAGTAATGTTTTAAATGGGACTAACCTTTTTTAAAATCTGATCGAGAAGATACTGATATTCAAGTGTTTACGTGCTTATTTTTTCCTCTTAATCCGATTTTTCAGGTCTACCCCTTTTAATCACAATTTCACTGAGATCGAGCTCAGTTAAGTCGACTGAGGTGTTTACGTGAAGGCTTTTCATTCTGACTGAGCCATCAATCCAGTTACTAACAGATTATTTGGGTGCATGTTAACATGGCTAGTGTTTTCTTTGATTTGCTCACTTGTTTAATTGGATCATTTTGAGATGAACTGGCTTCCCAGACAGCAACATAGTGTTGGCCCAGATCCGGCCCACATCTGGTACACATGGAATCCACACGTACCAGATGTGGGCCGGATCTGTGCCGACACTATAGTTGCTGTCTGGGTTTTAAATAAAACGGATGATCTCACATCCTATAAATCTCCATTGCAGTGGGTTTCTGTGTTTCTAACTGGTGTTTTGACCCTTTTACAGGTCCAAACGCTGCACCTTACCAACCACCTCCATATGGGTTCGGGGCTCCACCCACCACCGTCCAGCCCATGATGGTTCCTGTCGGTGAGTGTTCAGAACCCAAGACCCATCATTTCTCATGTTTTATTCATTTCATGAGTTATAAACACTAATGTAGCATGACGAGGATAAACCATATAAATCGGAGGGAACTGATAATGCCTGCAAACCTCTGCATTTTCACAGAAGGTTTCCTCTGAATCAGAAAGCCGCCATTTACCTAATTCCTTTGCATGTTTTGATGTGATTAGAGGTGTAAAGTACTTAATTTTTACTTTGAAGAATTTGTACTTTACTCGAGTACTATTGAAACTGAATTGTAACGATCACCAGCTGGAGTGCCCTCGAGAGCCACCAGAGGGCGCTCCACAATAGACTATGATCACTTCCTCACAAACTACATTTCCCATAACTCACTGCCTGGACTCATCAGCACTCATCTCATTCACCTGTGTCTTATCACCTTGTTTCACTCACACCATAAATACCTGGTTTTCACATTCACTCAGTGCGAAGTCTTGTTGTACTGTTACTGCATTTCTGAGCGTTATTTACCCGTGTTTGATTCTTGTATTGCTGACCTTGGACTGTTTCACCGTTTCCTGATTGTTTCTCTGCCTGGCCTGACTTGGATTGTTTATTGGACTCTGATAATTGCTGCCTGCCCTGACCTCTGCCTGTTATTCGGATGTTCTCTGTGTTTCCTCCATTGATCTGTTCGCTGTTATTGACCCTGCCTGTATGACTACTCTGTAATAAAGCTGCATTTGGATCTTCACCTTCGAGTCTCGGAGCAGTTCATAACAGAAGACTTCGCCAACAGTGATCCAGCAGCGACGACCATGCCAAAGATGAACCCAGCAGCACAGATCATGTGTCTCCGTCAGGGAGAGAGGCCCATCGAGGAATACATCATGGATTTTATTGAACTGGCACATTTGACATCTTTCGATAAAGATTGCCTAATGATATTTTTCCGTGGTGGATTATCCGAGCCGTTCAGCTCCCTTACACCACTCCATCACCCTTCCTGGACCCTGGCCCAATATATAAATTTGGCTTTGCTGTTGTGTGGATCTCCCTTCACTGTGGGTGAGGTGGAGGAGAGTACATCCTTAAAACTATTTTTGAGAGGGGGCTATACAGCCGAAGCTCCGTCGGCTGCGGAGCGTGTTCCACCGCAGACTGCACCATCAGCCAACACAATTGCGTCGATTGGACCCGTCCGAGGGTGGAGAGGACTGGTGTCCAAGCTGGCCGATCTGCCACTGACATCTGTCCGAGCAGCTGAGGTCCAGAGAGTTTCACTGGTTTCAACGCTACTAATGCTACTAACTCCCCAGGCCGTCATGCCAGAATTTTGTGCAGCCGAGACTGCCGATCCAGAGACTGGTCAAGTCACGTCTGCCGACCCAGAGACTGTTCACGTCACGTCTGCCGATCCAGAGGCTGTTCACGTCACGTCTGCCGATCCAGAGACTGTTCAAGTCACGTCTGCCGATCCAGAGACTGTTCACGTCACGTCTGCCGATCCAGAGGCTGTTCACGTCACGTCTGCCGATCCAGAGACTGTTCAAGTCACGTCTGCCGACCCAGAGACGGTTTACGTCACTTCTGCCCAACTAGAGCCTGCATTTCACGCCAGTCCAGCCGAGCCAGCACTTCACGCCAGTCCAGCCTCGCCTGAGACTGAAAGCATCATGCCCGCCGAGTCTGAGACTGATAGCGTCATGCCCGCCAAGCAGGAGTCTGTGAGCGTCATACCCGCCGAGCCAGAGCCAAAGCCCTCTTCGCCGCTGGTCCCGTCCAGCCCAGAGTTTCACAAGATGCTGGTCCCGTCCAGCCCAGAGTTTCACAAAATGCTGGTCCTGTCCGGCCCAGAGTTTCACAAGATGCTGGTCCCGTCCAGTCCAGAGTTTCCGGACAAGATGGTCGCCGCCGAGCCAGTGTCTCCGGACAAGATGGCTGCCGCCGAGCCAGTGTCTCAGGACAAGATGGTCTCCGCCAAGCCAGTGTCTTCGGACAAGATGGCCGCTGCCGAGCCAGTGTCTCCGGACGAGATGGCCGCTGCCACGTTGCCTGAACCCTCAGCAGAAATGGCCGCCGACACGCCTGAACCTGAGCCCTCAGCAGAGATAGCCGCTGCCACGGTGTCTGTTCCTGAGCTGGTGTCTGTTCCTGTTCCTGAGCGGGTGTCGGTTCCTGTTCCTGAGCCGGTGTCTGTTCCTGAGCCGGTGTCTGTTCCTGAGCCGGTGTCTGTTCCTGTGCCATGGACGCCTGAAGGGTCATCTCCGCCCTGGCCGCCTGAAGGGTCGTCTCCGCCCTGGCCGCCTGAAGGGTTGTCTCCTCCCTGGCCTCCTGAACCGTCTGCTCCGCCCTGGCCGCCTGAATGGTCGTCTCCTCCTTGGACGCCTGAAGGGTCGTCTCCTCCCTGGCCGCCTGAAGAGCCTGCTCCTCCCTGGTCGCCTGCACAGCCTGCTCCTCCCTGGTCGCCTGCACAGCCTGCTCCGCCCTGGTCGCCTGCACAGCCTGCTCCGCCCTGGTCGCCTGCACAGCCTGCTCCGCCCTGGCCTTCCGTCCTGCCGCAGTCTCCAGGTCCTCTTCTGCTCCACGGACCTGGCCCTCCATCCCGCCCCCGGATCCGCACCTCCCACCTGGACAGTTTTGGAGCGTCTGGAAGCCGCTCTTTGGGGGGGGCTATGTAACGATCACCAGCTGGAGTGCCCTCGAGAGCCACCAGAGGGCGCTCCACAATAGACTATGATCACTTCCTCACAAACTACATTTCCCATAACTCACTGCCTGGACTCATCAGCACTCATCTCATTCACCTGTGTCTTATCACCTTGTTTCACTCACACCATAAATACCTGGTTTTCACATTCACTCAGTGCGAAGTCTTGTTGTACTGTTACTGCATTTCTGAGCATTATTTACCTGTGTTTGATTCTTGTATTGCTGACCTTGGACTGTTTCACCGTTTCCTGATTGTTTCTCTGACTTGGATTGTTTATTGGACTCTGATAATTGCTGCCTGCCCTGACCTCTGCCTGTTATTCGGATGTTCTCTGTGTTTCCTCCATTGATCTGTTCGCTGTTGTTGACCCTGCCTGTACGACTACTCTGTAATAAAGCTGCATTTGGATCTTCACCTTCGAGTCTCGGAGCAGTTCATAACATGAATACTTGTATTCTTGCACTTATTACATTACAGTGCTTTTCAAAGGTTTGTGAACGTCCTGGACAAACAATATTGACATAAATCCTTATTTTGTTTCAATGATGTTTCAACCAATCTTGTTTTTGTTTTTTTGTTTTTTTTGTTTTTTTTCAGCAGTGAAATACTAGAACTGTTTATAAAAATGTATTTTTAATTGCTGTTTACTATCTTTAATTGCTAATCATTAATTCCACTAATCAGGCATCACAGCAGAAAGGACATGTGTGATTGTGATGTGTATATACTTATGTAACCAAAAAGAAAATCATTGATAATAATTCCAAGTTACTTTAATGGATTTACTCTGAAAACTAAGATTTATGCTGATATTGTCTAAAACCCTACCTTGAAATATAGGGTGTTTCCTGATGTTTGGAGGACACTATACATGTTTAATTAATAATTAAAAAAATCTTCAAAATGCATATTTTGCATCTCACCCAGACTTAATTAATTACTCTTGCAGACGTATAATATATATATATATATATACTGTATATGCAATATTTTATATTTGTTCTGCATGTCATAGATGCATTTGTACATGTGCAGTTACGCAGCCGGCGCTTATGAGTCTCACTGATGTCCCGGGCCGTGTTATCTGCCCTCACTGCATGACGGAGGTCCTCACGGAAATCGAATATTTAAATGGGTTGCTCACCTGGTTAATCTGCGGAGTTCTTGCGCTCTTTGTGTGAGTATGCTAACTGTACAAGCTTTAGACCGTTTACCCTGCTTGAATTTACAGACTGCTGATTTAGAGATTGTTGTGATTTTCAGGTGCTGGTTCTGTTGTTGCATTCCCTTCTGTCTGGAATCGTGCAAGGATGTGAAACACACCTGTCCAAACTGCAAAAACATCATTCGCATTTACAAACGAATTCAATGAGTGATCGAAGCTGTGTCATTTGTATGCTTCACATGGGAGTTTGACATTTTAAGATTTGTGAAATCCTGTAGAACAGATGCATTATTAATTACAATCTCACAGATGTGTAGATCAAAAGTTATGACAGAAATATCTCATAATTGAATTACACTTTCTCTGGAGGGAAGTTGCAAACTTCCCATTGGGCCTGTTTTTATAATATGTATATATATATATGTGCATGAATAAAATAAGTTCTATTTTAGCTCTATTTGCAGTGAAAATCACTTGTTTTACACACACACACCTGAAGCTCCAGGTACTTCCCCTCAATAACTGAAACATATCCTTAGAGTTAAATCAACATTGCTCTGTACATATTGTCTCAATCTACAAAGTGTTAAAGAAACACTGCGGCAGAGTTGCTGTCAATGAGATAATCAGGTGATTAATTGAGTGATGATTTAGCATTAGTGGTGAACACCTGTTGTTAACAAGCAGAATCACTGAAGGAAAGCGGAACAAGAACAGAAAAAAGAGAAGAGACGAGCAGAAACAAGAACTACAACTGACTTTCAGCCACAGCCTTAGATGAAATCAACTGAAGATGTTTCAGATGTTGATCTGTTTCTGAATATTTTGATGATTGTCACCATTGTTGAGGTTTGTATAATGTGTGTTTATGTCTAAGTGTCTCAATGATTATGTTTGTTTATTTTCAGTGTTAATGTATTACAGTGGTTAATCACAACAGCGGCTTCTGTTTAATAGAACAATTTTTACAGTTCAGTAATACCTCGACCTCAATATTATCATTAGTCAATAAACAAACAAAAAAACTCACTTTGTGACATTCATTTAAATGTCATACAAACAGGCAACTTCCGCTTGTGTGCATTGCTAAAAAAGAGAAATAAAAAAGCACAAGGTATTTTGTGAAATACTATTGCAAATGCTGAAAAATAATTTAAAAAGTCAAGGGTCAATAGACCAACTAAAACAAACACTAACACTTCAAATGAAATATTTTCAATAAAACATCAACATTATCTAGAGCTAAACCTCTGTTAATTCTCAATGAGAGCTTTTTTATAGATGTATGACAGAAATAAAGCCAAACTTTATATTCTAGCCGTATAGTCATACTATATATTCAAAATAATAGAGAAAAATGAAAGGCCGGTAGTACCTCATTTGGCTTATCTATCTATCAGGCACAAACTCTTTAGAGAGATGTCATGTACGCCTCTCTTGGACATGACCCAAACAAGTCACTGAAGATCAACAGAGATGTAATGTTTTATTTGATGCCTCATGCTCTTTTTTTTTTTTTTTTTTTGTAAGAACCGACTGTCAGATCTGAAAAGCTTCTGCTAAAATCTGCTTACCTGGGCCATCTGTGGCTTGCCATTTGCAAGGCATCGTTTTCAAACTTAAGAGTAATTTACTTCCAGATTTGAGAAAACACTGCTTAAACCCCCAAACAAAGATGTTGTTTTAATGTGCTTCCTTGCTTAAACATTAGATGGCATACTAGCTTCAAACCAGCAACATTACCTGTCCTCACTGCCTGGAGGAACATCTCAACGGTTGCTCAATATGCACTCAATTATTGTACTTCACTTACAAAAAGATTTATTATACTCTATAGAAACATCATTGCAGCCGTTTGACTAAAATATTCAGATCATGGTCCTTTATGATAGCAGAATAAAACACTAAATCCACAAAGACAACAAAAATGCATTATTCATAAACTCTCTTACTTCTGAATTCAACACAAAAATTGGGTTTGTATTGCATACACCCACGTTCCTATTGTAAGCATTTAAGAGAATATGAATTTTGACAGTCTGAGACTGAGCAAAAATGCATTAGCTGACAGATATAAGCAGAACTATTTTGCGTCATATGATGAGAAACTTCTGAAAGCGCATTTGCATCAGCCTTCATACCTGTGATTCAGCTCCACCCCTTATATCGGCCAAGTCCGTGCTTATTCTCACAGCCTCATCACTATCCCAGTGTCTTCATTGGAAAGAGCATCAGAATTTCCACAGCTCTCCGTCAACTGCAGAAACACACAGGTATGTGTCATATTATGAGTATAGCAATTTTAGATTTGAAAAGAAGGGGATCATATTCTTTAATTTGGATTATCTGTTATCTACAGTCACACTCAAAAACGAATAAACTTAATGTGATGCATATTTGACAGTCTTACATAAATGAAACGTAAGATTTCTGTAATTATAGGCTACTAATAAACAGAATGTGTTTTAAATACTCAGTAGCAAGATTTTTATAATCATCATCAATAAATCCAATTTGTTTAATTAATTTTAACTAATTGAATATTGCTTGTTCCACAGCTAGCCATATACTGTTCATACGTTTAACTGCACAATTTAGGTCTTTTTTGAGTGTAAAGTGATGATCGGATATAAATAATTGTTATATGAAAACCTGAGATAAAGGTAACAGCATTATTAAAAAATGATTGTGCTGTGCGCTATAACGAAAGCTGAACTTGTTTACAGGTGATATGTGTAAAAACGGGTAAATCTTGTCAATGTCAAAAGTGGCCATATTCACCTGCGTATTCATTGCCATCTGTCCACTGGCTTATGCTGCAGTGTTTAATGCTTGTCCGTAATTATTGGCAGCAACCATTAAAGCCCTCACTTTTAGAATATTAAAGTTTAAAATGTGAAATGTTTGGCACAAATTCTCTCACTTTTACCAAACACATATTCAGTTGATTTAAACATGAACTCCTGGGGGGTATTCCAAAAACAGGTTATGTGACATACCCGAGTATGTTCAAGGGTAAGCAGAAAACCTCCACTTTCAGTTCCAAAAATGCAAGTAATTTATAGGGTATACGCAGCCATATCAACTTACTCTCTGAACATTACCTACTCCAGTTGCAAGAACAGACTGTCATTTAGTTTTATCAGTTCTTCTTTTTATATTATAATTAGCATCATACAAACAATATAGTTCTTATTCACAGTGATTATAGATTATTAAACGAAAAGATTGAAAAATGATTGCACAACCACCAAATAGGTGGCGATATGCACTAAGTAGGTAAATCGCCATTAAACATAAGAAGAAAGAAGTAGTATTGCGTGCTTTTTCTTAGAGTCCATTTCCATGGTGACTCGGTGATTCGTCACTCTGTTGAGAATGTCTTTTGTGTTAACTGTGAATATGCTATTGCTTGGCTGAACTTACTCCCGGACGCGCTTTTGAAAATAGTTTGGAAACAAGTTTTGGGTTAATCAACCGAGAGTTCAGGGTATATGTGAGGGTAAGTTAACCTTAATTCTGGAATACCCCCCTGGCAGATAATATGTTGGCACAGATCAGATCTCATTGGACAAAGTGTCACGTATTGGTGTGGTAGTAAAACATGCACTACAGAAGACAATTATATTAACACTCTTAAATAGCTAAACCAAAATACGCAGGAGATCGTAGGAGATTCAAAGGAGGATGACCCACACAGCCTGAAATCAACTGCAAATAAAATAAGACACACCCTGGCTATACCCTCATTCACTATTCCCTACATTAATTCACTAATATAGTCCACTAGAGAGAGTGAATAAAAATAAGTGAGTGAGCAGAATCACTGAAGAACAGAGAAACAAGAAAAGAAAAAAAGAGACTACAAACTGACTGTAAACCCAGTTTATGAAGCCAGTTTAACATTATTTATTTCATACATGTACAAAAGGTCTTGTTAATAATTAACAGAGGTTTAGATGTTGATGTTTTATTGAAAATAATAATCACCATTATGATGATCAGTGTTCACTTTATTTGGTCTCTTGAACCTTGACTCTTTTAAGTTAGTTTTTCTCAGGCTGTGATGATGCTATTATCATCCTGGATCTTTGATTTTATGGGTATTTAAATTAAAAATTGATTGATTATAGTATCTCTGAGGCTCTACAGCATGAGATCCAGCAGTGTTTCAGTAATAAGTTATTTTCAAGGATATTGAAATCATATAGTGTGTAAAACAAAACTCCTGCATGAACTAGACCAAGGATGGGCAAACTCGGTCCTGGAGGGCCACAGCTCTGCAGAGTTTAGCTCCAACCCTAATCAAACACACCTGAACCAGCTAATCAATGTCTTCAGGATTACTAGAAAGCTGCAGGCAGGAGAGTTTATCAGGGTTGGAGCTAAACTCTGCAGAGCTGTGGCCCTCCAGGACCGAGTTTACCTGATCTAGACACACACAGACATCAACAATCAACATATGAATCTCAAAAATAGTGACAATCAAAAGTTTCATGTTGCAATGCATGCTGGGTACAAAACAGCTGACTTTTTATATATCTGTGTGTATAAAGCCCCGTACACACCGCCAGCGACATGCAGCGACAAAGCAACATGATCCCATTCATTTCAATGGAGCGCTGGCGACATGAGCAACAGTGACTGTTGGCGACAGAATGTGGGCATGACAAGTGACACGAGACACGCAACAAAAGTTCAGAAATGTCAACTTTATGCAGATGAGAAGTGAATTTCGTGAGCGACAACCAATACCCATAAGTGACTTCACAGTGACATAGCGACATACAGCGACAAAGTCACTGGCGGTGTGAACGGGGCTTAAATGAGACTGTAGCTCTGTTTTTCTTTTTGTATATTGTGTTTTAAAAAATCCTTCATTTTAACTGATTGCTGTTGGAATTCTTGATGTAGTTTCAAGTAATGTCAAATTTAAGTCTGTTAATAATGTAACACTTTTGATAAGGGATTAAACATTAGATGAGATCAGTGAATCAAGAGACTATATGATGATTTTGTCATCATCAATACATAACAATCAGCATTCATCATCTTTTTTTTTTGACGTAACAAATGTAGCTTGCAAAAACACAGTAAAAGCAGTCAGAGAAAATTATTTTAAAAAGTCAAGGGTCAAGAACTCAACTAAAGCAAACATAATGGTAACTTCAAACCAAACATTTTCAATTAAACATCAATATCTAAACATCTGTTAATTCTCAATAAGAACTTCCAAAGACGTATGACAGAAATAAGTCAAACTGGTTAGTAATAAGTGTAATAATGTGTAATGGCTGGAAGTCAGTTGTAGTTCTTGTGTTTCTGCTCCTCGTCTCGTCTCTTCTCTTTTTTATGTTCTTGTTTCTCGTCCCTTCAGTGATTCTGCTTGTTAACAGCAGGTGTTAATCATTGATGCTCAACAATCACTTACATATTCAATTAATTATCTTATTGCAACACTGCGTCAATAGGCGTGTTTCCATTATAGATGTGCGCAAAACTTTTGCGATTTTTTCTAAATGTCGACAAAAAACTATTGCGAAATTACGCCGTTTCCATTAACCGATATAATGCGACTAAAACACAATTTTTTCCTCCCGTGATAAGTCATTACAAAAATCATGGCGACAGATGTTGGTAGGTTTACGTATATCCCAGCCACTGCGCTGGCCATTATTATTAATCGAATTAATTATTCTTATTATTATTCTGTCCAAACATACCGCGTCATCTACGTCAGGTGACCTGTAAATGCGCAAAAAACTGTTTGTTTTGAGAAACCATTTCAGTTTTGAGAAATATTTCTTTTTCGAATTTCTGGAAAAACCACCTCATACGAGCGTAAAAACTTTTTTTGGGCGTATTTTCAATTCGCAATTTCAATTTTAACTATTTGAATGGTCATGTAAACGTGACTAATGTTACTTTTACTCTTTATAGTGTGGACACTACAAGATTTTCCCATGGGGTTAAAACCATTAAAGGTATAGGATAAAAAACAAACACCCACAAAATGTATTTTAACAGTAATAGAAACATTACCAAAGAAGACCAAGAAACATTGAAAATATATTGCATGTTGCTTTATTTAACAGGCAGTGACTGTGTAGTTGCTGATCCAGTGAAAATCTCTTTTTTTAAGTGGACTCAAAAGAAATAAGTTCACAGTAATAATATGCTCACATTATTAGCGCATTATAAATATTAGTTTATAAATGTCATGGCAGTTGGTCAATTTAAGGCAGTCGATTTCTGCGAATGAAATGAGTTAACTCGAGTTTTCATTTAGTGCATGGTATCTTTACAGTAACAGACCGTAAATTACAGTAAAGAACTTACAGTTAAGAACAGTGTTGCCAGTATTTTACCATTAATTTACAGGTCAAAGTTTTACAGTGTGTAGAACTCACATCCTTGAATCACTTATGTTTTTCTCATTCACAGATTGCTGATAATGGAATTAGAACTAGATCCCCCTCCATATCCTGGACCGCCATCGAACGAGTTTATCATTCCCTACCCAATGCAGCCGATTGTCAATCTTCCTCAACCAGTGGACACACAAGGGATGCCCGTGTCCACCATCACTCAGACTGCGCCTGCCCAGGGTGAGCAGTAAAAGCCTTAGATTACCCAGACTCTGCAATCAAATACTAGAAGCTTTCAGCAAGCACAATATGCATCTGTATAGAATAGTATGTTAGAGGTTTATGATCATATTATTATTTTTAATTCCCAGGGGTCCAGCCCAACATTCCCTCTCAGACGCCGCAGGATGTCAATGTTTCTCAACCGGTGGATCGCGGACCAAAAAAGAGTCACAACCCAAAAAAGAAACAACAGAAAAAAGGTAATTCTAAATGTTTTTCTGATGCGAAACTTTTATTTTGAAAGCTGCCCCGATAGCAAGCAATTAATATTGAAAACATATTTAAATTTCAATATGGTATTATTAATGGTACAATGTGATGTTGGTTCCACATCATGCTTGCACTCTCAGAAAATTTAACACACCAAATACAATGTACTTAAAGCTACACGGCCTGAAATAAACTGCCATTCAACTGAAATCAATTGCAAATAAAATGTATAACAGAGAAAAAAACCTTTAGACACACACAGATACCAAATATTAGCATATGAATCTCAACAATTATTTACAATAAACAAAAAGGGAATAAACTGAACATCACAAAACAGGCTACAAGAAGTCACAAAACGTCACGAAAAAAGCTAATAAGCTAAATAGTAAGAGCATTCGGCTCTATGCCACAATGCATGCTGGATGTTTTGTACTCTGCTGGCACCCAGCATCCATTGTGGCATGAAACTTTTGATTGTCACCATTTTTTAGATTCATATGCTGATTCTTGATGTCTGAATGTTGCAGTACCTCTAAATGATTTATGCACTAGATGTTTTTAAAAATTCTTCAAATAAACTGATTACCAAATCACCGCTGGGTATCGTATTGTGGAATCACATAAATACTATAATTAATAAATATAAAATTAAAAGACCCATAAAATCAAAGATTAGAGACATGATGAGATCAGAGGATCAGACAAGTCCATGATGATTACGGATTCATCACAACAGCCAAAAACACCCGAAAACACCCGAGGATCTTTCTCTTGGCTTTTTCTCACCATATGCTTTAGAAACTCACTCTCACAGCAGCCCAAGAAAAACTACTGTTATAAAGTCAAGGGTCAAAAGCCCAACTAAAGCAAAACTTTATTGTTTTTAAATACTCTGTTAATTCTCAACAAGAGATTCTGTACATGTATAAAAATAAATAATGTCAAACTGGTTTGTAAACTGGTTTCACACTTGTATTTCTTGTGTGTTCTGCTCATCTCTTCTCTTTCTTTTTCTCTTTCAGGGATTCTGCTTATCAGGTGTTCATCAGTGTCTGAATTTACTCATTTCTTTTCATTCAGTCTCTCAAGTGGACTATATTAGTGAAATAATGAAGGGAATAGTGAATGAGGGTATAGGGTGTGATTTGGAACACATATATTATTGTTTTAGTGGAAAATGGCGTTACTGTCAGAATTTGGCTGGGTTTTTTTTTTTTTTTTTTTTTTACAGCAAGGTTTTACAATGAGCCAAAGCATGATTTATTTATTTTACCTTAAAAACAACAACAATGAAAACGCCATAATGTACTGCCATTTGGAGATCAGGTTTTTTTGTTTTCCAGCAGCTTCAGTGGAGAAAGACGTGCCCATGTCCCCCATCACTCAGACTGCGCCTGCCCCGGGTGAGAAGGAAAGCCCTAGATTACCCAGACTCTGCATTCAGCAAGCACAATATGCATCTGTATAGAATAGTATGTTAGAGGTTTATGATCATATTATTATTTTTAATTCCCAGGGGTCCAGCCCAACATTCCCTCTCAGATGCCGCAGGATGTCAGTGTTTCTCAACCGGTGGATCGCGAACCAAAAAAGACACAACGGAAAAAAGGTAATTCTAAATGTTTTTCTGATGCGAAACTTTTATTTTGAAAGCTGCCCCGATAGTAAGCAATTTATGTTGAAAACATATTTCAATTTCATCATTGAATCAAAGTTACAATGTGATGTTGGTTCCACATCATGCTTGCACTCTCAGAAAATTGAACACACCAAATACAATTGACTTAAAGGTGCTCTAAGCGATGTCACGCGTTTTTTAGGCTGAAACATTTTTTGTCACATACAGCAATCTCCTCACTATCCGCTAGCTGCCTGTCCCCTGAACACACTGTAAAAAAATGTGGCCAGGCTCCACAAACAGGAATAAAAACAAACTGGGCCAACCTGCACCACGAAACATAACAAACAGTGTTCCAGCCAATAACCGACAAGAATGATTTTGGGATAGGGGGTTAGTGTGCGTGCACATGTAGGGGGGTGTGGGGAGTGGAGGAGAGAGAAGCATGAAGAGGGAAGTTAGCTAGAGGAGAGATGTCCTGGACAACGACAACGACTAACGTTAAAAATGTATAGGGTTGGTCGAGTTAGCCTACATTTTGTTTGACAATACTTTGAACATCAACAAGAAGTGACTTCACCCAACATCACTTAGAGCACCTTTAAAGCCACACGGCCTGAAATAAACTGCCCTTCAACTGAAATCAACTGCACATAAAATGCATTACGGAGAAAAAAACCTTTAGACACACACAGATACCAAATATTAGCATATGAATCTCAAAAATGGTTACAGTAAACAAAAAGGGAATAAACTGAACATCACAATACAGGCTACAAAAAGTCACAAAAAAAGCTAATAAGCTAAATAGTAAGAGCATTCAGCTCCATAATTTATACATTTATATATATTCAAATAAATAAAATTCAAAATTCAATCTCTTCTCTTTTCAATTTCTTTTTCTCTTTCAGTAATTCTGCTTATAAGGTGTTCATCAGTGTCTGAATTTACTCACTTCTTTTCATTCAGTCTCTCAAGTGGACTATATTAGTGAAATAATGAAGGGAATAGTGAATGAGGGTATAGGGTGTGATTTGGAACACATATATTATTGTTTTAGTGGAAAATGACGTTACTGTCAGAATTTGGCCATTTCTTTTTATTTTTTTTACAGCAAGGTCTTACAGTGAGCCAAAGCATGATTTATTTATTTTACCTTAAAAAACAACAACAATGAAAACACCATATTGTACTACCATTTGGAGATCAGGTTTTTTTTTTTTTTCAGCAGCTTCAGTGGAGAAACAAGAGGTGCCCATGTCCCCCATCACTCAGACGCCGCAGGATGTCAGTGTTTCTCAACCGGTGGATCGCAAACCAAAAAAGACACAACGGAAAAAAGGTAATTCTAAATGTTTTTCTGATGCGAAACTTTCATTTTGAAAGCTGCCCCAATAGTAAGCAATTTATGTTGAAAACATATTTCAAACTCATCATTGAATCAATGTTACAATGTGATGTTGGTTCCACATCATGCTTGCACTCTCAGAAAATTGAACACACCAAATACAATTGACTTAAAGGTGCTCTAAGCGATGTCACACGTTTTTTAGGCTGAAACATTTTTTGTCACATACAGCAATCTCCTCACTATCCGCTAGCTGCCTGTCCCCTGAACACACTGTAAAAAAATGTGTCCAGGCTCCACAAACAGGAATAAAAACAAACTGGGCCAACCTGCACCACGAAACATAACAAACAGTGTTCCAGCCAATAACCGACAAGAATGATTTTGGGATGGGGGGTTAGTGCGCGTGCACATGAAGGGGGGTGTGGGGAGTGGAGGAGAGAGAAGCATGAAGAGGGAAGTTAGCTAGAGGAGAGATGTCCTGGACAACGACAACGACTAACGTTAAAAATGTATAGGGTTGGTCGAGTTAGCCTACGTTTTGTTTGACAATACTTTGAACATCAACAAGAAGTGACTTCACCCAACATCACTTAGAGCACCTATAAGCCACACGGCCTGAAATAAACTGCCCTTCAACTGAAATCAACTGCACATAAAATGCATTACGGAGAAAAAAACCTTTAGACACACACAGATACCAAATATTAGCATATGAATCTCAAAAATTGTTACAGTAAACAAAAAGGGAATAAACTGAACATCACAATACAGGCTACAAAAAGTCACAAAAAAAGCTAATAAGCTAAATAGTAAGAGCATTCAGCTCCATAATTTATACATTTATATATATTCAAATAAATAAAATTCTAAATTCAATCTCTTCTCTTTTCAATTTCTTTTTCTCTTTCAGTAATTCTGCTTATAAGGTGTTCATCAGTGTCTGAATTTACTCACTTCTTTTCATTCAGTCTCTCAAGTGGACTATATTAGTGAAATAATGAAGGGAATAGTGAATGAGGGTATAGGGTGTGATTTGGAACACATATATTATTGTTTTAGTGGAAAATGACGTTACTGTCAGAATTTGGCCATATCTTTTTATTTTTTTTACAGCAAGGTCTTACAGTGAGCCAAAGCATGATTTATTTATTTTACCTTAAAAAACAACAACAATGAAAACACCATATTGTACTACCATTTGGAGATCAGGGTTTTTTTTTTTTCCAGCAGCTTCAGTGGAGAAACAAGAGGTGCCCATGTCCCCCATCACTCAGACGCCGCACACTGTAAAAAATGTTTGTAATTGTAACAGTAAAAAACTGTAAAAAAGCAACGAAAAAAAAATGTTAATTCCTTAACGGTATGTACCCTTACTATATACAGTGAAAAACTGTAATAGCTCTCACGGGACATTTCATGTAATTTTACATTAATATACTGTTAAATGTACGGATTTTGGAAGTACACTGTAAAAAAAAACATACCGTTGCATTTACCGTACCTTACAGTAAAAAATACGGTAGCAAATGTTTACTAATTTTACAAAGTTTTACATCATCGAACTAAAAATTACGGTGAAAAACTGGCAGCTGGTTGCCAGTACTTTACCGTAAAAAATACGGTATAAATATTTATGTTTTACGGCATTGAACTAAAGTTTACGGTAAAAAACTGGCAGCTGGTTGCAGGCTATTTACCGTAAAAAATATGGTAGTAATATTTTAGGTTTTACGGCAGTGATCTAAATATTACGGAAAAAAAACTGGCAGCTGTGGTTGCCAGTACTTTACCGTAAAAAATACGGTAGAATTTTTTTTGCTTTTACGGCACTGAACTAAAGTTTACGGTAAAAAACTAGCAGCTTGCAAGTGCTTTACCGTAAAAAATACGGTAGTAATATTTTAGGTTTTATGGCATTGAACATTGAACTGAACTTTTATATAAAAAATAAAAACCTGCCAGCTGTGGTTTCCTGTAATCTAATTATTGAGAATTACCAGAGGTTCAGACGTTGATGTTTTATTGAAAATAATAAAGTTTGAAGTTACCATTATGGAGATGAGTGTTTGCTTTAGTTGGGCTCTTGTCTTGACCCTTGACTTTTTAACTTTAGATTTACTCTGACTGCCTTAACTGTGTGGTAACAGTTACACAAACAATAACACAAACGTTATGGCATGAAAATCAGAGAGAAAATGTGACCAGGTGATGATGGCAGGTTAATGATGACATAATCGTCATATTGTGGCCTGATTCACTGATCTCATAAAGAGTCTTATCTTTCACTTTATGAGCAAAGTGATAATATTAATTATAATATTAAAAATAAATATTTCATATTATTGAGTATAATATCTCTGGAAGCCAGCAGCGAGCAACAGATAATCTGAAGACCTTTAAAAATACATGGTGTAGAAAAAAGGTTTTGAACATCTGCTCGATTTAAACCAACACAGACATCAAGATTCAGCGTATGAATCTCAACAACGGTGACAATCAACACAATAATCAGATAAAACTCTGAACATCACAAAACAAGCTACTAAAAAGCTGCAACAAAAACAACATCAAAAATAAAAGCAGATATAATAATAAAAGAAAATACTAAGGCAATTCAGCATAATGTATTCCTGCTGCAATGCATGCTGGGAGATACTGATGAGTTTTGATTGGAGGCTCCATCAAGTGCACTGCACTTTTATCATCACCATTGTTGAGATTCATACGCTGACTCTTGATGTCTGTGTGTGTCTAAAAGATACAGCAGTTCAAACCTTTATTGTACACAATGTTTTAAAAATTCTTCTGATTATCACAGCAATGATGGATCACATTCTGTCGAATCATAGGGCTACTACAATCAATAATGTAAAATTAATAACACATATAATCAAAGATAAGACTCTATAAGAGCTCAGTGAATCAAACAAGGTGATTGCCATCACTGATACACAACCAACATCACATGATTGATTTTGTCTCTTATTTCCTAGCCATAATTAACATCTCTTATAAACACAGAGTTACAGCAGGCAGAGAAAAACTAATGTCAGAAAGTCAAGGGTCAAGAGCCCAACTAAAGCAGTCACTGATCTCCATCATGGTGACTTCAAATGAAACAATAAATCATCAACATCTAAACCTCTGTTAATTCTCAAACAGAACTGTAGACGTGTGACAAAAATAAAGTCAGTCTGGTTAGTAATAAGTGAAGCTGGTAATGCTGTTTGTGGAGTTGTTTAATCCTCCTCTGCCGAGATCTTCACAGATTTAATGTTTTTTCTCTTCAGTTGATTTCATCTAAGGCTGTGGCTGAAGTCAGTTGTAGTTCTTGTGTTTCTGCTCGTCTCTTTTTTCTGTTCCTGTTGTTTCTCTAAATGGACATTCCCATAATTCCCTGTGTGACACTTCACATTTGATGCTATTTCATTTAAATAATTATGTTTCTTCTTGGTTTTTGTTATCAGTTTTATACATTTGGGGTTTATATTACATCATATATTGTTTAATGAATGTTTATGGCATTATTTGGAGTCGTGTGTGTCACCATGATGGTGTTTTGTGTTTGTGTGTATGACACTGTGCACCTTCTAAATATTAACATGTGCCTCAGTTTGTGGAAAACTAATGGTATACTTAAATCATCGTGTGCTTTTCTTTTTTTACCACTTGTGTTATTATGATGATTATCAGTATATTACAAAGATATAAAGCAGACTTTAATACTTTAGTGAAATTTAATGATAACATTTATCGGTTTATGTAATATAACGGTTGTCCCGTGAAAACTAAAAGGTTCCTACTGTATTTTTTATGGTAAAGTACTGGGAACCACAGCTGATGTTTTTTATTACCACACATTTAAATCCTTTTTAAATGTTTTTTTTTATTTTTTTATTTTTATTTTTTTTTAAGCAAGGTTGCTACCATATTTTTTACGGTAAAATACTGGCAACCAAGCTGACGTTTTTTACCGTAAATTTCACAGGGTTTTTTTTACATTGTGTTTTTTTGCCCGTAAATTTAAATCCTGTAAAACATAAAAGGTTGCTACCTTATTTTTTACGGTAAAATACTGGCAACCACAGCTGCCGGTTTTTTACCGTAAATTTCACAGTTTTTTTTTAACAGTGCAGGATGTCAGTGTTTCTCAACCGGTGGATCGCAAACCAAAAAAGACACAACGGAAAAAAGGTAATTCTAAATGTTTTTCTGATGCGAAACTTTCATTTTGAAAGCTGCCCCGATAGCAAGCAATTTATGTTGAAAACATATTTCAAATTCATCATTGAATCAATGTTACAATGTGATGTTGGTTCCACATCATGCTTGCACTCTACAATTACTACAATTGACTTAAAGCCACACGGCCTGAAATAAACTGCCATTCAACTGAAATCAACTGCAAATAAAATTTATTACAGAGAAAAAATCTTTAGAAACACACAGATACCAAATATTAGCATATGAATCTCAACAATGGTTACAATAAACAAAAAGGGAATAAACTAAACATCACAAAACAGGCTACAAAAAGTCACAAAAAAAGCTAATAAGCTAAATAGTAAGAGCATTCGGCTCCATAATTTATTGATTTATATATATTAAAATAAATAAAATTTGAAATTCAATCTCTTTCTTTTTCTCTTTCAGTAATTCTGCTTATAAGGTGTTCATCAGTGTCTGAATTTACTCACTTCTTTTCATTCAGTCTCTCAAGTGGACTATATTAGTGAAATAATGAAGGGAATAGTGATAAGGGTGTGATTTGGAACACATATATTATTGTTTTAGTGGAAAATGACGTTACTGTCAGAATTTGGCCGTGTTTTTTTTTTTTTTTTTTTTTTTTACAGCAAGGTCTCACAGTGAGCCAAAGCATGATTTATTTATTTTACCTTAAAAAACAACAACAATGAAAACACCATATTGTACTGCCATTTGGAGATCAGGGTTTTTTTTTCCTTTTTTTTCAGCAGCTTCAGTGGAGAAACAAGAGGTGCCCATGTCCCCCGTCACTCAGACTGCGACTGCCCCGGGTGAGAATTACGGAGAAAAAAATCTTTAGACACACACAGATACCAAATATTCGCCTATGAATCTCAACAGTGGTTACAATAAACAAAAAGGGAATAAACTGAACATCACAAAACAGGCTACAAAAAGTCAAAAAGCTAATAAGCTACACTGTTAGACCTTACCGGGTTTTTTTACAGTAAAATACTGGCAACACTGTTGCCAGTAAAATACTGTTAATTGTACAGTTCTTTACTGTAATCTAGTTTGTTTCTGTAAAAATGCACTAAATTTATAGTTAACTAATTACACTTGCAGAAACCGACTGCCTTAAATTGACCAACTGTCATTTAAATGTATTAACTTAAATTTATAATGCATTAATAATGTGAGCAAAGTATTACTGTGAACTTCTTTCATTTGAGACCACTAAAAAACTATTGCACACTGTTAGACCTTACCGGTTTTTTTTACAGTAAAATACTGGCAACACTGTTGCCAGTAAAATACTGTTAATTGTACAGTTCTTTACTGTAATCTAGTTTGTTTCTGTAAAAATGCACTAAATTATAGTTAACTAATTACACTTGCAGAAACCGACTGCCTTAAATTGACCAACTGTCATTTAAATGTATTAACTAAAATGTATAATGCATTAATAATGTAAGTAAAGTATTACTGTGAACTTCTTTTATTTGAGACCACTAAAAAACTATTGTACATAAAAAGATTTCCACTAGCTCAGCAACTACACAGTCACCGCCTGTTAAATAAGCAACATGCAGCAAATCATCAATGTTTGTAGATCTTCTCCTGGACTGAAGCACAGGCTCTACTCTTCTGCACAATGGTGACCCAAAAAATAAATTTTACAGTAAACTACTGGCAACAGTGTTGCCAGTATAAACCTGTTTTATAACTTACAGTTTATTACTGTTAAAAAACATTTTGTGGGTGTGTCTTTTTTATCTTACACAGTTAACCCTTTCAACCCCTCAGGGAAATCCGAAAGTAACGATGCAGTGAGATAATTAAGGGAATATGTAAGTGATTGTAAGCAGAATCACTGAAGAAAAGAGAAACACAAGAACAGAAAATAGAGAAACACAATAACTACGACTGACTTCCAGCCATTACACATTATTACACTTATTATTAACCAGTATGACTTTATTTCTGTCATACATCTACAGAAGTTGTTATTGAGATGTTTAATTGAAAATGTTTGGTTTGAAGTTACCATTATAGAGATCAGTGCTTGCTTTAGTTGGGTTGCTGATGCTAAAACATTAGTTTTCTCTTTTGCTGCTTGAGCTGTGTTGTTGCAAGTCACACTTGCGCACACACAGTTTATGAATGACTGCAGTTATAATGATTATGATGACAAAATCATCATATTGCCTGTTTATTCACTAAGGAATTCATTCTCACTTATTCAGAGTTTAATCCTCAAGTAAAGTGTTTCATTACCACCACTGTGAAAACGCAGCAATAAGATACAATGACTCTTTTTTTTTTAACACATGATGCATAACCAGAGAAACAGACCTACACTGTGTTTTAGAAACACCGAGATATCACAATTTAGCACATGAATCTCAACAATGGTGGCAATATTTCTTTTTTATTATTATTATTATTCATGCAGCAGTGCATGCTGGGAGTTTTATATTATCCTGGAACCCAGCATGCATTGCGACATGAAACTTTTCACCATTGTTGAGATTCATATGCTGATTGTTGATATCTGTGTGTGTCTGAGTCAAGCAGGAGTAAAATAAAATTGAATGCACTATATGATTACAATATTCTTCAGAAGACCTTATTACAGAAATATTGATTTCATTTAGTAGATTCACAGATATATGCTAAACATGAGATAACTATAATTTCAATGACTATATACAGGAAAAATCTGAAAATCAGGCATGTCCAGGATGATTGTGACATCATCACAAAATAATAAAAACACCTGATCATCTTCCTCTTGACTCTTTCTTGCCATAACAAATGTGTTTTATAAACTCACTGTTACAGCAGCCAGAGAGAGATGAATGGTAAGAAGTCCAGGGACAAGAGACCAACTAAAGCAAATACTGATCTCCATCATGGTGACAACAAATTTTATTAATAACTAAATCTCTGTTAATTCTCAACAAGAACTTTTGTACATGTATGAAAGAAATAATCGTAAACTGGTTTGTAAACTGGTTTCACACTCAGTGTGGCTGGACGTCAGTTGTAGTTCTTGTGTTTCTCTTTTTTCTGTTCTTGATTCTCTGTCCTTCAGTGATTCTGCTTATCAGGTGTTCATCAGTTTCTCAATTCACTCACTTCTTTTCATTCAAGTGGACTATATTAGTGAACTAATGTAGGGAATAGTGAATGAGGGTATAGGGTGTGATTGGGAAAACAGCCTCTGAGTGTCGATTTTGAGCACTGTTAATTCACAGTATATTCCTGTAGGCTAGTTTTATTTTCTACGGTATATTACTGTTTTAATGGAAAATGGTATAATATTGTCAGAATTTTACAGCAAGGGTTAACAGTGCACATAAAGAGATTTCCACTGGACCAGCAACTACACAGTCACCGCCTGTTAAATAAAGCAACATACAGCATATCATCAATGTTTGTAGATCTTCTCCTGGACTGAAGCACAGGCTCTACTCTTCTGCACAATGGTGACCCAAAAAATTAATTTTACAGTAAACTACTGGCAACAGTGTTGCCAGTATAAACCTGTTTTATAACTTACAGTTTATTACTGTTAAAATACATTTTGTGGGTGTGTCTTTTTTATCTTACACAGTTAACCCTTTCAACCCCTCAAGGAAATCCACACTACGAGTAAAAAGTAATGATGCAGTGAGATAATTAAGGGAATATGTAAGTGATTGTAAGCAGAATCACTGAAGAAAAGAGAAACACAAGAACAGAAAATAGAGAAACACAATAACTACGACTGACTTCCAGCCATTACACATTATAACACTTATTATTAACCAGTATGACTTTATTTCTGTCATACAGAAGTTGTTATTGAGATGTTTAATTGAAAATGTTTGGTTTGTAGTTACCGTTATAGAGATCAGTGCTTGCTTTAGTTGGGATGCTGATGCTGAAACATTAGTTTTTCTTTTGCTGCTTGAGCTGTGTTTTTGCAAGTCACACTTGTGCACACACAGTTTATGAATGACTGCAGTTATAATGACTATGATGACAAAATCATCATATTGCCTGTTCATTCACTAAGGAATTCATTCTCACTTATTCAGAGTTTAATCCTCAGTCGAAAGTGTTACATTACCACCACTGTGAAAACGCAGCAATAAGATACAATGACTTTTTTAAAACACATGATGCATAACCAGAGAAACAGAGCTACACTGTGTTTTAGAATCACCGAGATATCACAATTTAGCACATGAATCTCAACAATGGTGGCAATATTTATTTTTTATTATTATTCATGCAGCAGTGCATGCTGGGAGTTTTATATTATCCTGGAACCCAGCATGCATTGCGACATGAAACTTTTCACCATTGTTGAGATTCATATGCTGATTGTTGATATCTGTGTGTGTCTGAGCCAAGCAGGAGTAAAATAAAATTGAATGCACTATATGATTGTTATTTTCAGAAGACCTGATAACAGAAATATTGATTTCATTTTGTAGATTCACAGATATATGCTAAATATGAGATAACTATAATTTCAATGATTATATACAGGAAAAATCTGAAAATCAGGCATGTCCAGGACGATTGTGACATCATCGCAAAAAAATAAAAATCATCTTCCTCTTGACTTTTTCTTACCATAACAAATGTGTTTTATAAACTCACTGTTACAGCAGTCAGAGATAAATGAATGGTAAGAAGTCCAGGGACAAGAGACCAACTAAAGCAAATACTGATCTCCATCATGGTGACAACAAACTTTATTAATAACTAAATCTCTGTTAATTCTCAACAAGAACTTTTGTACATGTATGAAAGAAATAATCGTAAACTGGTTTGTAAACTGGTTTCACACTCAGTGTGGCTGGAAGTCAGTTGTAGTTTTTGTGTTTCTCTTTTTTCTGTTCTTGTTTCTCTGTCCTTCAGTGATTCTGCTTATCAGGTGTTCATCAGTGTCTCAATTCACTCACTTCTTTTCATTCAAGTGGACTATATTAGTGAACTAATGTAGGGAATAGTGAATGAGGGTATAGGGTGTGATTGGGAAAACAGCCTCTGAGTGTCGATTTTGAGCACTGTTAATTCACAGTATATTCCTGTAGGCTACTTTTATTTTCTACGGTATATTACTGTTTTAATGGAAAATGGTATAATATTGTCAGAATTTTACAGCAAGGGTTAACAGTGTAAATAGTAAGACCATTCAGCTCCATAATTTATTCATGCCACAATGCATGCTGGGTGTTTAGCATGCATTGTGGCATGAAACGTTTGATTGTCACCATTTTTTAGATTCATATGCTGATTCTTGATGTCTGAATGTTGCAGTACCTCTAAATGATTTATGCACTAGATGTTTTTAAAAATTCTTCAAAAAAACTGATTATCAAATCACCACTGGATCTCGTATAGTGAGATCACATAAATACTATAATCAACAGATATAAAATTAAAAGACCCATAAAATCAAAGATTAGAGAAATGATGAGATCAGAGAATCATTCCATGTCCATGATTACGGTCCATGATTACGGATTCATCACAACAGCCAAAAACACCTGAGGATATTTCTCTTGGCTTTTCTCACCATAAAAAATATGCTTTATAAACTCACTGTCACAGCAGCAAAAGAAAAACAACAGAGAATTCTCATGGTCTCTCTCATGAATTCTCATTCTCATGGTCTCATCAATTGGCCCAATGTAGGCATCTGACCAGCGGGGAAGGTCTCTGCATGTTACTGTCTTTTCTCGTGGCAAAGTATTTTTGGCGGCGGCTCGCTGCATCACGGGCTGATCTGAGGTACAGAATCGCACCGATCCTTCTCGTTGCATTTCTTTATATAGACAGACCAAGGCAGAAACCTCTTTTCAAATGTAAACATGAGTTCACAGTGGCAATTTATGGAAACATTTGCTAACAATGGAAATTTACATTGAGTTTACACCTTTGAGAACAGGAGGCCGTTTGCCTGGAGACACACCCTCCTTTGTGTGCCAGTCATCTCTAAACTCTTAAAAACCTTATTACCTTTTGTTTTACTTATTTGGGAATCAGACCTTTGTACCAGTCACACTGAGACATTTCAAATGATACCAAACGTGTAAAACTGTATGATAATTATTCATATTAAACCATAAAGATTCTTGGGGGAATGTTGGTGATCTCAGCATGAGGGATGGGTGAAGAGGGGAAGAAATGTAGATTAGGATTGCTTAGGTGAGACTTGCGAGAATGGTGAATGAGAATGGTGCAGGTTTTACTGGTGTCTCCAAGATTAGTCCAGTAAGGTTCCCAAGTCTTGCTCGAAGAGTCCCGATACCATCCCCATGCATTGAACTCTGGGATATCTTGCTGAACAGTGGTTGCCTAATTCCAGTAGAAGCTTGCCTGCTGCAGTGCTCTTTTGATGTGCTGAATCAGTGCAGCTTGGGTGGGAGGCAGGTTCTCGAGAGACTTGGTACCATTCGAAAAAAGTTGCAGGAATAGTTGTAGACAGATGAAGACCAAGAGCATCTCGCCCACTCAGGATGTTTCCTATCAATTGAAATGATAAGAATGCATGCATAGTTAGAAACCTGTATTAAGATGTTACATATGGCGGCGGGGGGGGGGGGGGGGGGGGCAAGTTGTGTCAAAAGGGAGGCCTACTGTCTTAGGCTTAGTTGGTGGGAGGTAATAATAACATTCTGCTTCTGGATGTCTCCTATCAATTGAAATGGTGAGAATAAATAAATATGATAAAAGGCAGTCTTCATATATTTTATAAAACTAGTGCAATGGCCATTCGAATTATGCTAATTTACACTCGCCTGTTGCCTGCTAACCCATGTAACATTTGAGGTAATCAGAACTCATCAACCAAAGCATTGTTACTGATAGCTAGCTAGAAAATAGTCAGACAGCTAGCTAACATTAGCTTGTTGTGACAGCTTGCTAGCTTGTTGCGAGGAACATAAAGCAGGCTATTTTTTCTATTTTACAATTGTAATCATATTAAGAACAAAACACATGTAGAAAAAAGTACACCTGATTACTTACATGAGGAAGGAAGTTGGTAGGAAAGGAAGTAGTTGGCTAAACACTGTTGTTGGTCATCTTCATCTTTCACCGTTGTTGTCCATCGTGCTCACAAGCATGGAGTAGCACTAAACAGCTGCTCCACCACAATCCATACAGTCAACTAGTATTCTCAATATTTGCTCAATATTGCCCAAATCTATACTGGAATTCTGACTCTCCCTCATATATGCCTTCCCTACATTTTAAATTAGAAAATTGGTGGGAAAATTTGGAAAGTATGAATTATCAGGTAGTTGCTTTCTTGTAAATGTGTAAATTAAGGTATGCCACTATATCCTTCAATTTCTCCATCACGTGCTTGACGGTAGCAACAGAGTGGGCTTGGTCTCTGAGGAGTGGCAACATTGATGTGATGCTTACATTAAATTCTGGGCTCCTCTTTAATGAAGCATGATGTGCTGACCATGTAAGGTTCACTGCATCATCGATTTCTTCCACAACTGTTACTTTCTCTAGCCACTCATACTCAAGGGCAAGTTGTGGCCTGAAAACATTGGTGCAAAACACTGGGTTTGGCATTGGGGTATTTGGTGGTAAAGGATTATTTTTCTTGAAAAAAGCAGGGTGGATGTTGGTGATAGAGTCAGGAAGTTCTGGAACAGACTTGACTCTTTCTGGACCAAACCTAAGCTGCTGACGCTCCTCACCACTGCTGTCCTTTGTCGGATGCTGAAATACAGAGACACTGGTGCCATGGAATGATGTTGTAGCAGTTGTTGCAGAAGGATTGTGGTCAATGTTGACCATGACAGCAGTGGTGAACAGCCTTTTCCGTAGCAGCGGTGGACAGACCACACCCTCCTCAACATACTTGCTTACTGTGGCATCTCCCAGTTGAGCTGATATCTCCAGCACCCGGTCATATGAGATACTCATACCATGTTCATGCAGCATTTCAACCAGGCTTCTCTTCCTGGTTTTGGCGAACACAGACATACCAATGTATACTGGGAATGGACTTTCTCTATCTTTGGAATGTCTGTGGGCAGCTGCTCCCTCTTTGTATCAGGAGAAGCAGTTGTACTGCAACAGTTGCGCAATAGCCTGGGCAGTCTGTGAAGTGCCAAATCTTAGCTGCAATTTGATGTCGGCTCCATGTTATACCATACCAACAAATTGCAGGAGAGATGGGGGGATGGCCTCTTTGATACATCCCTCATGGAATGTTCCATCAATTCTGGACTGATGATCCAGAATATGCCTTCTCAGGATTTTTGCAGCTTTGGCCATGATAAGCTCCTCCGAGTCTTCAGATGCTTGAGAGAGAGCCAAGCCAACATCTTTCTGGAAAGCCAGGAGCACATCTCTGCCCTGTTTGTGAGCCGTGAGTTTAGGGATCTCAGCCAACAGCTTTAACTTTACTCTAGTAGAGTTAACTGTAGGGGAATGTACACCCAGATGATCTAGAGTAGACACTACTGGTACATGTTGGAAACTTATTTTCCTTCATCGAAGCAAGACCAGGAGACGTGAGATGGATCTTATAAGCAGAAGAGATTTATTCTTCCGAGTCTGTAGTTCATCAAGTCTAATCTAAATACACTTTACCTTGCAATTTTATATACATTTTAGGTGGAGGGACTTCAAACAGACAGATTCAAACAAAGCATGTAAATGAGTATACAGGTTTAGGTAACACACCCTAGACTGAGGGTCTGGCCAATCCTAATTCAATCAGCATAACAGTCTATTGCATTGCTAATCCAATCAGCCTAACAATTCAACGTTTGGGGCTGGGGCTCTGAAAGCCATTTGGGCTCCGAAAGCCATTTGCAGAACAAAAGGTGACAGTCTCAGTGATCTGACTCATTTAACTTATAATGGAGAAAACAGGAATTGCAACTTTGCTGAGCCAAATCATTCGTGTGATATCATCATCTTAACCTTAAAAGTTAAATACAATATTATTTACCGTGATGTTATGTACGGAAGCATATTTGAAATAGATTCTTAAAGGGACTGTGTGTAGGAATTTCTCCCATCTAGTGGTGAAATTGTATTTTGCATTCAAACGAATAATGCTCTCCAGCGCCTCACTTTTTCAAATGCGCGTTGCATCTACGGTAGCCGTTATGTACCAAAAAGCTATGACAGGATGTCTTATAATAGCACTTCAAGTTTTTCTTCGGGTGAACAGGTTTGTTATTTAAAACAAACTGAAACTTGAAACAACGAAAAAAAGAATGCTACAGTATGAATTACTGACTGTGAAAAACATTAACTATGGTAATTAGTAGTAATGCCTTCTTTACTTTCTTTACCTTCTTTATTTTTTGAAGTACGTGCATTGTTAGATATCATCATCATCAGAGCCTTCTCTAACGTTACTTTACTCAATAGCTGCTATTCATCAAAGAGCCTGTTTAACTTTTAACTATAAATGTTCTACTGTCTATATAATAAAGTACACAACCAAGCAATAAAAAAAAAGCTTGTAATTAAGACCGTAACATTGACTTACCTGTCGAGAAGAAAGCAGGCAACTTCAGGGTCTCTTTTGAAAGCTTTCTCCTGCATTAGCTATCCCGACATTAACCCTTGTTTTTGTGATCTCCAGTCACGTTTCCTTTTACGGTCTATTTTGGACTTTTTCGACGACGAGGACTCATCCTGTGACTCAGCATATGTATGAATTAACGGTGTATAAATAACCGTACAGTGCAGCCTTTTAAACTTGCCGCGGCAGTGACAAGCGCCTCTCACTGCTCTGCTCCTCCGCTTCTGCTGACTTAAGTCACGTGATGCTGGTTCTGAACGAAAACGCGTTGTGGAAACGCGTTGGCCTAGTACTTTTTGTCCCTCTCTGCTATTATAGTTTTTCAAGATGGCGGAACTACATGGAAGCCTCCGTGGACCTACCCGTCCCATGTATATAAAGATAATAAATTCTTCGTTTACGAGGATTAGTCTGATCATTGGCATAGGTATTTGTACACCATTGAGGGCATATTTATTAATAAAAATATTGATTTTAGATAATAAAATACCTAAAAAGCTACACATAGTCCCTTTAAATTTGTTATTCCACATACAGGTTGCACATATCTGCAAGACGGAAGGCGGAAGGACCATCAGAATTGAGACTGGTTTCAACAATATAGGTGACCAGTTCAGAAAGAGCCATAGGAAAGATGGCTGGTTGAACCGTTTCACTCTCTGACTCTTTCTCAAGCCTTCTGAGGTGGAGTTTCTCTCTGTTGTAAAGATGAATGAGACATAAATGATGGTATTTCAGCTACTGTGCAATGGCATCAGAACCACTTAGTTGAGACAATAATTTACCATCATTCAGTGTTTGTGCACATTCATGTAGTCTGTCATTCAGGTGCATTGTCATTACCTGACGCAGGTCAGATTCAGGATATATGTTATCACAAAGAAAGCAAACCTGATCACCTAGACTTTTCTGCATAATGATTCTACAACGTTTTGTTTGGCCTTCATCTGTCTCACTACAGTGAGCATCAGATTGTTGCTTCTGGGCACGAAGTAACTTTGTGTTGTTGAACCGAAGTCGACAATTGTAGTGATACTTCGCTTGGTTCCTTCTCAAAGTAGCTTCTATACCACCACCTTCATCCAGTCGTTCCAGGTCCAGGGTCCTTGGCATTTTGTTCATCTTGTGAAAGAGTGGAATGTTGGTGGCAATCATTTTATAGCCATCATGTTGAGAAACATGATGGGTAGGTGGTGATTGGAAGGGTTCTTTTGTGTCTGTCTGACAAAGACAACATTTCATCCAATCAGTTGGCCTCTTGGCTGGGGGTTTGTTGTCTGATTAAGGCCGAGGGGTTATCCTTTTACCACCTCAATCATAGACATAGTACACATTCAGGTATGGGATACAACTAGGTTCGGGTCACCTACACCTAGCCCAATCATTCATCCTGTGCCATTTAAGTCCCGTGTGATCTGTACACCTTCCAGGTAACCATACATGAACAAGTCATGTATTGCCCCACTTATCCTTGGCTCGGGTCTCCCGCGCTTGCACAACCTGTCAATTCAGGTGCGGCTATCTAACTACATCTATTACTAGCTAATTGATGAGGGGCTGTTAGACAGCATTTGGGACACTAAACTTAGCTATACTATTACTACTAGTCAAGTACTACAGTGTAAGTAAAACTAGATCAGCTGACACTGAACCCCATGCTGAGTTCCACAGCAGTGAAGTCACCAGTGTGCCCTGGTTGTGTAATGACGTTCACTCTATTAAACAAAACCTTCCATAACACATTAAATTGAGCTCTGACAGAAATGGTGGCCATCTTGAAAATGGTCGCCATCTTGAATTTTTGAGTGGCACAATCCTTTTTCCATGTTAATGTTCCTTGAAGAATATTTGTACCAAATTTCATGATAGCATCACCATTTGAAAAAAAGATGCAAGGATTCAAGAAAAATGGCGGCCATCTTGAAAAAGGGTTGCCATCTTGAATTTTTGAGGGACAAGCACCGTTTTCCAAGAAAACATTCTGAAGAGAGTATTTTCACAAAATGTTATGCCTACATCACTGTTTGAACGACTGACATAATGAGCATTTGACAGAAATAGCGGCCATCCTGAAAAAAGGCCGCCATGTTGAATTTTTGGGTGTCCAACGCCTTTTTCCCAAAAAGTGACCCTTAGAGAGTATCTGTGCCAAATTTCATGCTTGTATACCAATTTGAACAATTCTCTTGAAATATGCCATTAATCTGCTGCACTAATGTGAGACAACAAAAAACACACATAGACTTTTAAGTTGAATTAATTTAAAAATAATTAAGAACAAAAAAACAAAACCACAATGGGCTGCATGTCAATGTTTTATAAGATAAAATGTCATAATTATGATATAAAAAGACATAATTATGACATACTAAATAACTATGACATCATTCAAAATTATAACAAAAATTGTAACCTTTGTCATAATTATGACTTTTTATGTCAAAATCTTGACTTTTGATCTCATAATTGCAAATTTTAAATCTCATAATTATGATTTACCAAAGCATGATTTATTTTCTTATATGACAAACATGTGCTTCTGACGTGACCTTAAAAAAACAATGAAAGCTTCATGTTGTGCCGCCATTTGGAGATTATGGTTCCCTATCGATACTGTTCACTCGTATTGCGTTGGAACTTTTCTGCGAATTCTGAAGCATTATTGAATCACGCAGTGAAACTGCACGAGCCAATGGAATTTCACAAATGGCGCTGAAGCACGGCAAAATGTCCGGGGCTACCCATCTATATAAGCGGGCATTTTGCCTTCAGCAACAGAGATCTTCTCTTCGCTGGCCCCCGAGACAAAAGAGAAGAAGCCTTCTTGTGGTCGAACGAGCCTTGCAGCGTATCAAGCTGGTTCAGTGGCGCTCTGCACGCAAGCTGATGACCTGGCAGCAAACACACTGATCTGCGCTCTGCACGCAAGCTGATTCAGCGCTCTCCACTTCGGCTATCCGGCGATTACTACAAAAGCAAATTTCAGAGCAAATTTTGATGTTTTAAATGTCATGGCCAGCTTAGTAGTTTTGGAACACCACTTGGGGCTAAACTGAATAGAGATTAAGGACACAGACAAGGCTGCTTTCCTCAACTCCCCAGTCTCCCCTACCGGCCTCATTGGCCTCATGGTGGATGGTTTTGCAGAGCGCTTCAGCTGCTTCAAGCAGCCAGAGAAGCATGCAGACTGAGCAGCCCATGAAGCCTTCATCTTTGACCACTCAGTCCAAGCCGAGCCTCAACAGCGTTCCCGCTCGCTAAGCGCTACCCCTTTTCTAAGCGCCAGGGTCCCTGTCCTAAGATAACGCTGGATTCTGAGTCGAAAGACTTTCTGGCTCAGACAGTGTTTCCCACTGAGCCACTCGTGCTGCTCTTAATTACAGACATAAAGTACAGATACTTTGACTATTTCAGTCAGATACAGAAGTTCTTATTGAGAATTAACAGAGGTTTAGATGTTGTTATCTGGTTCATTTGACATAATTGTTGTGGCAAAGAATGCCAAGATCAAGTGAGATCAGGTGTTGTCAACTCCTTGTTGATGATGACGAAATCATCACAACATGAGCATCAAATGTTGTGTTTTTAATTATGTGTTTGGAATTTGTAGTTGCCAACCTCGTGAAACTGATCATTTTAAAGGGGACCTATTATTCCCCTTTTCACAAGATGTAAAATAAGTCTCTGATGTCGAGTGTGTATGTGAAGTTTTAGCTCAAAATACCCAACAGATCATTTTTTACAGCATGTTTAAATTGTCATCTTGGCAAAGAAAGTCATTTTGGTGCTCATTGACATTTTGGTGCTCGGAAAAACACGCTGTTTTAGTGTGTGTCCTTTAAATGCAAATAAGCTGCTGCTGCACGGCACAGGGGGCCGTTTTTAACATCTTGGAACATCATCAGGGAATGCCCTTTTAATTGGTCGTTTTAGTCATTGTGAGTCACGTATCGTAGCAACGATGACGACAAGTGACAACAGGGGGAAATGTTAAAATGACTACCTCGCTCCGAGCAGCCGGCGAAAAAGAAAAGAACACAAAAATATATAATTGAATGGGAAAATGACTACCCGTGGCTGGAATGCGTGAGGGACAATGATACTGTTGTGTTTATTTTTCTTCAAATGCAGTCTAAGCCGATGAGTTTTGAATGTTATATGTTGTATTTGTTTAAGTTAAAAATAAAACGTATTATAAACTAAACAAATCCATGGTTCATTGTTGGCAAAATGATCATGATAGCCTTTATATTTCACATCTATGTGTTTCAGTCTTGTATATTGATTAGGCCTACTTTGCTATTCTATAAATATATAGGCCTAATAAGTTGTATAATATGCTATAATGTATGAAATATATATATGTATCAATTAGTTTCCACAATATTCACCAGAAGTCAGAAGTCAAAAAATGTTTACAGGCTAAAATGTCCTTATCTCAAGGGTTTTTTAAAGCTTTTAAAACAGTCAACAACACATTAAGGGCGCATTAGGAGCCAGATTGATTCTGTAGGTTTTCATCATGAGCTTTTTTCTCTTTCAGCTCCAGTGGTAATTTACAACCAACAGCCCGCCATGCCCACCGTCACTCAGATGGTCCAGCCTGCGCCTGCCCCGGGTGAGCAGAAAAGCTCTAGTTTAATAAGGCTCTGCTTCAGTCAAACACTAGAAGGTTCATGCATGATGCATCTGAATAGAATAGTATGTTAGAGGTTTATGATCATATTAAATGTATTTCATCAATCTGATCTCTTTATGTATAGTGATAGTGTTCCCACGTCCGACTGAAGCGCCTGGGCAGATGAGATGTCCTTACTGCCAGCAGCAGATCGTCACACAGACGACATACACATGTGGAACGATGGCGTGGGTAATCAGTGGTGTTCTTTGCTTCTTTGGGTAAGGAACTATTCCCAGCTAACAAGGAACACTTTAAGAACTTTAAGAACGCACTAATTCTCCTCTGTTTTTTCTGTGCAGGATCTGGCCATGTTGTTTGATTCCTTTCTGTGTGAATGCCTGCAAGGACGTAGAGCATCACTGTCCAAGCTGTACAAGCCTCGTCCATGTGTACAGACGCATGTAGCTGGTTCTCTGAAGCAAACAAAACTTTTCAGCATCATCTGGACATTACTGGACCTCCTAAATCAAAGACCATGTCATGAAAAGACTCATATTGGTTTCTTTTTCCTTCTTTATGCAAATGAAGGAAAATGAAACCCATATGGTCTCGTCACGTCATGGTGTTATTTTTCTTTGAATTAGGAAGTCCAGTTGTATATTCTGATTCTCCATATGATTTATGTCTTTCTTGTTTTTCTTATTCTGTATGATAATGTTATGTAATCAAACAGAATATAAACTTTTTTCCCCAACAATAAAAAAAACAAAACAAGATTTGTTGTATTAGATTATGACAGGGTATTTCGGATCGAATTTATACAATATTAGACAACACAAAGGTTTTATATTATTTGGCTCTTTTTATTTGACTGCAACTATTCTCAGCAAAGACAATTAACATTCATGCCTTTTTGTATGTTACTCTATGCTGCATTCTCTTAAATACATTGTGAGTCAAGGAAAATAAACAATTCTTTGACTGTGACAGAACTAAACTACTCTTACATGAGGATGTCACTGTCACTGACACAGCATAGATCTCGTGTAAATATTATGGAATTTTTTTTTTTTTTTTTTTTGACAAAATGCAGCCTTTGTCAATCGATTTATTTTTCGATTCAGTTTCCTCATAACGTAGGCTCACTTCTGTATACCATCAAAGATAAATATGTCAGGCTAGTAATGAAAAAAAAAGAAAACAAATGGATTAAAAAAACAGCACTATAAATGAATAGGAATCACAATAAGGAATTAAACCTATAAATATAGATTAAACTGGTGTTGTGCGCATATATCAATCATCCCAGCTAACAAAAAACTTTTTCTAACGTTCCCTTTAAGGTGTGAAAATGTTATTTCTAAATGTTCTCTCAGTGTTCAAAATCAGTTTTTTTTTTTTGGTGATCAGTGTTTGCTTTAGTTGGGATGTTGGTCCCTATACTTCTTGTGTTTGCTTATCTTTGGCTGCTGTAACTGTGTGCTTGTAAAACACAATTGTTGTGGCAAAGAAAGCCAAGATCAAGTGAGATCAGGTGTTGTCAACTCCTTGTTGATGATGACGAAATCATCACAACATGAGCATCAAATGTTGTGTTTTTAATTTTGTGTTTATATTTAGAATTTATAGTTGCCGACCTCATGAAACTGATCATTTTAATGCTATTAGTGCTAATACTGCACTGAAGGTGGATATAAAGTTTTGAGCAAGTGTACCATGTAGTCACACACAGACATTAAGATTTTGCATATAAAAAACAACAACGGTGACAATCAAAACAAAAAAGCTTCATGCTGCAATGCATGATGGGTGGCTTTACAAAAACTCATCCATGATTCCAATGCTTTTTTCTTTTGATTCTCACTGTTGTTGTGATTCAAATGCATAATCTTGCTATAAATGCCAAATATAAACACAAAATTAAAAACACAACATTGGATGGTCGTTTTGTGACTATTTTGTCATCATCAACAAGGAGCTGATAACACCTGATTGTGTCTTAAAAAAACACAGCTACAGCAGTCAAAGAAAAGCTAACACAAGAAGTACAGGGACCAACTAAAGCAAACACTGCCCACTACAATGGTGACTTCAAATAGATGCTAAGTTGTCTAAAGGGGTGTGTGGTTTCTTTTATTTTCATGATTTTTGGACAAACACAGACTGTCTAATTTAATGCATCCTGAGAGTGTTTATTTGGTGCAGAACTAGTATAAATTGTCTAAATGAGACTTTAAATGACTTTGAAAATATGTCCAAAATGACCACATTTGAACTAGTTTTTAACCTTGCACGGAGGCTCCATGAACGTCTATATCGGACGTGCAGAACACGTCAAAAAAAGACGTCATAAAAACTTTCATTCGGTTCCCTTAGATAATGGGAACAAGTATTGCGTAGCTGGCCATGCTATCATGCTGCACGACTCAGCATTAGTTGGTTCAGTTGAATTAGTCTGAGATCCTACGACAAAATGCCTGCTTATAAAGGCTTGTGCAGTTCCGCTGCTCAGCCATTGGCTTGTAGAGTTTCACTGTGTGATGAAATAAGGATTCAGCATTCGAAAAAAAAAGAGTTTTCCCAAAGTGTCAAACGAAGACACTCTTACCCATTATCTCAGGGAACCGAGGTTATGTTAATAACCAAGTATGTTTTCTGTTTTCCAGCTTCAGTGGACACACAAGAGACCGCCATCACTGTCCAGCCTCTGCCCCGGGTGAGCAGTAAAGCCCTAGATTACCCAGGCTCTGCATTCAAATACTAGAAGCTTTCAGCAAGCACAATATGCATTTATATAGAATAGTATGTTAGAAGTTTATGATCATAGTATTATTAATTTTCATCAGTATTATCGCTTTCTATGCATTTGTAGAAGAAGTAGTTATTACACCACGGATGACTGATGTCCCTGTGCAGTTGAAATGTCCTCACTGCCACAAGAAGGTCGTCACGGAGATGGAATTTATCAATGGCATGGCGGTGTGGATCGTCTGTATCAGTCTTGGCTTTTTAGGGTAAGGAACCGCATTCATCAGATTTCAAATTGATCACATTGATATGAGAAAAGAAACCACACTCCAGGGTCTGGCCGTGTCGTTTGATTCCGCTCTTTGTGGATTCCTGCAAGGATGTAGAGCATGTCTGCCCAAGCTGCAAAAGCCTCCTCCATGTGCACAAACGCATGTAGCTTGTTCTGAAGAGGGGAAAATCTGGAAAAACCAAAAGAAAACTTTTGTTTTAAAGTGAGTGTTTGAAATGGCAGCATCATTGCTGGACATTACTGGACTTTCTGATTCAAAGAAAAACAACACCATGATTTGAAAGAATCTAATGGGTTTCTTTTTACTTCTTTATGCAAATATACATCTTGATATAGACTATGATTTACTGCAGGGGTGCCCAATCCTGCTCCTGCTGATCGACTGTCCTGCACAGTTCATCTCCAACCCTAATCAAACACACCTGCCTTTAATTTTCAAGTGATCCCGAAGACCTTAATTGGTTGCTTCAGGTGTGTTTGATTAGGGTTGGAGATGAACTGTGCAGGACAGTCGATCGGCAGGGGCAGGATTGGGCACCCCTGATTTACTGTATTAATCTTGCAATTCAGTGTAATAAGCTTGTGTTGTGCAAAAATGGCAGCAAGAAGTAAAATGTATATTTTGCTTATTTCCATGTCTGTTCATGCAATTCCAGCTTCTTCTTTTTTTCAGTTACACAAAATTACAAGATTTTATTATTATTTTATCTGATAATATAGCATGCTATTTCAGATCAAATCTATATAATATGATATAGGGCTGTGCAATTAATCAAAATCGTAATAAAATCATGATATGAGCATGCATGATTTCTAAATCACAGAAAGCAGGATTTTTCTGGCAGCCACCTCAGAGTGAAATCTGAATGCAGCTTGTCTCAATCATAGAGTTAGAACAAAGCAATTTTACTGTTGCTTGAGACATGGAAGAAAGCACAGAAACAGGGAATGTGAATTCAGGGCAGGATAAGGACCAAAATAACATATTCTGTGGTTTGGGAATATTTTGTTGACAGGAGAGATGATGTATCACAGAAAAACAGAGTAGGGGTTATTCATTCAGAACACCTTTTGCTATTTTAAAAAACACGAGACTCAGGTCTAGAGATATGTTTTATTTTTTATTTTTTTTAAGTTTAACTTCTTTTACCTTGCTCAATGCTTAAAAATGATGAACAGTACTTCCTGTAATGTTGATAGAGTGTTTGTTCAATATTATGTGGTATTTAATAATGTTCTCAAAATGTTAGCACACAAATGTTTTTTATACACTGTTTGTAGAAGGTTTTTTAAATGTCCTTATAATGTTGGGAGAAAATGTTCGTAGAACAACATTCTTGGAACATCCTTTAAACATTAGAAGGACAAATACAGCTAATACGTCCTAACTCTACCTGCTCGTAATCACGTCATTATCTATAGGGCACAGCTGATTGGTTCCTGCTGTATCAGTAGCCAATGAGCTCGCATACTCAACCTTCAAATACATGGGTTGCATTTGCCTTAGCAGTGCAGAGCACTTTCAGATACCCTTCACCTTCCCCAGCTCCACCTGTACAGATTTCTATTTCATACGGCGCGGTGGAGTTCTGTTTCATGACGTGCTGAAACTTCCTTCACTGATTCCTTTCAGGGGCTCCTGTCGAGTGCAATGTGTTCCCAGTTGATATGGAAATTCTTTAGAATTGTCTTGATATTGTCCTTGAAACGTTTTTTTTTTGCTCACCAGATGCTCGACTACCGTCCTTCAGCTGGGAGTACAGGATCTGTTTGGGGAGACATGTATTGGACAAGCGGATAGTATGGCCTATCTATTGAAGTTGGTACTGTATTATTGCAGTGGTGATGCTGGTCATGTTGGCTTCCTCCAAGATGCTGATGTATTCTGCCCTCCCAGCTGTTCCTCAGAATCTTTCATGGGGATCTTTGAAGGTATTGTTCCATGGCTTTCAGGTGCCTGCTGTAGGTGGTCCATGAGCAGGCTGGGGAGGACAATGGCTCTGCTGGCTGTTAGGTCTCAGACTTCGAAGACTTTTTTCCTGAGTCTGGCGTAGGTTCCACTGGCACAACTCAGACGATGGTTTAACCTCAAAGTCTATGTCAGCTTTTGAGGTGAGAAAGCTGCCGAGGTATGGGAAGTGGTCCATGTTTTCAAGAGGTGTTGTTCACTTTTATGGTTGGCTGGGTAGCTGGCTGGTTTTTGTGGAGATTGATATAGAACTTGAATGAATGAATGAGGCATTTATATAGCGCTTTCATATGTACTACTGTACACCCAAAGCGCTTTACAATCATATCAGGGAATCTCTCCTCAACATCACCACCACTTGGGTCTTCTTGATGTTTAATTTTAGTGACAACCTCTTGTGTAATAGCTGAGACACACATTGACATCAGCACTCATCATAAAAACCTTAACAATGGTGACAATCCAAAAATATTCAAATATAAATCAGGTCAGTTTCTAATGATGTCTTGGCAAAGGCATGTAGGATGTCCTGGAGATCTTCTGCTGAGTGCGCTGCAATGGCGTTATCATCCGTGTACTGAAGCTCTGTGATGGTGGTGTAGTTGACCTCATAATGTTGGCAGAAAACATTTTTTGAACAACATTCTTCAAAAGTCCTTTAAATATTAAGGGTCACAAAATTTTCTCTGGTTGCAGTATTAGTGTGTTCAGAAAACAAATTTACTCTGTCGGAAGAATCCAGAATAACATCAGATGTTGACTTTTAATTAATGGTGACATCATTAGAAAGTGGTCTGATTCACTGATCATGTCTGAAGTCTAATCACTGCTCAGAAGTATGTTTTGTTATTAATTTTTTTATATGTTCTGACGTAGAACCAGGAAACGCTGTACTGTGTTTACGACATGATCAGCGTAGCAGACTGACATGGAAGAGACGAAGAAGGGATCAGAAACCTCTCGGATTTCATCAAAAATATCTTAATTTGGGTTCCGAAGATGGACGAAGGTCTTACGGGTTTGGAACGACATGAGAGTGAGTAATTAATGACAGAAATGTCATTTTATCTCTTTTTTTTAATCAATGCAGAATAATTTTCTGAAAACACCTGTAATTCCAAGAGAAATACACTAACAGTAAGTCAAGGATCAAAAGAGCACAAACTAAAACAAATGCTGATCACTTGATGATGACTTCAAATTAAATGTTTTCAACCAAACATCAACAACTAAACCTCTGTTAAGCTCAATATGAACTTCTTTAGATGTGTAATAGAAACAAAGTCAGTCTGGTTTGTAATTGAAGCTGGTAATGCTGTTTGTGGAATTGTTTAATCAGATCTAGATCGGATCGGATCTTCTGTCAGATAACATCTCCAAAATGTTAAATACCTTTTGACTAGTAAACAAAAGTCCAAATCATAGTCTCTGCTGCACCAAATTAACTGATATAAATAGTGTAGAACATTGCATAGAAACTGTGTCTATTCCTCGTTTAGTGAGATCAAATAATAATTCTGCAGGATCTAGAAAAAATCTAATTGTTATTAAACCAGAAAATGTTGCTATTAGTAATCAAAAACAATTTCTAAAGCTAGGTCTTCTAAACATTAGATCACTCACACCTAAGGCAGTTATTGTAAATGAAATAGTCACAGATAATAGCTTCGATGTACTTTGCCTTACTGAAACTTGGCTTAAACCTAATGATTATTTCGGTCTAAATGAGTCTACTCCATCAGGATACTCCTATAAGCACGAACCCCGTCTGATTGGTCGTGGCGGCGGTGTTGCAGCGGTCTATAGAGATATTCTCAATGTTACTCAGAAAACGGGTTATAAGTTTATTTCGTTTGAAATACTTGTACTAAATCTTACGCTCTTAGATGTTAGAAAAAAATCCATATTATCTCTAGCCTTGGCTACCGTATATAGACCGCCTGGGCCTTACGCTGATTTCCTAAAAAGTTTGCAGATTTTCTCTCAGATCTATTGGTCAATGTAGATAAAGCATTAATTGTTGGAGATTTTAACATACACGTAGATAATTCAAATGATGCGTTAGGGGCTGCGTTTATAGATTTATTAAATTCCTTTGGGGTCAAGCAAAACGTCACCGGACCAACTCATCGTCTTAATCACACACTCGATTTAATTATATCATATGGAACCGATCCAACCGATATAGATATCATTCCACAAAGTGATGATGTCACTGACCATTACTTGGTAACTTGCATATTACGTACTGCTGTAATATGTCATGCGGCGCCGCGTTATCGACCAGGCAGAACAATCCTTCCATCCACCATAGATAATTTCTCAAATTGCTTATCTAATCTGTCTCAGCTGCTGCCTGAACCCAAACAAACAGAAGAACTAGAAGAACTAACTAGCACTATGAGCACCATTCTCTCTAGAACATTGGATGTTGTTGCACCCATTAAATTAAAAAAGGTCAGAGAGAAAATTAAAGCACCATGGTACAATAATACTACGCATGTTCTAAAGAGAGAAACCCGTAATTTAGAGCGTAAATGGAAACAAACTAATTTAGAGGTCTTTAGAATCGCGTGGAAAGACAGTATGTCACGTTATAAAAAGGCCCTAAAAGCGGCCAGGGCTGAGCACCTCCGCAAACTAATAGAAAATAACCAAAACAATCCAAGGTTTTTATTTAACACCGTGGCTAGACTAACAAATAAACAGACGTCACCCAAACAAAATATCCCGTTACAGTTCAGTAGTAATGATTTCATGAACTTCTTCACTGAGAAAATAGAAAACATCAGAACAACAATTGTAAACGTTCAATCCTCAATCGCACCTTATAATTCAGCCTCAATTATCCCCCCGCAAGAACAATTACAGTGCTTTACAACTATAGAACAAAAAGAGTTAAATAAACTTATCACTTCATCTAAAACAACAACATGTTTATTAGATCCTATACCCACTAAACTACTGAAGGAAGTGTTACCTGTAGTGGAAGAGCCTCTCCTCAATATTATTAACTCATCTTTATCTTTAGGTCATGTTCCAAGAACATTTAAACTGGCAGTTATAAAACCTCTCATTAAGAAACCACAATTAGATCATAATAATCTAGCAAATTATAGACCCATTTCAAATCTACCTTTTATGTCTAAAATACTAGAAAAAGTTGTGTCCGCTCAACTGGGCTCTTTCTTGCAAGAAAATGATATCTATGAAAAGTTTCAGTCAGGATTCAGGCCGCATCATAGCACTGAAACTGCGCTCGTTAAAATCACAAATGATTTACTCTTAGCTTCTGACCAAGGCTGTATCTCAATACTAGTTTTACTTGATCTAAGTGCTGCGTTCGATACTATAGATCATACAATACTCTTAGATCGACTACAAAATTATACTGGTGTTCAAGGACAAGCATTAAGCTGGTTTAGATCATACTTATCTGACCGCTACCATTTTGTCTATTTAAATGGAGAAAAATCGATCATAATTCCAGTAAACTATGGAGTGCCGCAGGGATCTGTGTTGGGCCCTCTATTATTCTCAATATATATGCTGCCACTTGGAAATATTATAAGGAAACATGGAATTAATTTCCATTGTTATGCTGATGACACTCAAATATATATTTCATCACGGCCGGATGAAAACGCTAAATTATCCAAATTGACAGAGTGTGTTAAAGATATAAAAGATTGGATGACGCGTAATTTTCTTTTATTAAATCCAGACAAGACAGAGGTAATACTTATCGGTTCAAAAAACCGCCCACAGAACCTCTCACAATACAACTTTGACATCGTAGGATGTCCTGTTACTTTATCCTCTACAGTAAAAGACCTGGGTGTTATACTCGATTGTAACCTGTCTTTTGAAAATCATATTTCGTATGTTACAAAAACAGCCTTTTTCCACCTTAGAAACATTGCTAAGCTATGTAATATGCTATCAGTTTCTGATGCAGAAAAGTTAGTTCATGCATTCATGACCTCGAGACTAGATTACTGTAATGCTTTATTAGCTGGTTGTCCTGCATCCTCAATAAACAAGCTACAGTTAGTCCAAAATGCAGCTGCTAGAGTTCTTACTAGATCAAGAAAATATGATCATATAACACCGATTTTATCATCACTACATTGGCTACCTATAAAGTTCCGTATTAATTATAAGGTATTGCTACTGACTTATAAAGCCCTAAACGGCTTAGCTCCAGTCTATTTAGCGGATCTTCTATCACCCTATAATCCATCGCGCTCTTTAAGATCAATAAATTCAAGGCTTTTGGTCATACCTAGGATATCCAGATCAACCAAAGGAGGGAGAGCATTTTCACATTTGGCTCCGAAACTCTGGAATAGCCTTCCTGATACTGTTCGTTGCTCGGACTCACTCTCCCAGTTTAAAACTAGATTAAAGACGCATCTTTTCGGCCAGGCATTCATATAATATTGTTAATCTCACAGTTTCTAACTACAATCCGGCCTCTAGTTCATAAATGCCAGAGGAGAACCGGCCCCCGACTGAGCCTGGGTTCTCCCAAGGTTTTTTTTTTCTCCATTAGGTCACCTGATGGAGTTTTAGGACACCATTAGGTCACTTGATGGAGTTTTTTCGGTTCCTTGCCACTGTTGCCTTTGGCTTGCTCAGTTGGGGATATTTTGGGGATATTTTGGGGATATTTAATTTTATTCTATCAATCAATAAATTCCACTAGAAACAAACTTTGTTGTATTATTTTATTTTAATACTGTGAAGCTGCTTTGATACAATCTGTATTGTGAAAAGCGCTATACAAATATACTTGATTTGATTTGATTTGATTTGATCTTGAGAGATTTAATGTCTTCTTTTTTCTTCAGTTGATTGTGGCTGAAGTCAGTTGTAGTTCCTGTTCTTGTTGTTTCTCTTTCCTTCAATGATTCAGCTTGTTAACATCAGGTGTTTGAATGACTGACAGAATGTTTCAGGAACATCATAACAACCTTTAAATGACGTTCTATCATGAACCTTTATTTAACCGGGAGAGAAGACTCACTGAGATTAAAATCTCTTTTACAGGAGTGTCCTGGCCAAGATAGGCAGCCGAGTTTGCATATACAGTTATACATCAAAGTTACGACATATAACCATAAAACATGCAACTGGTTAAAAACATTTACACACCATTTTACTATTACACACTATTAACATTACCCACTATAGTCAACAATTTGTCTCACAGTGATCTCACCATTTGGTCACAATGTGAGTTCACAGTGATCTAAAAGTGTAACCTCCCAGCGTACTCACTGTGTGCTCAAACTTCGGCCACAATATGAGCTCATCCCAGCTAGAAATGTCTAAACATTTGTTTGACGTTAGACTCCAACGTCATTAAACAACTCCAAAAACAGCATTACCAGCTTCACTGATGACAAATCAGATTGATTTTGTTCTGTCATATGTGTAGAAAAGTTCTTATTGAGTTTAACAGAGGTTTAGATGTTTTACTGTAAATAATACTTTGGTTTGATGTCACCATTATGGTGATCAGTGTTTGCTTTTGTTGGGCAGTTTTACTCTTGATGTTTTAATGTTAGTTTTTCTCTGGCTGCTGTAACTGACAGCTGCTGTTATGACAGAGACAGCTAGAGAAATTGTGATAAGATGATGTCAGCAATTTAATGATAAAGATATAATCATCATGTAGTGCTCTGATCAGCTGATCTCATCTAGACCATCATATGTGTTACTAATTTCATATATTTGATTAAATTAATGTTTCTACAGCATGAGATCCAATGGTGTTTTAATAAGAAATAATCAAACATTTTGAACTACTCCTTTGCTTAGACACACTCAAACCTAAAGAATCAGCGCGACACAAATGGTGACATGCTTCATGCCACAATGCATTCTGGGAGCCACTGATGAGTTTTATATTATGCACCCAGAATACATTAAGCAGCAAAGCATGTCACCGTTATTGAGATTCACGCTTATCCGCACTTATTGTGCACGGTTTTGTTTCATATTGAAGCTTCCAGATATTTTAGATCAAGTAGAAATAGACCCTTGAAAGAAGAGTTGCAGGTTACCATTTGTTGTTTTTTTCAGTGTAGCCTTCGTTTTAGTGTGCCTCCTTAGGATTTTACTGTGCCCCTCTGCCGACCCCATTTTCTGTCATCATGACATTTCAACTATGCTCAGTAAAGACTATTATTATCATTCATGCATATACAGGTATGTTCCCTTTATGCTGCATTCTCTTAATAACTAACCTCTGAAGTCATGTATCCATACCCCCATCATTTGACTGACAGAACTAGCTGAACTACTCTGACTTCTTATGCTATATAAACAATAATAGTTTATTTTTACAGTTGTACAGTTGGTTTTGTAAGGCCGGAAGCTTACGCTGCTATTTTGAACCAATAATTTGAACAAAAGGCAGTTGTGTGACGTGTATAATTCAAATATTTATCTCCAATATAATTAATCTTACTCCATTAAAGTTGTTGTTATTCTTTAACCTCTTATTCTTTAAAAGTCTTTCTTAGAACTGATAGGAAAACGTAGGATTTAGATAACGAAAGTTATAATTACTTTAGCTTTAAACATTATCAGTGATAAAAGGCAAGATTCTCAAAGCCTTTAAAGCAGGAAAAGTTATTTATTAAGTTACATGTTTAAATATACAGACAGTATGTCTGTGCCTGGAGTGTGCCAACTGTCCTCAATCAGCATATTGATGAAATCCCTTGCACGAGATAGGCATTAGCTGTGACGATGAAGGCCATTGTGCCACGTTTATACCTTTAAAATGATTTCTGAAGTACTAGGGCAGTAAAGAGTTCTGCCCATATTTGCTCAGCCCTACAGTTTCATGTCTCTAGGTCAAATGGTTATTGAGTTTAATAGATTTATAGGAATAACTGAGTCTGTATTAAATTACTGAAGGTGTACAACCCAAAACAAGCCTTGTGCTAAATCAAGCGTAGCGTTAGTTCTGGCAGGTCACGTTAGTCAAGCTCGCATCAACTGACCCTCAGCTGATCCACATCTACCTATAGGAATACGACGCCTATCACCATATACATATATAAGCTCCTTCAGTATTATCAGCAGCTATCGCGTTTCTCAGGTGCTAATTACCCTCCTCCATCCCCAGCTCCTCCTCTCGCCCAGTCAGAATTTGACATTCTGATTCCCCTTGAATCAGAATAATTATCGAATAATGTTGTACTTTAAAATCTTGAATTAAATATATTTGCAAATTTTCATGTTGGTTCTGTTCTGTTTACCCCAAGGGGGATTATTGCTGCTCTCCCTGCTCTTATCCATGCTAGGCTGCATGGATGCGCAGGGAGTTCTCGCCCAGAACGGAACCATACCGCCAATCCAAACTGTATGCTAATTGTCAATCATATTTTACGGTAGTGGTCCTGACAGAAATAAAGAAGAATATTCTACAGTGTGTTTTACAGTTTTACAGTTGGTTTCATGTCTATAGGTCAAACAGTCACTGAGTTTAATAGAATTATATACATTAATTACATTTACACTACTATATTTATTTAAAAAACAAATAGAATGTAAATTCCACAATCATAATGAGAAAGGGTTAAATTAATTGATTTATATGGATCATAAAATGTATATTCATTTTATTTAATTTTTTATATATATATTTTTTTTATTTTTTCATTTTTAACATTCCACTTTGTGCTGGGTAAAGAAAACATCATTTCATGCATTTACAGGTTAGTTTAGCTTGAGTATGCGATAGAAACTGAAAATATAATGGGCATTTACATGAATGTCAAACAAATGTCAAATATAAAACTAACTTAACCGCAGGGTTGCCAAATCCCAGAAAAATGTCCACCCATACCAAAAGCAAACACTGATCACCATGATGGTGAATACAAACAAAACAATAAAACAGATTTAGGTTTGTAGTAAGGTTTAATGTGTTGCTGTTTCATTTGTCAGCCACTAGATTGTCCTAGTGTCTCATTTTTGTTTCCTACATTTGAACTCCTATGTCTAGTGCACTGTTAAACAGTTTTGTGTGAAATTACAGTACATTCCAGGTTAATAATTGCATGATTTTCACAGTAATTCCGCAGCAGGACTTCTCATGTATCTTACTACACTCTAGGAAATTTCTTGTAAATTATACAATATCTTACTGTATTTCTACAGTGCACATGTACTATGAAGGTACCCAGCATGCAGTGCGGCATGAATAGATTATGCTGTGGAGTTTCTTGATTCTTGTTGGTTTTATCTGTGCTGCTGAACTTATTTTTGGTTCACTTTTAGCAGTTTGTGTTGTTTGTTTATTTTGTAATGTTTTAAAAAAAAACACACATTTTGAAAGCATTGAGATGTTATTACATTAGAGAAACTTTAGGTGAAATTTCGAGGGCATTTTCCATTGTCAACATTGTAGTGATGTATGAAGCACAGCTCACACAGAAGTCACTTTCAAATTCAGGCAGAAATTTCACAGAGTAACGGTTAATGTAACTGCTTCCTTGCTTAAACATTAGATGGCATACTAGCTTCTAACTAGTAGCAACATTACCTGTCCTCAATGCCTGGAGGAACATCTCATTGTACTTCACTTAAAAAATAAATATTAATCTCTATTTGATAGAAATGCAGTTAAAGAGTGCTTTATAGAATGGGAGGCTTTTATTAGATGGTCCTGTAGAACAGCAAAATAAAACATCAAACCCACAAAGAAAAATATTTATTGTTTTCTTCGCATCCATTAGTGGTATATCCAGTTTCATTGACCAGTCTTACTGTCCAAATACAAGAGTGTTCACCAGGATACATGCAAAACAAACATTGTGCGCATTACAGGTGTACTGAACCTCTTCCATCAAAAATATGGGGTTTATCTGAATAACGTACGGCATGCAGTCCTCTTTTTAGTGTGTTTATGTCAAGCATTTGAGAGAACATAAAGGTCAACAGTCTAAGATTGAGCAAAACTGGATAAGTTGACTGGTGTAAGCATGGTTGGGATGAGATGGGACACTGGAGGAGCTGTTAGTACTGGATATCGAGGTGTTTTGTGAACATGTTCCCACTGATCATTCAATCAGGAAGCAGTTTAGATAACGTGCAGGACTTCTGATTGGGCATTAGCATCACCTTTCAGCTCCACCCCTTATTTCTGCCATGTTCTGCCATGCTATTCTGAAAGTCTCTCTATCTGTCCAAGTGTCTTTATAAGGAAGGGCATCCGAATCTCCACAGCTCTCCGCCGACTGCAGGTATGTGTCATATTATAAGTTTGGGTGTTTTAGATATTCTTTACTTTGGATTATGTACTTCCACTGCAACTTTGTGATGTTTGGTTTTAGATACAGGTTGTTATATTAAATCCTGGGATATATAATAAGCTAATAAAACCTGACATTCAAATTCTGACCTGTGTTTTAAGTTTAATAATAAGAAGGTTGAACTTCTTAACAGATCAGGTAAATGTCAGAAGTGGCCTAAAGTGATCACCCTAGTATATTTTCTATTCGTTGCCATCTGTCCATTAGTTTGTTGTGGTGTTTAATACATGTCAGTACTTGTTTCCTTTGCGATTGTCAAAACCTTCTCACTTTTATAATGTTCAAATTTGAAATGTTAAACACAGATGCTGTGTTTAAACCATGTCGTAATTCCTGTAATTAGTAAGCTGTTCAGCTGTTCATGTTCTTGTGCTTTGTTCCAATTCACATATTATTCGTAAATAGTATTGGTACTGGAAATTAGTGTGTCCCAACTCATAGTATGGTGAAATGATTATGCAAAGGTACCCGGACAGTTTACTAGTTTTGGTGAAAATTTGAAGTGGATATTTGTACACACGTGTGTACAAATCTCCACTTCGAATTTTCACCAAAACTAGTAAACTGTCCGGGTAATATCAACAGATAATATTGCCCATTGCGCATTGGACGAGGATCTGATTTGAATTAGTATAAGCACAAATAAAAATACTGTGTCTGAATATGGCATACTGAATAGTAGGTACCACGTTTGGTTTGAAACTTAATTCGCGACTGTTGAAAAGTATGTTCTACGTTCTACATCCACATGTTGTCATTATCATGTGACTTCCCTGCCATTGCGTCGCTTCACTGCCATCCACAAAGCCTCTCCATGTGTCCTCATGGGATAGTAAAGTGTCCACTGGATGCAACTTCAGAATCTCTCCGGAAGTGGTTAGTCAGCCGATAGATGAGTAAAGTTTGTAAACAAACTTTGACATTAGCTTGACATTATACAAAATATTTTTTTACTAAAATTGCTATTAAATCAAAGCCATATGTCTAACCAAGTTGTGTTTCAAATTTGAAGTTGATATCACAAACATTTTAGATCCTATGAGATTATGTTTAGGCGTAATACCAAAAAAAGCCACCGGATAAGACACCTTCTATTGAAATTGACACCTAGATTCCATTACATTTTTTAAATGCGTTCTCCTGTAACAAATGAATACATTTCTGTCACAATATCACTTCTATTACAAAACAGTCGCCAAATATGGAAGCTTGAGTCTCAGGCCTTTCCGACAATATGTGTTTTGTTGAGATTAGAAAACATTTTGACTATAAAATATTTAAAATAAATGTTATGTAAAAAGTGACTCCACCCACTAGGAGGAGATTATTTTTATTTTTTAAATCACTGTTACCATGGTAAAGCAATGTCCGATTTCATTACGAATGATACCTAATATGTGATGATTACTCAAATATGTGATAGGAAAACAATTAGCACAATAAAAAAAGAGAGCCAAGCATCCTGTAGCGGGACGGTGTCAGCTGCACAGATGCACGTAACTAAGTGACAGCGGTCCATTAGAGATGCATTTATGACAAAGTAGTATATCCAGCTTGCCCACTCTTCTGCCACACACTCTAAAGTATGTACTTTATCTTTACAAATGGCATAGTGTACATCGGTGAACTGGAATGCAGGGTTGGGCAAGGAATTATGCATTTCTATGGCAACACAGCCTTAGATGAAATCAACCGAAGAAAAAAGACATTAAATCTGTGAAGATCTCAGCAGAGGAGGATTAAACCACTACACAAACAGTATTACCAGCTTCACTTATTACTAACCAGACTGACTTTTGGCATGTGTCTACAGAAGTTGTTATTGAGAATTAACAGAGGTTTAGAAGTTGATGATTTGAGTTTCGTTTAATGTCACCATTATGGTGATCAGTGTTTACTTTAGTTGGGCTCTCGACCCTTGACTTTGTAAGACCAGTTTTTCTCTGGCTGTTGTAACTGAGTGTTTATAAAACATTTTTGTTATGACACAAAAGCCAAAAGAAAATATAAGCATGTGTCGATGGTTGTGTTTTAATGATGAAAATCTTCATTTAGTGACTTGATTTACTGATCTTTTCCAGAGCCTGGTGATGTATTAATTATATTATTCATTATAATAGAACCATGATTCTACTGTAAGGTCCATTGTTGTGACAATCAGATTTTAAAAACCTCTATGGTATTATGCTGACTTACACAGACATCAAGAATCAGCATATAATTCTCAACAATGGTGACCATTTAAAAAATGATTCATGCCGCAATGCATGCTGGGAGCCATGGATACGTTTTCTAGTACCCAGCATGCATTGCAGCATTAATCGTTTTTTTATTGGTCACCATTGTTGGAGATTCATATGCTGATTCTTGATGTCTGTGTGCGTTTGTAATTCAATCAACTTTTTGTGCACAAACTTGATTTAAAATCCTTCATATTATCTGATGGTCACAACATTGCTTATGCTGTAGAACCACAGTTTTGAATAAAACTAATAACTTGTTGCCTGTTAATCAGAGATTTGACTCTGAATTAGATCAGAGAATCAAGTCACTAAATGATGATTGTCATCATCAATCCTTAACCATCAACACCCAATCATACTTTTCCTTTCGTGCCATAACAAATATGTTTTATAAACACTCAATTACAGCAGCCAAAGAAAAACATATGTGCAAAAGTCAAGGGTCAAGAGCCCAACTAAAGCAAACGCTGATCTCCATCATGGTGACCTTAAACGAAACTCAAATCATCAACTTCTAAAACTTTGTTAATTTTCAATAAAAACTTCTGTAGATGTCTGACAGAAATAAAGTCAGTCTGGTTAGTAATAAGTGAAGCTGGTAATGCTGTTTGTGGAGTTGTTTAATCCTCCTCTGCTGAGATCTTCAGAGATTTAATGTCTTCTTTTATCTTCAGTTGATTTCATGTGAGGCTGTGGCTGAAGTCAGTTGAAGTTCTTGTGTTTCTCTTTTCTTCAGTGATCTTGTTTGTTAACAGCAGGTGTTCATCACTAATGTTCAATCATCACTTAATTAATCACTTGATTATACAATTATTATTCGATTATCATTCTGGGATCTAGAAATGTTCTATAGCTCATTCAGTTTGAGTTCTGTTTCAGACATTGTGTCCACACAAGTTTTGTTAATATTTGAGTGCAGTGAACTCAATTTAATTTAGTACATATTACTGCTAGGTTTTACAGTCCATCACTTTTTCCGAACACATATTCCGCTGACTCATCTGTCACTCTAAACATGAACTCCTGAAAGATAAAATGTTGTCAAACTGGCTGATCAGGGGATCTTCTTTCAGGAAATCAGATTTCATGATAACACGGTTAGACAATGATGAACACTGCCATTCTCTTTTAAGTGTGACTTACAGTAATTGTCCAAAGTCATGACATTAGATTCAAAATATCAAAACAAGTTGCATTTGAAAGAAGACTCTAAAATATATAAAATATTTCAGTAAAAAATGGTTTTTCAGGTTTTAAATGAATAAAGTTATACTATATAATAATGATTTAATATATATATTGTTCAAAATGAAGACAAAAAGTATTGTGAAGCGTTAGCGGATCAAGATGATACTTAATGTCCACTAAAAAAAACAAATGTTAGTTCCTGCTGTTCGAAGGTGCAGCTAATTACATATCTGAATGCCCGACCAATCACTGCTTTGATTGTAACATGGTACTGTTGTAAACTCAGAATCGAAGACCAGGAGACTTGGTTGTTTCTTCAGCAGGATTGTTTATTGAAAACACGAGCTGTCGGTAGCTGCAGTCACCAAGTCTGACTAAGTGAACGTTCTCTTACAGTTTATATAAATTTAGGGGCAGGAACCAAAACTTTGTGATGAGACAGGTTTCGGGACCTGTTCGGGACTGAGAGTGCTGCCCACCCTAATTCACTCAGCATATCTATTCAAATGCTGAGACCCGAGAACAGGACTGACAGGACTCTCTTGCTAAAACACAAACTCCAAGAGTTTCAGTAAAACAGGACTGACCAGAGTCTTTTGCTAGAAAACTCTGATAATAATAATTTATACAGTGAGGAAAATAAGTATTTGAACACCCTGCTATTTTGCAAGTTCTCCCACTTGGAAATCATGGAGGGGTCTGAAATTGTCATCGTAGGTGCATGTCCACTGTGAGAGACATAATCTAAAAAAAAAAAATCCAGAAATCACAATATGTGATTTTTTTTTAAACTATTTATTTGTATGATACAGCTGCAAATAAGTATTTGAACACCTGTCTATCAGCTAGAATTCTGACCCTCAAAGACCTGTTAGTCTGCCTTTAAAATGTCCACCTCCACTCCATTTATTATCCTAAATTAGATGCACCTGTTTGAGGTCGTTAGCTGCATAAAGACACCTGTCCACCCCATACAATCAGTAAGAATCCAACTACTAACATGGCCAAGACCAAAGAGCTGTCCAAAGACACTAGAGACAAAATTGTACACCTCCACAAGGCTGGAAAGGGCTACGGGGAAATTGCCAAGCAGCTTGGTGAAAAAAGGTCCACTGTTGGAGCAATCATTAGAAAATGGAAGAAGCTAAACATGACTGTCAATCTCCCTCGGACTGGGGCTCCATGCAAGATCTCACCTCGTGGGGCCTCAATGATCCTAAGGTTACTGTTTCCAAGGTTACTGTTGGTAATACACTAAGACGTCATGGTTTGAAATCATGCATGGCACGGAAGGTTCCCCTGCTTATACCAGCACATGTCAAGGCCGTCTTAAGTTTGCCAATGACCATTTGGATGATCCAGAGGAGTCATGGGAGAAAGTCATGTGGTCAGATGAGACCAAAATAGAACTTTTTGGTCATAATTCCACTAAACGTGTTTGGAGGAAGAAGAATGATGAGTACCATCCCAAGAACACCATCCCTACTGTGAAGCATGGGGGTGGTAGCATCATGCTTTGGGGGTGTTTTTCTGCACATGGGACAGGGCGACTGCACTGTATTAAGGAGAGGATGACCGGGGCCATGTATTGCGAGATTTTGGGGAACAACCTCCTTCCCTCAGTTAGAGCATTGAAGATGGGTCGAGGCTGGGTCTTCCAACATGACAATGACCCGAAGCACACAGCCAGGATAACCAAGGAGTGGCTCTGTAAGAAGCATATCAAGGTTCTGGCGTGGCCTAGCCAGTCTCCAGACCTAAACCCAATAGAGAATCTTTGGAGGGAGCTCAAACTCCGTGTTTCTCAGCGACAGCCCAGAAACCTGACTGATCTAGAGAAGATCTGTGTGGAGGAGTGGGCCAAAATCCCTCCTGCAGTGTGTGCAAACCTGGTGAAAAACTACAGGAAACGTTTGACCTCTGTAATTGCAAACAAAGGCTACTGTACCAAATATTAACATTGATTTTCTCAGGTGTTCAAATACTTATTTTCCTCACTGTACCTAACCTTAACATGCTAAATTCAATGGAAACCTAAATTAAACATTTTAATAAATTTGTAATCCAACAGTACATTAACCACAGGTACGTGGCAAAAGCAGTCTGTTGGCATTCCTGTTCATCTCAATAGCACGACCTTGTGAACCCAGAAAGTATACCAACCTGTTTGATTTCTAAAGTATTTTTGATCCATTCACCTATAAATGCTATGAGATTAATCAATGAGAACAACTGATTGATGCAACCACAAGAATCTGTACAATCCAACCACTTCATTACTTTCTGATTTGTGACATCAAAGGCAGCAGTCAGTCTATTGTTTTTTTGTTGTTGTTGTTGCTTTGCCAGTGTTGTTTGTATAACCTTTACATCACACCATTAAAGCACTTATGTTTATCTCATTCTCAGATTGTTGATTATGGATAAAGGACAGTTCCCCCCTCCATATCCTGGACCGCCAATGGTCCAGCCCAACTTTCCTAACCAGCCACAGCAGGTTTTCTATCAAACCCAACCAGGTCAGCGGACCCTCACTCTGATATTCAGTTCAGAGACTATTGGTCATTGGTAGCTAACTACAGTGCTTCAATAATGTGTTTTTTTGCAGGTCCAATGGCCACTGTATACAATCCACCGCCCCAACAGACGTCAGTCATGTCAACCAACGTATCCCAAACGGTCCAGTCCTCTGTTATGGGTGAGAGATGATGTTTACAGTGTTTAGAGGGAAACTTGAACGTCTCTGCATGTCACAATAAGTATCAAGTCCTACAGCATTCCAAAACACTGACGATACTTTCTAAACATTAAGAGAAAAGTCATAAAAACATGACATATTCAAAGTCTCTACCTCAATCCCTCTAGCGACACCAACTGTGCAAATCTGCACCCTGTGACGTAATTTTCTGGCATTAAAATTCTTCCGGCATTTTGAATGATGAATAAAAAATTACTTTTTCAAACTCATCCTAGATCCTAGATGGTGTTGTCCAATTTTCACCAACATTGGCTTTTTTTCTTATGTGGTGGAAATCAGCTTCCATAGATATGACCCCAAAAACAATGAAGAATCTCCAAATGCAGTTTTGAACTTGGGGAAACTTGGGGCCTTGTCAGTTCTGACTTATACAACTCATGTTTTGTTTCACAGCACAACAGCCCATGTCTTCATCCACCGTAACTCAAACAGTCCATACTTCAAGTATGCCTTCTGTTGGTGAGTGTCGATGTCTTGATTTATGAGACTCTCTGTTTAACTGCCATCCAGGATACTTCAATAAGACTAAAAAATGAAAAGCAAAAGTTTACAGGATAATATTTCCCTTATCTCAAGTTTGAAAGAATTTCTGGTTCTGTATGTTTTCTTTTTCAGCTCCAACGGTAATTTACAACCAACAGCCCACCGTCACTCATATGGTCCAGTCTGCACCTGCCCAGCGTGAGTTTAAGACTAAGACTTGTGCGCTCAAACACTAGACATTTACAGCATGCACATGATGCACCTGTACAGGATACTATTCTGGAGGTTTATGATCATATTATTATTCATTTTTCTTCTGCATATGTAGCCACAGTGGTGATTTTTCCACCAAATCTGACTGAAACTCCTGGGCAGATGAGATGTCCTTACTGCCAGCAGCAGATCGTCACACAGACGACATACATCAGTGGAACGCTGGTGTGGGTAATCTGTGGAACTCTTGGCATTTTAGGGTAAGGAACTGTATTCATCGAATTCTCATGTACAAAAAATCTGATTCAGACATATATTGAAACTTGTATATCATGTATTTTAATATTTGTATTTACACATTTATAATGATGAATTTGCAAATTAGTACATTTACAATATATTCATTTTAAATATAATATCAAATAACACACTAGAGTTACAATGTTAATCAAGTCCTTTAAATGTTCTGTATGTTAGTCAACACATCAAAATATGTGTACTTCTTTACAGCATGACAAAAGTTAATTAAAGCTGACTGACTGATTGACTGATTGGTTGGTTGGTTGGTTGATTGAGTGATTGATTGAGTGATTGATTGGAGTGATTGAGTGATTGATTGATTGAGTGATTGATTGAGTGATTGATTGATTGATTGATTGATTGATTGATTGATTTGATTGATTGATTGAACGGACATTCTGGCCGTTCATTTACACAACAACAATGTTTTGGTGGCCTGAGAACGTGAACTTTGAAGTAGATTTCAAAGTGCAAGTTTTTAAAAACGGGTTTCTAAAGCGATATCGTTATCATGTGAAAAGGGTGACAGCATGCACATGCGTATTTTGTCTATAGACGTGCCTTTGAATGCATAGTGCACGGCCACGTAGTCTTTCTTTACAAAGTGACATTGCCAATTACTTCTCTGGCATACATAATACAGCATTTTTAGTTGTTTGCGGATCCGTGTGAATAGGAATCAACGGAAACGGGAATTAAGTTAACTAAAAAGTGTGAGTTAGAACAACTGTTAGATTTGACAGTGTAGGTTTATCACTAAAAATTGTATTGTACTATGTCTACTCTTTAAACAGCATTATGGTAAAAATGTTACCATATAGCAACAGCTTTCTAACCTGTACATGACGGCGTAGTTTGTGGGGTCGGGTGGAAATGACAAAACGGCAGTTTCTTTCATTTTTTTCTCTCTGTTTGACATAAAACAATGTGTTCATTGTCATCCATTGACAACTACAAACTCAGAGGTTCCAGATTTTTCAATGGGGCGTTCTCTCCATATTTATGATTCTTTGCAGCCTTTGGCCACTGCCTACAACGCACTGGATCCTTCACTGGAAACTGAAAGTAACTCATCCTCACTAAGCATGTACTCTTAGAATTCAACACAAGTCGACACCATTATAACTAAAAGTTTGCTAAGAACTATTTCCTACTAAAGCAAGGTGGTATTTGACTCTGGTCAGGCGTATCCATAGCAGACTGGTGGGAGTGGCCTTGGATGCTTATATGCCCAGTGCATTATGGGTGTTGAATTTTCCTACCTATTTGGCAAAAGTTTCCTCTATTCAGAAAAACGTTTTCGTCTTTCTACTGTATAGGCAGCCAAATTTGATTGAAAGCAAATTTTGCTAGTGATGAATTACCCGTTTAAAGGGTTAATTCACCAAAGAAATTAAACCTCTGTCATTAATTTCTCACCCTCATGTTGTTTCAAACCCGTTTCAAATTCATCTTCAGAACACAAATTAAGATTTTTTTTTAATGAAATCTGAGCCTAAATTCAATATGCTCATCATATAAAGTGATCGTTTCTCTTCAGAACATTTTGGACTAAATTGCTCAATCCATATGGATTATTTTTCTGTTTATGAACTTCTTGAAACATCAAAGTAGTAGTTGCGTAGACTGTCAATGGAGAGAAAGAAATCTCTATTTCATTGCCTATTGAATTAATGATGACCCACTAAACACAAAGGTATACCAGGAGAAAATAAAATAAAATTTTTAACACACTTATTTTTTTCTGTCCAGGATCTGGCCATGTTGTTTGATTCCTTTCTGTGTGAATGCCTGCAAGGACGTAGAGCATCACTGTCCAAGCTGTAAAAGCCTCGTCCATGTGTACAGACGCATTTAGCCGGTTCTGAAGCAAAGAAAATCTGAACGACCAAAAGAAAAACTTTACAGACATCATCTTTTGGACATTAATGGACTTCCTAATTTAAACAAAAATAATAGAATGACGTGGGTTTCTCTTTCCTTATTTATGCAAAGATATATATTGATACTGAATATGATATCTCTTTTTTCTCTGCCTCTATTTTGCTTGATAACAATACAAGATCCTACAGAGTTCATTATATATTACACATCTTACTACTTGTTGCCATTTTTGTACAATCCATATGTTTACTTCATTGTTTTGTTTATTTGATTAAATGTTCTTCTTCTGCAAAGCCTTTTTTTTTTTCAAAAATCCTTAAAAAAATTTGATTTGTTGTATCAGTCAAGATTATCTGACAATAAAGCATGGTATTTCAATGACGCAATCCAATGGCTTGGTTGAAGGTATTCTGCATGTACAGTTGTGGTCAGAATTAATGGCACCCTTGGTAAATATAATCAAAAATGTTTATCCTTTTGATCTTTCATTCAAAAAATGTGCAAAAATCTAACCTTTCATTAAAATAAAAGAATTGAAAGTGCTGGGGATTCACATAATGAAATTAATGTTTTTCTCCAAAACATGTTGGCCACAAATATTGGCACCCTTTTATTAAATCCTTTTTGCAACCTCCTTTTGCCAAGATAACAGCTCTGAGTTTTCTCCTATAATGCCTGATGAGTTTGGAGAACACCTGACAAGAGATCAGAGACCATTCCTCCACAGAATCTCTCCAGATCCTGCAGATTTCCAGATCCATGTTGGCGCTTCTCAGGTCAGGGGACTGGACAGCCATGACAGAAGCTTCATTTTGTGCTCATTGACACATTTTTGTGTTGATTTTGAGTTTGTTTTGGATCATTGTCCTGGGGCCTGTACCATGAAGGTAGCTGAACAAACTCGGGGTTACAGGATTAGTTTTGAGTTGACAAAACCAAACCGATGCAATCAGGCTTTATTGGTACCATGATGCAGCTCATCAACTTTCTTTGTCAACTCAGTCTTTGATCCTCAAGCTATGATTACTCCACGCGCGCGTGCACATAAAACAGTGACGTCGACACTGAACAACCAATCGCGGGTAGAGCGAGAGCGATATATTTTTCTGCAGAGGAGCAAGAGATAATCATTCATAATTACGATGAATTTAAATATGTATTTCAAGCTCGAAACAATACGTTCTCTGCGGCCAAAGCAAGAGAAGACTGTTTGAGAAAGATTGCTGATTGTTAATGTGTAAGTTAAACAAATACGTTCTATATTTATGTAAAATTATGTATGTGTATATGTATGCCTATATGTGTAATATAGCCTATAGCTTATTTTTATAATATATAAAAAATGTGCATGTATGTACTAAGAAAGATTAATATTCATTGATTTTTAGATTTTTAGATGCAACCCCAACTCCAAATGTTCTTGGCAGCAGATAAAGACAAAATATAAAAATATAATTCAAAGGTTATTTCAAGGAGTTAATTCAAAGAGTATTTACCACAACCTTTTATTACTTTTGTGAACATTTTATCACACTTGTTTGCAGCAAACAGAAATAAAGAGTTAAATTCAGAAAACCAGAATACACTGTGGCGGAGGAGTTGGCTCTGAGTAGGCAATAAGGGACGGCCGATTATGGATGGGATTACAGGTGCTGTACAATCTGACCCTGGTGCTGGCTCCTCTAAGCAAGTAACACTGGGTACGTGTGCAATACATTACTACTTTTTTTAAGTTTTAAATATGGCTGACTGTGTATGTTCTGCAGGGAAATACAGTGTCCCTGTTGAAGCTAGCACACATTCACACACACACACACACACTATTAGGGTGAAGCAAATGATGAAGACACTCTGTCTGTGTGTTCTCAGACAGTTGCTGATGTGAATGCACTGGGCTTTTTATTATGGCAAACATTTGAATGTGTGGCATAAAAAAGAGACTGGCCCTTACACATCTCTTTTATTGTAGGATTTTTCACAACCTGCCCCAGAAACTGAGGCCTCTACCTCAATGGGCTTCAGAAGAAATGTGTAAGGATTTAAAACCCTTGACATAAATTACAGTCAGTCCTGTGTTTGTAGGAAGTCAAGGAACTTTTTGTGATTTGATGAGCCTCCAGAAAACTTGTAATGATCATGTTTGTGGTGGAATTATGTTTCAGGTGGAAACAGACTCAGTCAGGGCCCTGTACAAAAGGAGTCTTAAACTAGACTGCACACTAAAGGAGACTTGAACTAGACTGCACACTAAAGGAGACTTGAACTAGACTGCACACTAAAGGAGCTGACTGTGAGCTGAGGAGGCTCCAAACAAAATCAAACCGCTGGATAAAACTGATCTCAGTATATATATATATATATATATATATATATATATATATATATATATATATATATATATATATATATATATATATATATATATATTAGTATAACTTATTTAACCAAGTAACACTTTAGTATGAATATTTATTAATGCAACTTTCTCTTGCTCTCTTTCTCCCTCCCATCCCACAAAACCAATAAAACAGTTTGAGACATATCTGCAGTTTCAATGTGCTTTTATTAAGTGTAATATTGTATGGTGATTGCATCTACATCTGCACCAGCTGGGTGGTCAAGTGTGATCGGGTCAGTTTCATCGGGGAGAAGCTGGTTTTGTGTTGTTTCTCGCTCCTTTCTACTGGTGGCTATATTGTGCAGAATGGCACATGCAGCCACTATCTGTGATGCCCGCTCTGGTGACTCTGAAGCGCCGAACACAGTTGAAATGTGCCTTTAGGATGCCAAAGGTCATCTCTATCTTCACTCTGGTTTTACTGAGAGCCAGGCCATTTGGCATCCAAACTTGATCATATGTTCATGACCACCACAAGTCGTCTGCAGATGAAATGTTTAGTAGATCATTGTTATATCTGTTAAAGTTACTATTAATTTAAAGATTCATCTCACAGAAAATAATCATCTCACATATTCACATCATCTCTACCTGAACATTAAGGCTGTGATAGGACTTCCTATTAACATAATCTGCCTCATGTTCCCCTAGAGCAGTGGAGATTGGAGCAATAGACTGCATACATGTTGCAATGACTTGGGAATCCTATCATAAGATTATCAGAAGAATAATAAAAAAGATTCAAAATAATTCTTAACATGTATTATATTGTATAGTACATTTGTGAAATTTGTGTGATGTGATGTCACCCTATCAATATATCTTACCGGCAATTTTATAAAAGCCCTCTTTTATGGACATGGTCGATAAATGTCCGGGGAACATTATTAGTTAAACTTTTCATGTACTCCTGCAGAGCGAGGACCACCTTGCGAATGGTTCGACAAACATATGTTTTCCCCTAGCTTCTGTGCGTCAGCCACCGTGCAAGAATACCACTTGCAAAAAAAAAAAAAAAAAATGCAACGCAATATTTGCGGTACAGTAAGTGCATGAATTCGACGTGTTAAATTCTTTATGTGCGGCTCAAGAAGTTCGCAAAGATAAGACATTCCTTCCGCGGAAAATCTGTATCTTTCATAACTATCAGTTAAGGCAAGGGGATTTTGTCTGGCTAAAAACTCTTTCTCTACGAAGTGCTCGTAAAACAATTTGCGCTGAGATGTCCACCGGATTTGGAAGAAAAGGTGAAGTCATTGTAACAGACATTTGGAATAAGTTACGTCACCTATATGTTTCTTTGCTCTCAGCTGATTGGTCAAACTTCGGTCTGAGATCTTGAATCCAGAACATAACCTGCCCCGGAGCAGGTTAGCCGTGCAGGGCTACGCATATATATATAGAGTCTTTTACCTAGACTCTCTATATATATATATATATATAAATTGTAATGCATGCTGGGAACCATGGATGAGTTTTACACTATGGTAGCTCCCAGCATACATTATGTCACCGTTGTTGAGATTCATACGCTGACTCTTGAGGTCTCTGTGTGTCTAAATATAGTAGCAGTTCAAAATGTTTTATGCACAATGTGTAACTGATTACCACAACAGTGCCGGACCTATTGCTATAGTATCACAGTGTTTATAATACACAAACAAAAAGTGTTTGATTGTGTTTAATGACCGATCAGTGATAAACCTTGGGATGAGAGCTGTGAAGATCTAGAATACTCGATGATTTTGTAACAGTTAAATGTTACTTATGGTGCTATTCTACTACCCACCATTAGCAGGGGACACTATGTTCCTTTAGGCTAAGTTTAAATACAGGTAGGGAGTAGAAGGAGAGAGAGCTGTTTGGTAACCTTACCTTTACTGATGTCCGGATTGGGAAACGTACCGTTTTATGCTCAATCAAAGTAAGGTTCCTTTGTTTCATATTCAATGGTGGCTGTATAAAATGTATTCCATTGTTGTTGAGGTTTATACTAATGTTTAATATTTTGTTTGTAGAAGGACTCCTTTGACTTACCCTCTTTAATTGTACCAATGGTGCAGTTGCTACTGCATGGTACATGTTGGGAATAGAAAGGACTAATTTACCTGCATTATATCTCATATCTCATTGCCTTGGGTCATCGAAACAGGATATTAATCAAGAGGATAAGAACTTTTCTGCTTGTGTCTGGAATTGCTGTGCGGAGTATTGAATTTGTTCTGGACTGTTACCAAGGTTGAAGAACTTAGCCTACATTGTCTAGAAGGGATCTTCTTTCATCTATGGACTGTGGCATATAAGTATCACCACATTCATTGCATCCAACATTCTTATATCACGACTATTCTTTTTGTATTTATTATTATTTAATTTTTTGAGTCATTTGTACTGTTGGATTATTATTGTACACTTCACTGTTGTTTTTCCCCATAATATATCTCTGCTAAGAAAATCCGTTTTCTGTTCTATTGTTTTCTTGACCTTGACCTCAACCTCAACCAGTTTAATGATTGTGACAAGTTGGTATGTAGATCCCTCTGATTTATTCAGATTTATAGTAAACTTTTACTCATAGAAGTATGAGTTTGTTATAATACCATCATCAATAAATACCCAAGAGATGTTTTTTTTTTTTTTTTTCATAATGATTGTATTTTAAAAACAGTGAGTCACAATAGACAGAGATAAAACTAATGTTAAAAAGTTAAGGGTCAAAAGGGTTCTTTCCGTAAAAGCTGGGCCTTATGGTCAGCTTCATTTCGCCCCATTAAACACCTCCATATGGGTCTCCGTCCACCACAGTCCAGTTCTGGTCAATACAGGTGAGTGTTCAGCACCAAAGACTCGTCCTTTCTGTTTTTATTTATGTTGTGAGATTCACACTTCATTGTAAACAGTAGAGGGTGAAAGATGCTGAATGAATTATAATAAAAACTCTTTTAAAAGCAATAGTGGTTACCAACATTACCTGTCCTCACTGCCTGGAGTAACATCTCAGTGGTTGCTCAATCTGCGCATCATTGTCCTTCACTTAAAAAATATTTATTATACACTCTCTCCATATAGAAATGTCATTACCCCAGAGCAGGTCATGAGATCTCCCTGTAGAACAGCAGAATAAAACCCCAAACCCACAAAGACAAATACATTATTGTCTTCGCATCCATTGGTATTCATGTATCCAGTTTCATTGTCCAGTCTTACTCTGTTCATTTGTTACCAGGATACATGCAAAACAAACATTGTGCGCATTACAGGTTGTAACTGAACCTCTTCCATCAAAAATATGGGGTTTATCTGTATAACGTACGGCACGCAGTCCTCTTTTTAGTGTGTTTATGTCAAGCATTTGAGAGAATATAAAGGTCAACAGTCTGAGATTGAGCAAAACTGGATAAGTTGACTGGTGTAAGCATGGTTGGGATGAGATTGGACACTGGAGGAGCTGTTAGTACTGGATATCGAAGTTATTTGTGAACATGTTCCCTCTGGTCATTCCATCAGAAACTCAGTTTATTTTGATTTCATGAGGAACTTCTGAAAGCGCATTTGCATCAGCCTTCATACCTGTGATTCAGCTCCACCCCTTATATCGGCCATATCCGTGCTGATTCTCACAGCCTCATCACTATCCCAGTGTCTTCATTGGAAAGAGCATCAGAATTTCCACAGCTCTCCGTCGACTGCAGAAACACACAGGTATGTGTCATATTATGAGCATAGCAATTTTAGATTTAAAAAAGATGGGGATCATATTCTTTACTTTAGATTATGTGCTTCCACAGTCACTTTGTGATGTTTGGATACAGATAATTGCTATATGAAAACCTGAGATAAAGATAATAGCAATATTAAAGTCACTGGACAAATGCTCCCCCACACTTTTGCAAAACTCAGAAACGTACTTATACATACAATTCACTGCAGTTTCCAGACGAATTGAACACTGGTGGCAGTAAAACTTATCTACCACATAAATGACCCAATTTAAATACACATTCATCGTTCCAGCAGTGAAGTATACCTTCATTTCCTGGTCTCCTTCATCTATTCAGTATATTTGTCTTTAGGCTTAGAAATGTCTCATTGTTTTGTTTTGTTTGTATTTTTTGTCCATACAATGGAAGCCAATGGAAACGGTTTGGTTAAAGGATTAGCTCACCTCAAAATGAAAATTTCCTGATAATTTACTAATAATCCAAGATGTCCATGTCTTTTTTGAGGAAAACATTTCAGGATTTTTCTACACACAATGGACTTCAATGGCAACTAGAATGTTGAAGTTCAAATAAATGCAGTTTCAATGGGCTTTGAAGTGCTTTAAAGGGCTCTGCACGATCCCAGCATGAGGAATGGGGTCTTATCTAGTGAAACGATCAGTCATTTTATAACAAAAAATAAAAATATATATACTTCTTAACCACAATTGTTCATCTTGTGTTGGTCTGCGACATGCCTTTCTAAGTTATTTGTCTGTGTACTCCGGTTCAAAAACGGTAGGGAAGGGCGAAAAATTCCATCTCATTTTCTCTTACAATTTCAAAATCGTCCGACATCTTTGTTTTAATTTATTAATATTATTTTCTTCTTTTTTTCGTGACCTTTCCAACGTGATGATGTACTACGTGGCGTGTTGCAGACCAGCACAAGACGAACAATTGTTGTTAAAAAGTATATAAATGTAAAAAAAAAATTGAAAATGGCCGATCATTTCCCTAGATAAGAGCCTTATTTCTCGACTGGGATCGTGCAGAACCCTTTGAAGCACTTCAAAGTCCTTTGAAATGGCATTGATTTGAACGTCAACATTCTGGTTGCCATTGAAGTCCATTGTGTGTAGAAAAATCCTGAAATGTTTTCCTCAAAATGCTTAATTTATTTTCCACTGAAGAAAGAAAGACATGCACATCTTGGATGGCACTGGGGTTAGTAAATTATCAGGAAATTTTCATTTTGAGGTGAACTAATCCTTTAACAACATTCTTTAAAACATATTTTATGCTCAACTTAAGAAGGAAACTCATAGGTTTGGAAAAACATGAGGGTGAGTAAATGATGACAGAATTTTAATTTTTGGGTCAACAAACCCTTTAATATTATTTTTTACTGATACAGATAAAAAGTCATAATTATGACATCAAAATTTTAAAATTTCATTTTGCAATTTGTTTACAGACATTTCTAATTCTTAAAGGAGAACTCCGGTCAATTTTAACATTGAGCTCATTTTTTTGTAAATTTGGAGTGCTGTCAGTACAGAGAACAACGACAAAAATCGGTGTTGCCTAGTGTTATCCTCTTTTTAAAATTTGCACCCTGTTGACTTCAATGGGGCAAGTTTTAAACCTGCTTTTAGCCTCTTAACATCCTTGATGTGTCATTACAAGTGCACAGCCAATGTGAGTGATTCCTTCAGAGTGAACACGGTGAATCTGACTGCAGTAGATGTGAAAGATATGAATAAAAATGAAGTTAATTCAGCCAGTGCACATACCTGTATTTACTTCCTGTTTTCGGTCGAAGTCCACAGTAGTCGATTGTCGAGATTGTCGAGTAGGCAACACCGATTTTTGTCGTTGTTCTCTATACTGACAGCACTCCAAATTTACAAAAAAATTAGTTCTCTTTTAATAGACTTTTTATATAATAATTGTGACCTTTAAATTATGATTTAACAACAATTATAATAAACAATAATTATGTATGATTTTTTTTTCTTATGTGGAGGAAATGGGCTTCCATAAATATGACCTCAAAACACAATAAAAATAAATAATGATCAAATGCAGTTTGATAGAGAACTTGGGAGAAATGGCCTTTTCAATTCTGACTTATAAACCTCATGCTGTGCCGCCATTTGTAAATCATGGCTTTCTGTTTTCCAGCTCCAATGGCCGTAGTTTACCCATCACCGGCCATGTCTTCATCCATCGTAACTCAGACAGTCCAGTCTTCAACTGTTTGTGAGTGTTGATGTCTTGTGATTCAAGACTCTGTTTAAAGCTGTCATGACATGGATTATTTTATTTTAGAATATTCAATGAGGTTCACTTTTAATGTTAAGTTTTTTTGCACAAAAAACAAATAGGCTTTATATATATATGGAATCATTTACAGACAAACCATTAAGAAATCATTTGCTTATAGTTTGTGATGCAGAAATTGAGCGAGCCTCCAGTGTAGACAGCGTCAGTGATTATAATGGATTCTTTTTGCTTTTGACGCGACGCTCACATCCGTTGTAAGCAAATGTCAGCTGTTAAGAGACTGAACGCCAGTGGGCGGGGCATTCTGATGCAAAGTTTATAACTATTCGTCAATAACTTGCTTTAGAGGCAGTCATATGCAAATGTATTTTCCCATGTGGCGTCACAGATCCCTTATAATGAGGAGAATGTTTAACGCTATGATGGAGGTTTTATGCAGGATGTTTTAATGATACAAAGACCTCTTATATGTCAAAAGATCAAGGCAAATTTGATTTCTCATGTCACGACTCCTTTAAATGACAACCAGAACACTTTAATATAAGACTATAACATGAATAAAAACTGTTTACAGGCTAAAATGTCCTTATCTCAAGGATTTTTTAAAGCTTTTAAAACAGTCAACAACACATAAAGGGCGCATCAGAAGCCAGACTGGTTCTGTAGGTTTTCATCATGAGCTTTTTTTCTCTTTCAGCTCCAATGGTAGTTTACAACCAACAGCCCGCCATGTCCACCGTCACTCAGATGGTCCAGCCTGCGCCTGCCCCGGGTGAGCAGAAAAGCTATAGTTTAATAAGGCTCTGCTTCAGTCAAACACTAGAAGGTTCATGCATGATGCATGATGCATATGAATAGAATAGTATGTTAGAGGTTTATGAAATGTATTTCATCAATCTGATCTCTTCATGTATAGTGATAGTGTCACCAAATCTGACTGAAACTCCTGGGCAGATGAGATGTCCTTACTGCCAGCAGCAGATCGTCACACAGACGACATACATCAATGGAACGATGGCGTGGGTAATCTGTGGTGTTCTTGGCATCTTTGGGTAAGGAACTATTCCCAGCTAACAAGGAACACTTTAAGAACTTTAAGAACGCACTAATTCTCCTCTGTTTTTTCTGTCCAGGATCTGGCCATGTTGTTTGATTCCTTTCTGTGTGAAATCCTGCAAGGACGTAGAGCATCACTGTCCAAGCTGTAAAAGCCTTGTCCATGTGTACAGACGCATGTAGCTGGTTCTCTGAAGCAAACAAAACTTTTCTGCCAGCATCATCTAGACATTACTGGACCTCCAAATTCAAAGAAAAATAACACCATGTCATGAAAAGACTCATATTAGGCCGTGAGACAGAGGGTTGATCGGTACCATTTTGAGGGATTAAACCGCATGGTGATTTTTGTGTAGGTATATGACCCTGTATTTGAAAAATGTGTGATAGCATTAGATTCAAGGTAGTTTTTGGTTACGGAGGACGATTTTCAAACATGTCAAGAAAAAGGATAAATGAAATTTGTATAAAAGTATTGAGTTTGTACAAATTTGTATAATTTGTATTTGTATAGTATCAGAGCTTGAGGAAGCATGGTGTATGATACACTTGTCTTCTGGCATTCCCTTCTCCTTTTCCATGTTGAAGTGGATAGCACCACCACTAAGCCTGAAACAGCATAAAACATTTGATTATCACACCTCCAGAAAAGTACTTGCACAAAATTCTCAAGTAGAATTCCGTGAAAAAGTCCAAATCAGAAAAAGCATGGGATCAAAACACAAAACAAAACAGCCATATCACCATAAACTGTTGTTCAATAGAACGATTTTTTTTAAACGATTTTCAACTCAAAGTTTCTCAGTGCCCCAGAGGCCTAGAAAGGTGGTTGACACTTCATTTTAAAGCCCCGACACTGCCTCTTCCAATGCAAAAAAACAACCGTTTGGATTATAGAAGCATTTTTCTCTCTTGTAGTCACCGAACACCTTACCTTGAGATAGGATGATATAAGTGTTGATTTCTCATGAAAGCTACCATGGATCGGATGTTATCACACATTTTCCAACACTAGAGATGTGTACCTTCGTGAAAATCAAAAAGAAATTTAATCCCTCAAAATGGTACCGGTAGCCCAAATTTGGGGTCCCGTCTCATGGCCTATATGGGTTTATTTTTCCTTCTTCAAGAAGGAAAATTAAACCCATATGGTCTCGTCACGTCATGGTGTTATTTTTCTTTGAATTAGGAAGTCCAGTTGTATATTCTGATTCTCCATATGATTTATGTCTTTCTTGTTTTTCTTATTCTGTATGATAATTTTACGTAATCAAACAGAATATAAACTTTTTTTCCCCAACAATAAAAAAAAACCAACAAGATTTGTTGTATTAGATTATGACAGGGTATTTCGGATCAAATTTATACAAGAAAACACAAAGGTTTTATATTATTTGGCTCTTTTTATTTGACTGCAACTATTCTCAGTAAAGACAATTAACATTCATGCCTTTTTGTCCCTCTACGTTGCATTCTCTTAAATACATTGAGTCAAGGAAAATAAACAATTCTTTGGCTGTGACAGAATTAAACTACTCTTGCATGGATGTCACTGACACTGTCACTGACACAGTATAGTGTAACGAGGCAGACTGGAACATAGAAGGAAGCAGGATCCAAATGCAGCAGTACTTTTATTAAATAAACTAAAGACTAGACAGACTTAAAAACTCAGACATAGGGAATGGCACAACCAACATCTAACAACATCATGAACCTACAAACACTGTAACAAGACACAGGGTTTAAATACAGAGACTAACAAGCTAAACAAGATATCAAGAGGGCGTGGTTAATCAGAAACACCTGGGCATACTAATAAACTAGAAAAACTACAAAACATGACACAGAACAGGAAAAAAAATTTGTGGAACACATTCCAAAAAGGGGAACCACCGAGATATAACCCAGACAGGGGAAACCGGGAACACAACATCTTACAAAAGAGACACGCAAGAACAACGACCAACAAAAGACAACTGAAACACGGGTATAAATACACCGGGAACACAAGGGCTAATGATGAACAGGTGTGGACAATATGTTACTATGGAAACTAATGAAGGTAACTACCAAGACAAACAGGAACTAAACACAGGAAGAGAATATATGGACAATGGACAAAGAAATATATCATATGACAACATTGATAAACAGAGACCCAGGGAACGTTACAGTAGTAACATTTAAATACATTGGTCCAACTACAACGTTTCAGAACAATGTATAAATAACATTCTGAGAACATTATTAAAGACCAGATAACTTTGAACAAATGTTCTTAAAATGTTACTTGAAGAACGTTTGTTCATACATTTTAGAGTTTGCCATTAACCAATTTATGAGGCTTAACAACTTCAAAATGAGCTCATTCAATAAGAATTTCCTTTGTGCCCCCTTAAATCCCCCACAATCCTTTGCACACATTCCTATTCATGAAAAAGAACTGACGGAAAACGAGTCAGCACTGAGTTTATCTGAGTTCATTATGAAATTTAAGACACAAATCATGTTTTCGGAGGCATACATGTCATCATTTGTTTTGTTGTAAATTAATCACTTAACACTAAATTGCCAATAATGTAATCCACTGGGAGACCGCAGACGCTTGTCATTACATTAAAGATTTTTAATAAACCGTATTTTCACACGTGAAACAATCACATCTCAGCCTTAAAAAGTCAAGACAAATGCAACCTTAGTAAAGAATAATCTAAAGAGTGCAATACAACACACAGGCGAAGCCAACAGTCGATACATGGTCACTCAAAAACAAAAATCAGATACTAGGACGCCATCTAGTGGCTAATAAATGAAACAGCAACAAATGAAAACTGCCCTAGTACCTACACAACCTCAATTTGTTTTATAAACACTTTTTGTTGTAGGCCTACTGGTTGAAACTCTCTTCTTATCCTGATAGAATTAAATTATAGAAGTGGTCTAAATATTAAAACAGTGTTTAACCCCTTATCAAAAATGTTACATTATTAACAGGCTTAAATTTGGCATTACCGCCACTTTGAAACTAGAGCGAGAGATCTAACAAAAATCAGTTATAATGAAGGTTTATTTAAACGCATTATGCACAAAAAACAGAGCTACTGCATAATTTAGACACACACACACATACATCAAAAATCAGCAAATGAATCTCAACAATGGTGCCATTAAAAAAAATAACATTCAGCTGCATTATTGATTCATTCTGCAGTGAGTTGTGTACTATGCTGGAACCCAGCATGCATTGCGACATGAAACTTTTGATTGTCGCCATTGTTGAGATTCATGTGCTGATAGTTGATGTCTGTGTGTGTCTGAGTCAAGCAGCGGTTCAAAATGTTTTATGCACTATATGATTTCAATATGCTTCAAAATAACTGAATGAAACATTGCTGGATCTCATGCTGTAGAATCACAGAGATACTATAATCAATAAATAAAAAATTAAAATACCCATAAAATCAAAGATTAGACACAGGAAGAGATCTGTGAATCAGACGAGTCCAAGACGATTATAGCATCGCCACAACAGCCCAAAACACCTGACCAACCTCCTCTTGGCTTTTTCTTGCCATAATAAATGTGTTTTATAAACTCACAGTTACAGCAGCCAGAGAAAAACTAACAATAAAGAATCAAGAGTCCAACTAAAGCGAATATTGATCACCATAATGGTGACTACACACTTTTTTATTTTCAATAAAACATCAACAGCTAAACCTCTGTTAATTCTCAACAATAACTTTTGTACATGTATGAAAGAAATAATGTTAAACTAGGTTGTAAACTGGTTTCACACTCTGGCTGGAAGTCCTTGTGCTTCTCTTTTTCTCTGTTCTTCCATGATTCTGCTTGTTAAAGGTGAACTAAGTAACTTTTTTTACCTTAACCAAACAGCTTCGGAGTCATTGGAATAGTTATATGACTTTTTTCGGGTTGAATGGTGGTCGTCTCGCACCCCCCAAGCGCCTGTGAGCCGAAAAACCACCCTCTCCACAAATGCCTACCCTACCTTTAAATAAAGGCCATTTATGTTAAATATTCAGTACTGGGTGGACCAAAGATGACTTTAAAGAAAGATTTTGTGGGACTACTATTCATAAATTGGTCTCCATTGGTAAATACAACCTTGCAATGCATTCATTGAAAAGATGATCATGGGGAAATAGCCAAAATAAAATGGGCAAAAAATTACCTTTAGATTTACTTCATCATTATTTATCACAAATAACTGGTATGTGTGTGTGTTTGTGCACGAGTGCAGAAGAGCGCTGTGATTCAGCAGTGTTCAGTTGGAGCCTCAGGGCTTCGTCCTCTTACTGTGATTCTACATCACTACATTTTCCACAGGAGAATTACGAAACAAGCTTGACTTGACCTGACATGAGAGTTTCCTTTGAATTACTGAGAGAGAGTACAAAACCATTGTTTTAGAATATATATATATATATTACTGCTACTGCTCTGTACAACTTACCTGTTATTACCAAGTAAAATCGACTTGCTATTGAACTTGCATTTGACATTTAATTGACAATTAACATTTAATTGAAGTAATTAACTAAATATTACTTAATTATATTATTTCACATATAGACTTAAGTAACATCTACTTAACTAGCTAAATATAACAAAATTAACTTTTAACTCCAACAATATAACTCCAACAAAGATAAAGTATATCCTTTACTAAGAAAAATCTAGATACTGTATCATACTGTAAATATGTAACGGAGATAAATGGCATCTGAACACAGAAACCTCAATACTTGGTACACAATACATAAAGACGGTAACATTCAATAGATCGTTTTTGAGTATGAATGTGTCCTTTTGAGTAAAAAATGACACAAAATGGCAAGTTAACAAACCTAACAACAATTGCAATGATAAAACGGTGTAAATACAGCTGGAAAACAGTGGAAGTTTTAAGTTGCATGATGGGAACACCAGTATTAGAAAAATTTAGTAGGTTTTACTTAATTTTATATTGTTGATATTTACGCTTTAATTTCGACAAGCTTGAATTGAGTACTAATATAGGATTTACTTTATTTTTTGAATTCTTGCCTGAACTAACTTTTTCAAGTAAAATTACATTTGATTTCAGAAGCATTTCACCACAGGATGATTTTTATCAGTGTAGTCCTATAAATATGCTGTGTCCTCAGTGTCCTAATGACCCTTCAGTATGATGGACAGCAGTGAGGATAATCCGCCTGTAAAGTTAAGTCAGTACAGTAAAGTTACCAGCTCAGCATCTTCAGCGCTGCATTCATGCCTCACTGAGGTGTTACACATGTTCTTAACAGTGGTTTATACCACATCACTGCTAAAATATTGCATTTACTTACTCACATAAATGTCTCATGAAGTGCTTCCCATGCAGCTAACAAAAACATGTTCAAGAATTTTTGTTCAAAACGTGCAGTTTAAAAAAATTATTTTAAGGGAACTTTACTTTGTAATGTTCTCTGAAACATGAATGATGTATAAACATATTTGAGAAACGTCACTGAAAGAACTTTTGGCTAACGCTTTGTATCGACTCAAAATTGTTAAGTTGCCAGAGCGTTAGCCACAGTACTGAGAGAGAGACCGATCCCTGTGTTAGCCAAGTACGCATAGGCAATACAAAACAAGCTGCGATCACTATGGCAACCCTATTTAAAACATTCAGCTCTCAAGTTCTCCAGCACGAGAGGAGTTTAGCAAGTCATCTGAATGCAGCTTAACCTAATCGTCATCAAGAGATAATCTGTTACGGTGTGCTGACGCATATCTGTATGTGTGTGTGTGTGTGTGTGTGTAAGGCCTCAAGCCAAATAATGTTTCCTAGACATTAGGAATATGATCACGTCTCCTCTCAGATCCCACTTAATATTCACTGTACTAATTACTGGTGAAATAAAATGGCACCTACACATAATGAAAGGAGAGGAGACGTTTCTAATGCTCTGATGGCTCACTGCACCACTGCATGGGATTATCTGAAGGCTACTTAAAGAGACACAATCGCACACACACATAGTACACGTATGACCTGAAGCGCTGGGATCTTTATTACATAAGACTCCCTCAAGTCAGTGCACGCAGACACACACCTGGCACACACACACACAAGTGGACAGTCAGCGGTCAATGACAGAAAGAGGTCTAATAATCAGAGATCTTCATGCCAGAAGTTTGAGAGCCTGGATCATCATGACAGTGTTTTGCTGTGGTTTATTTATAGGCTCTGCTCTGCATCAGTCACAATGCTGCGAATGAAACCCTTCAGAGAGAGAGAGAGAGAGAGAGAGAGATGTGACAGTGAGGATGGACTACATTGGTCCAGTGCGCTTTATATCCACTCAGAAGTGAATCTCAGTCTCTGCTGATCTGCAACTGCTCTCCACCTCAACACTGACAAAAACAGGCTGAGAGAAAGAAGAAGAAGAAGAAGAGAAATAAAGAGAGAAGGATGCTCTCTTACAGATGTAGTGTGTAGGTGTGAAACTGTCACTGATTTTCAACTGTTGAGCACGAAGAACAAGAGCGGCGTTCGGTTGCAATGTCAGCGCGCAAGTGTGTGTTTTTCAGGATTATTCCCACGACACGATAAGAAGAGATTTGGATGGTGGAAATGTGAGTTGAGGAAACTCTCCAGCACTAATAAATACACATCAAGGCTTCATCTAAAACACAATCTGAACTGGTCAGGTGAGTAACAACCTATCGTATCTGTCAGTGGATTATATAACTGTTTTGTCTGGAGATCTAATCTTAGTTCCTCGTCATTTTGCTGTGCTTAAGTGACTCCTATAAATTTGATCCTAAAGTTGTTTATGTTTGAACATGAATGTGTGTTTGTGTGCATGTGTGTGTGTGTGCGCGCGCTTGTGTTTTTCTGGCTATGTAAATTGCGTGCTGCTCCATCTAGGCCAGCCCACGCGCGCCTCTGGTTTCCATAGAAACTGTCGGGGTTTAAAAGGGGTAGAGGATGCGAGACAAAGTGGAAGCTCGTCTTTACACTTGGCTTTTACAACTCGGCAGCAGAGGATGAGCTAATGCATCTGCAAAAAATAGTAGCCGCAACCATTATTTAACCAGGTAAAAGAACTAATAGGGACTAGAGTGGCCTTGCAGCAGACAAACACAAATGGAAATAACCAAAAGCCAAAAGAAAACAGGATGCAGAGTCAATTTAAGTGTCACGCACAACTAGATGTGAAAGTTGTATTCCTGTGCAAAACAAACCATCATCACAAGGTGAAAAAGTAGATGGGAAAATATAAAAGCCAGAGTTAAACCTAAGATGGATTTATGAATAACCAGTGTGAGTTCCTGTTAAAACACCAATCATTTTCTTTTACTTGTATTTAACCGCAAAAGTCCTAGTGAATAATTATCCAATCCAATAACCAATGGAAGTTACAGCAGAGTCTGTCTTCCTCTGTAGAGTTTAATTATGTAATAATTATGTAAGAATACTTCAATATTTAATATTTATTTATATTTATATTCAGTGACTTATTTTTTATTATTATTTGAATTAATGCATAATTCGCAATACTTTATGCAATAGTTCACTGCCACAAAGAAGTGTAGTTTTGTCTTTAACTTGTAATTTTTTTAAGTTGCCATGAAACAGAAGTTGCGATAGTCTTTTACTCCCTATTGTGACGTTTATCTGAGTGAAACTGCTTCTCGAACAAGAACAAATGTAGGGTGGGGCTTGATTTTGTCCGTGGGGAATTGATTGGGTGGTTGTGGTTTGCTATTGGTGGATCTCATGTGAGTGACAGGTTGCTCCGCCCTCATGCCAGTGAACACATCATCAGAGGCCCTGTTTACACCTGGTATTAAGATGTGTTTTGGTCGATCGGATCACAAGTGAACGACACTAAATACAGGTGTAAACTGGGTTTAAAGCGTTTTGAGCTTGTCCACTTTCAACCACTTCCAGAGGAAGTTGAAAACGCATTCTCATGTGATCGAATGTGTTCAAACAGCCACAAAACACCGTCTTCTCTCCGTCTACTGATCTAATGCGTGAACATTATGAGAAGAGCTCTAGCCAGATGGGATTTAAACTATCGGCTTGAGACTTGGTTTGAAGATGAAAAACGTATCAAGCACAATGTTCTCTCATCATTCCCGATTTCTAACACACACTCACAGCGTTCGCTGATCTTGCGTCTGTCAGAGCAGAAACTAAAGCTGATGATCTTCGTGTGTTTTTCCTTTTTCTCCGGTAGTGTTCATATGTAAATAGCGTGAGTTTATTTTGTCCATTATATCAAGAGATCTGAAAAAACACACACATTTCCCCGCCCATAGACCCTCCCCTCGAAGAAATCAGGACAGAAGTGACTGAAAGTGGATAAAAGAGACGGATTAAAACACCAGGTGTGAACGGGAATGTGTCTCCCTCGTCTACTTGTGATCCGATCGACCAAAACACATCTTAATACGTTGAAAAACAAGAATTGTGAATTACGATTTCATAGTTACTTTAATGTTGTGATTCATCTCAGAGCTGGTTGGTTTAGTTAATTTCTTTGGTTACACTATTTTAAGGTGCCATTGTTACAGTGTAATTATATATATAAGTACTGAGTAATATTAAGCAACTACTATGTACTTGTACTTACTATAGGTTTAGGGTATGATTAGGATTTGGTTGAGGGTAAGTTGCATGTAATTATGCATAATTTAATGTATGGCAAGTACATGTAACATATGTAACAAGGACACTGTAAAATAAAGTGTTACCAAATAAAGTGTTACCATGTCTTTTAACAGAAAACTTTTTTTGAATTCTTTTCACAGTAAACGAATGAAAAAAAGAAAATTCATCTGTGCTCTTTCTCTTACAGCCATGGCTCTAAGCCCCACCCTCATCTTCACTCTCGCTCTGATTGGCTGCTGCGCTCTGGAGGACCCGCCCACGCTTCAGGCTCCGCCCCCTCCTCATGGGTGTAGCGCTACAGTGGACCCGCCCTACAGAGTTCTGTGCGACCTGGAGTCCGTGTGGGGCGTGGTGCTGGAGGCCGTAGCGTGCGGTGGGACCGTATCCGCTTTGACTCTGGTCATGATTCTGTTAGCCAAGCTGAAAACGGTAACAGAACCGGAGAAACGGTGTGGCGTTGGTCCCCTCCTCCTCCTATTGGGCGGAACGGTTGGTCTCTTCTGCCTATCACTGGTGTTCTTGGTGGGGCGTGGTGAGGTGCTCTGCATAGTGCGGCGTGGTCTGTGGGGGGCGCTGTTCGCCATGTGTTTCTCGTGTTTGCTAGTGCAGGGAGTGCGACTGAAGAAGCTAGCCGGAGGGAGGCGGAGCCTAGCGGGGAGTTCTCTCGCGGGATTGGCTGTCGCACTCACCGTGGTTCAAGGCATCATCGCTGGAGAGTGGCTGCTGCTTACGGTGGTCCGCGAGGGACACGCCGCCTGCGATTACCTGCCTTTAGACTTCGTGTTGGTGTGTAGCTACGCTCTAGTGTTGTTGCTAGCCGCCACTGTGTTGTCGTTAGCCGTGGTGTTGTGCGGCGGGAGCAACCGAGAGGAGTCGAGCAGGAAGTGGATGAAGTGGAGGTGTAACGCCGTCTGGCTTTTCCTCTCATGTCTCTCTTCGCTTCTACTCTGGGTCGCCTGGCTCGGTCTCTATCTCTACGGCAATGCTGGCATCATAACCGCGGCGAAGGATTGGGATGAGCCGGCATTGGCGGTTGCCTTAGTGACCGAGGGTTGGATACTGTTGTTGTTTCACGCTATCCCAGAAACGCACCTGTGTTTGCGTCCGTCCGGTCAGAGGAACGCAGACTCCGGGCAGAACTACTACGACACCCCTCAGCCCCCGGCGGCGCAAAGTTACCATGACGACGAGCGGCCAGCAAATCCCAGAGCGCCGTTCACAGAGAGTCAGGCGTACACTGTAGAGGAGCACAGCGCAGGTGGGTCGTTAAACAAAAACATGTGCAATGTTATGGGGAGGTTAGGTTTTGGTTGTAAAAAAAACTTAAAATAACCATATCCCAGACAGCAACATAGTGTCGGCCCAGATCCGGGCCACATCTGGAACATGTGGATTCAACGCGTACCAGATGTGGGCCGGATCTGGGCCGACACTATGTTGCTGTCTGAGATTAGAGAACGTTCTGAATATAGGTTCTCTTTAGGTTGTTACAAAAACCTACCTTAAACGTTCTGGGAAGGTTAGGTTTTGGTTACAAAAAAGAAGCTACAGAGAATGTTTCTAGAACGTTATTATTTGGTTCTCAAAAAAATAACCAAATGGCAAGTTTGGCAACCATATGGGAATGTTAGGGGAATGTTTGTGTTTTCAGGGGAGAAACATGCAAAACTTTTAAAGCTCATTTAATTGCCCATATGTTTAAATAATTCATATTTTTTCTTTCAGCTTTATGCTGTATTGACAGATTAGTGCTATTACACAGATTTCTTATATACATATATATTATATAATAATATACATATTTAATATAAATTGTTGTGGTTTTCACAGTTCTGCAGGCTGGAGGTTATCATAACGGACTGATCCGGCCCGCAATGCCCTTCAGGAGTCACGTTTACCAGCCCACTGAGATGACACTGCTCATGAATGCAGGACCGGTGAGATACAATACTATACATTAACAATACGTTTAGATACTGAATGAGTATCTCAGTCTCACACACACGATTCACCTCCTGCTCTGTGTTTCAGATCCCAACCGCCCCTCCAAACTTCACAGGGAGGCATCTGTGGTGAGACCGGCTAACATGGCAATAATGTCCTCTTCTACTTCTTCGGCTGGCTTCACAGGGTCAAAAGGCACTTTATTAAGGCTCCATGTTAATAATTTGGGAATGCTCCACTAATAAAAAGACCTAAAGTAGGGTGACCATACGTCCTGTTTTACCCGGACATATCTGGCCAGGATTTCGAGATCGCCCAAAATGCTCGGGATTCGTCTTTTGCTTTCTACAGTCACCATTCATTATGTTTACATTATTACGTTATTTGACACTGACACGTACGTGCCAGCTTTGCAGGTCATGCATTCTGATTCACACGGATCCCGATCGAGACGAAAACACAGGAATTTTCTTAGCAATGCTTACACGCACATCAACCGATCACTTGTTTAGCGTTCATGTAAACACTACATTCAGATTAACCAATCGGAATTAATTCAGTACTACTGAATCAAAAGGTGTACATGTAAACAAAATGAATGGCGACGAGAAAGCAAAAGCCGAATCGCGGATATTTTGGGCGATCTCGAAATCCCGGCCGGACATGACCTGGAATATGGTCACCCTACCTAAAGTAAAGCTGTTTTAATTTAACGGGCATTTTCAACATGGGAGCAGGCTAATTTTGCACATGATCTCTTTTAAGTGCTTAATACAAAATACAGGAAGCATTACATATTTGATATCACACTGATGATGTCTGTTTAGATTAAACGAATCAGACAAATCTGATGAGGACCTGTCAGAATTTACATAAAAAGATAAGTCCGTACGTAACGCCATTCACAAGCCCATTTTACTTACATAATGCGACATTTCTGAGCGTAAGAGAATAATTGTTTATATGAATTAATGATTTTAATCATTGTGAAGTGATTGGCTGTTTAAAAGTGTCACTATATGGCAAGTGATTGGAACATGTTCTAAGCATGTTTTGCTAATGTTCTCATTAAGTTATGAAAACGTTTTTGTTTTTTTTTCCTGAATGTTAGCTGAACGTTCAAAGCGTCCAGGTTTTAAATGTTTTAAAAACACTTTTTCTTGGGGATATAACTTTTGAATATTCTCCGAACATTCTGAAACAAGTAGCAGCATTTAAAAAAACATTATTTTTGTACTAACATTTTGAGAACATTATTAAAGACCAGATAACACTGAACGAATATTCTATAGAGAGCAAAGGCTGGGTTCTGGAAGTTAAAACTTCATTCATTTTCTCCATAGGGAAATTGATTTTTAACGATAACTTATAAATGTTCAAAGACATCCTTACTGTGAGCTGTGAGGTTGTTAATCAATGCTGAAGATGCATTTCTGCTGAAGATGTCAGCCCACATTATTTTTAGCTTATTTTTAAAATAATCGTGTTTAACAGTGGAATTCCTGGTGAAAAACTACATTACCCATGATGCTGTTCAAAAATGCCACCAATCAGAGAGTCGAAACAAGCAACAGGCACCAAAATAGCTCCGCCCACTACCATGAAGCGCTGCTAATGTGCTTTTATATTTGTAAAGATATATGCATATTTTGCAAAAAACTTCAAATATATTGTTTTTATTATACAATCAACATTTGTAAATGAGAAGTTGTAAATTTCTCAATCGTTTTTAATTCAATTATACTTAATGGGATTGTAGTTCTTCTCACCACCTTACCAAAGCTGTTAAGTAGGCTACACAGTCTTGTACCTTTGTCTTTTTGTCCAATTTTAAAACTTTTTAGCTTCAGATCAAAGTTTTTAGTGTGATTCACCTTATAGCTGACTGGCTTAATGGCTTATAACAAATACTTTTTAAAATCCCAATGGGAGAAATAAATGGGGAAAAAAACCTCCGGATCTAGCGGGCGCTGTTGCACTCAATTACGTTACTGGAATAACATTTGTTCATAACTTTGAGAGAACCTTGCCAGAACGTTCTGAGAATGTTCCGTTTGCTGGGTGGGGATTTGTGATGTCAGTCAATAAGGCCTGTTTACAAAGAATAACATGCACAAAATTGTGTATTAAGGAAGTAAATAGGGGTTTTCATGTGATTTCATGTTGACTTTACAGAGAGATTGTGTGAGAGAGAATGAAAAATGTATTATCTAATTAATTTCTAGCCTTAGCAAATCTTCTGCCTGCATTCCACTGTAAATAATCAAAATCTATAACTTTGAAATTTATTAAAATGTATTTAATTTACTTAAACTGTTTTGTATAAATTGTCCAATTGTTAAACCTTTTTAAAATGTTTATCTTTATGTTTGTTTTGATATCACATCAGCGTTTGGTGTTTTTTTCCCACACTTTGCACGCTTCATTGCCAGTCTTCATGATGCAGTTGATGCTATTCATCTATGAATTTTACGCCGTGTTTGATCTTGTAAGGCAATACTGTGTTCTTTGGAGTAATGAATGTGTATGAATGCTGCAGTCTCACAGAATGAGACACTTTCAACAGGGTCGGTGGAAAAGCCTGAATTCGCTCTTTATTATGCTCATGATGTTCAGATCTATCGCACAGAATGGTTGTATTTTCCCCTATATTGATGTCTCTATATTTTAAACAAATTATAATAAACATTCCTACCGTGTTTTCAAATCGCCTCCTGTCACTGTTCGCAAACTGCGTTGTGCGCATGCGCACACGCGTTCTTCTGGTTGTTTAAAAATGGCGGTTGATGCATTTTCTAGCGGACGCGTTCAGTTGCTGTTACCAAGGAAGTGGACGAGCGATTTCTTCCGGATTAAGAGTCAAAGGGAAAGCTTTCCCACGTGTGGCGAATGTGTAAGTAATAAAACATACATGTAACTCAAATAAATAATAAGTTAAACGAGTAATAATATTAACCTGCTGTTAGCGAAGCGCTCGCTCGCTTCATTTACTTATGCACGTAATTTAACTGCGTTTTAACGATACAAGTTGTTTGAATAATGTTGTTATAATAAGATGCTTCTGTATTTTACAAATTAAAAGATATTTTAAACAAATTAACCTAACTGTCATGGCATACACACATCAACCTAATGTCATTTTTATGTTTTTCCTTCTCGACACAAACAGCCTAGACCTGAATAAGTTAATGAAAATACATTCACGCTAAATAATTAAAGGGTTAGTTCACCCCAAAATGAAAATTATACCATAATGCACTCACCCTCAAGCCATCCTAGGTGTAAATGAGTTTCTTCTTTCAGCCAAACATAGTCAATCGGAGTTATATTAAAAAAATATATATATCCTGGCTCTTCCTATCTTATAATGGGAGTGAATGGTAACCTACTTAGATTTTGAAGCCCACAAAGAATATCCATCCATCATAAAATATATCCATATGGCTCCAGGGAGTTAATAAAGGCCTTATGAAGCAAAGTGATGCATTTTTGTGAGAAAAATATCCATATAACGTCATAATCACTGGCTAGTTCCAGTGCAAGAGTGACCTAAAAATAGTTTACTTCTTATAACTTATGAATATACATTTGAATGTTACTGATAAATATGAATGTCATTTATCTGTCCCAAATAATGTTGTGTTTTCCTGCGTTTGCAGATGGTGAAGGCTGATCCAGAATCCGAAATCTGAGAAAAATCAACAAGCAGAACCAATGAAAAGCAACTCAAGGATGCAAAAAGCAAGAAGAACAAAGAGAAGAGGTTTTTGAGAAATCCACTGACGGTTTCATTCAACTCAGGAGAACATGGCTGTTGATGGGGTGACCAAAGAGAAGAAGAAAAAGAAGAAAATAAAGGTGAAGGAAGAAGTCGTCGTCGTTCAGGATGCGGGAAACACGAATGTGATGCAGTGTCATGATGTGTCCGTTCAGACTGTTGTGAAAAAAGAACCGCTGAACATAAACGAGGAGAAGAAGAGGAAGAAGAAAAAGAAAGTGAAGGAGGAGGTGGAGGCAAACAGCCCCGTGACGGTGTGTCACGATGTGTCCGTCCAGACTACCGTCAAAGCTGAACGCTCAGAAATCACCATCAGTGATGCTCCTGAAAAGACCATCAAGAAGAAAAAGAGGAAGATGGAGGAGCCAGAACCGCTGCGGGAGGAAGAGGATGGAGAGCATATAGTGTCCAAGAAAAAGAAAGCCAAGAAAAAAGGATATGAAGATGAGGTGGACGGTATTAAAAATAAAACGACGAAAAAGGAGGTGGAGGTCAAAGAAGAAGAAGAGGTTGACATAGGACACGGTGTAGAGACGGTGAAAAAGAAAAAGAAGAAAAAAAGAAAACCAAACATTGAATTGGAGGATGGAGAAACTAAGAAGAAAAAGAAGAAGAGTAAGAAGAAACCTTCTGCAGAAGAAGAGCCGGATGTCGTCATCAGCTCAGAGACAAAGCCGGAGAAGAAGAGCAAGAAGCAGAAGAAGAATTTAAAATGCGCGGATGAAGGCGAGAGTCTTCCCCACGCGAACGGAGGACCCGTCAGCTCGCCGGATAAGAAGACGAAAAAGAACGTCAAGGTGAAGGCTGATGATGTCATCGAGGAGATGGAGGAGGAGCCGGCGGGAAAGGAGGAGAGGAAAGAAGTGCAGAACAAGACGCCGGAAAGAGTTAAAAAGAAGGACATTAAAGAAGAGCGTCGTGAAGCGCTGAGGGCAAGTAAAGCGGTGAGTCTCGTTGAGTTTTATTCTGTGGCGGAAAAACTGAGGCTCATGATTGGCTATTCAAACTGTGACATCACTGTCATGATAATTATGTTTACTTTCAGTGTGGATATTTAACTTTTGTGGTTCATATCAGTGTTATTATGTGTGTATACTTCTATAGTATTTAATCATATTTTTAAATATTTTTATATTTTCAGTTTTCATTTTAGTTTCAGGTACCATTTATTTTATTTTTCAAGTAACAAAAATGTTTTATTACGCTTTAAGTTTCAGTTTTAATTTTAGTTAACTATAGTAACCCTACTTCATATCAATGTTATTTTAGTATTATTTATATACTAATATAGCACAGTAATCTAATATAGTTCACAGTAGTTGATGAACTTTTTTGATCCACTTCAAATGTTGACTACTGTATATTAATATTTTAATTAGCTTTTATTTTAGTAATTTTGTTAAGGATTTTTGCCCTGCTTTAATCATTTTTATTTGTTGTTTGTAAATAAATATATTTATCTTGAATATATTACTTAAACTTTTAATAGTTTTTTTTAAATATTTGTAATAGTTGTAGTTAACAATAAAAACACTGCTTCATATTAGGGTCAATATCCAGGTTTTCAAAAGAATAACAGGATTTATTTACTCTGTGATTATTTTCTCTATGGCAATCAATAAAATTAATATTTATTTATTTTATATAATATTTGTATTGTTAAAAAAACCACACTGTCCTATAAATAAGCTATTTTATTTATGCAAAGTATAATGTCATATCTTGTTTTATGATGCATAACTTGGACATTTTAAGTTTTTTTTCTGTACACTGAAAGAAGAAACGCTCCACGAAGCAAGCAAATCCACAGAAAATCAGATCAGAAATCATTTAACATCCCGCTATGGGGAAGCAGGAATTTACCTCATGTCTGATAAAGAAAGTGTTCTGCGTTTAAAACACTGGCTAGTAGTTTTATCTGACATTAAAAGTGCATCACACACTCATTTCTCCATCTGCACTCAGAGGGATATCGTGTTCCTGTCGGCAAAGCCTGGAAATCAGGACGAAGTTTCAATAGATCAGGTACAGCGCCAGATCACCAATTATGTGTTACATATGATATTCCTCATGTTGAGATGTGATTAAAACACTGTTTTATTCCCCAGGCGCGCCGTCTCGCCCTACAGATGGACATCGACAAGGAGTCGCAGCCGAAGCCGGTCAGTTTCCACATGCGTTGAGTGTATATTTCGGTCCTAAAGCAGCTTTGCAATCAGTACTAAAGTGAGTGTGAATTGTTTTGATCTGTTTGTAGACTCTGGGCCAGTGGGGCACGGCACAGTTCGACAGCCCCGACAGACAGACCAAGTTCCTGCGCTTGATGGGCGGCTTTAAGAAGAGCAGCCAGCCCGTCGCGGGATCCCCCGGCTCCGCCAATATGGCGCTGGGGAAAGAAGGCCAACAGACTTTGCAGCAAGGCCTTCTGGGACAGTTTGAGCGCGCTCAGAGCCACCATATGGACTTCAAAATGAAAGGAGCCGGATTGGGGTTCGCAGCGCCGTCCAATAAGAAGTTTACGATCGATGCTAATGCAAGGAACTCGATGCGATTCGACGACTGAGGGATAGTTCGCCTGAAAGTGAACGCTCTGTCATCATTTACTCAGACCCATGTGCTGGTATGTGTCAGGAATCATATAAGACACTTCTGCCAAGCTGAAAAAAAAAAAAAAAAACTACAGAAAATAAGTCCACCAATATATTTTTGAAATGTATGGAAGCTTGTTTCCGCCATGGAATAGAGAAAAAGGTAATTGCGACTTTTGATCTCACAATTCTGATTTTTTTTTTTTTTTTTTTTGCAATGGCGAAAATATCTCGTAATTCTGACTTTTTTCCTCAGAAATGCGAGATTTACTCAGAATTGTGAGTTATAAAATGTAATTCTGAGGATTTTTTTTATTGTTATTACACTTAATAACTCGCAATTGCGAGTTCATATTTTTTCTCAGTATTGTGAGTTTATATTCTACAAATCTGACTTAATAACTTGCCATTGCAACTTTATATCACTCAGTTCTGAGAGAAAAAAAGTCAGAATTACGAGATGTAAACTTGCAATTATCTTTTACTTTTTTTATTCCGTGGCGGAAACAAGCTTCCATAGAAAGGACAGGATGTTGAGTAAATAATGGCAGAATGTTAATTTCTAGGCGAACTGCTTCCTTTAATGTATGAATCCACATGGGTTTATGAAATACTTGTGTATTTGACAGATTGAAATCTTTTTTTATTTTTTTGGTCCTAAGAGATGTTGTACTCAGGTGAAATATCAGGAGCCGCATTTGAGTTCATCATGGGATTTTCCCATGAAAATGATACTAAAAGAGAATGACAGCAAGAAAGGCTGAATAAAGACACTGGATTAGAGCTGTCATGGTGGTTATGTGATGGTTATCATTATTGGCATTGTATTATTGATGTTTTTGAGGTTTATTCGCAGTGTTTGTTATGCTGCTTTTGTCATTTCGCTGAGACTTTTGACTTGCATTGCATTCAAGGTATATATGCAAGATCTTAAAGTCTGGGGTCTGTAAGATTTTATGATCATCAAGGCTGCATTTATTTGATCAGTAAAAACAGTAATATTGTGAAATATTATTGCAATTTCAAAGAACTGCTTTCTATGTGAATACATGTTCAAATGTAATTCATTCCTGTGATCAAAGCTGAATTTTCAGCATCATTACTCCAGTCTTCAGTGTCACATGATCCTTCAGAAATCACTCTAATATGATGATTTAATGCTCAAGAAACATTTATGATCATTATTAATGTTGAAAGCAGGATTCTTTGATTTTTACAGGATGATTTTCTGTAAAAATGATTTTTACAAGATTCTTTGATGAATAGAAAGTTCAAAAGAACAGCATTTATTTGAGATAGAACATTATAAATGTATAATTTTTTCACAGTTAAATCATCCTTGCTGAATACAAGAATTAATTTCTTTAGAAAAGGTTAATCTTAAGGACCCCAAACTTTTTAATAGTAGTGTATTTCTATCAGTTCTTGCAATCCTGGGATTCAAATGCATGTTTGAGTTACAAGTAAATCCTCCAGTGTCTGTGTTGAGTCTATAGCAAACTACAATGAAACATTCAGGCAAAATTAAGCTGAGCTTGTGTTGTTAAACACTTTATTTTTTTTCTTCTTTTAAACACATGACCTCTAAAAACAGTTACAGACAAAAGGACAGAACAAGGAAAAGGTATCAGATAAGACATTTCCAGATATTCTGAATAAAAGCAGCAAGAGGTAAAAGTAAATTCATCTCTGGGTGACTATTTTTGTGGTTCATGTGCTTTTAAGAGTTAGAAAACCGTGTCGCCGAATGTTATTGCTCTATAAACTTCAAATCTCATTGTGAAAGACTGAAAAATCTGTTGCAGAGACTGTGATTGTGACAATAGCACAGTTCCAGTTCTCTACTGCTGGTTTTCATCAAACTTTTAATCAAATGGCCTGGATGAGACAAAGAACATACTTCCATAGTTTATGTTCTTGATTTCTGTCAACATCCACACCAGCATGTAACAGATTCGGCCAATGACAAACTCAACATTAACCTTTAATCCTATGCAGTTTGGTTTAATATAAACATGAAGCTATTAGAGTGAATCTCACAAAAACCTTGCAAGAACATCAAGGTCATATTTCACCCACAATTAAAAAGGAAAAATATATATTTTGTATATTTTATATGCATTGCATTTCTGCATTTTCTTGATGCACATTTCACAACACAGTTCTCATTACCATAAAATTTCATTCATGTCTCTCTCTCTATATATACACATACAGTATGTTTACATGTAATATTTGTAGTACTATCTTCAATCAATGCTGATGTAAAAAGTACTTTCATTGCAGTAATGAGAATTATTTTTGAGAATAAAATGAATTACAAAAATAAAGCTAAACTTTCACATGCATTACAGTAATGAGAAATTGTAGCTAAACGTGCTTTATTGTCAAGAAAATACAACAAATTGCAACACAAAAACAGGCCTCTGTTGGTTTACCTTACACAAAAAAATAATTTCTTATTTTCTTCTTTTTGATTTTGCACTTAAAATGTGACCCAGCAACATTCCGTTTACTTCAGATTCACTCATAATTTGTTCAATGTTTAAAGAAGCTGAATAATATGACGTTCCCGCTCGTGTTTCAGAGCTTCCAAAAGCATTGCAAGACATCTGAATAGTGTGTCAGAGCACCTAGAGCGTCATGAATGCCAGAATACTGCTTAGTAATGCGACTACACTCGGATTATGGTCATGTGATCGGCTGTCGACGGGTTCTTTGCATTGACAGGCAGAGTGGAATGTGACAGGAGATTTAAACCATCAAGATTCACACCTAGAATTCCGAACATACATGAGAGTTCCGTGAGAGAAGGGGGCGTGTCTTTGAAGCTGTGTGTTCCAGTGGGTGTGGTCTAGGGTTCCGGTGGGCGTGGCTTAGGCCTGCAGGTACTCCGGCTGTACCCGCGCGACCTTGCGAAACTCTTTGGCGTGTGTGCGAGGACACTGCATCTCACACCAGCTGATGGGCACCATCTGAGCCCCTGCGGGAAGAGATTTCACACGGCATGAGTGACACGAGCGAGATCAACACTTCATTAAAGGGATAGTTCACCCAAAAATGAAAATTAGCTCATGATTTACTCACCCACAAGTCATCCTAGGTGTATATGACTCAAAACTTTCTAAAACAATCGGAGTTATATTAAAAAAATGTCCTGGCTTTTCCAAGCTTTATAATGGCAGTGAATGGCCGTTTCTGTTTTGAAGTCCAAAAGTGTCCATTAAAGTGCATCTATCCCTGATTAAAGTGCTCCACACTGCTCTGGGGGGTTAATAAAGGCCTTCTGAAGCGAAGCAATGCATTTGTGTAAGAAAATATTCATATTAAAACTTTATAAAGTAAAACAACTAGATTCCGGCCATACAACATACGGATTCCACTTAAAGCTGTAGTCTACGATGTTGAAAATCGGTCGAGAAAGCCTGAGACGGCTGGGAAGTTTTAAAAAACTCATCCCGCCCCTCCACACACACACCCCTCCCCTCTGTGCTACCTGATCCCTCCCACCGGGAAACGACCTGAACAACGTCACTCAGTCAAGCTGTGATCACCGGTAGTAAACAGCGCATCTTGTTCAAATTCCGATCGGCTCGAACAGAAACCCGCTAGGCCTACTGAAATATATTCAAGCACTTCAAGAAATATAATTACTTTGACCCGTGATAGGCGATGCTAAACGGCTAACATTCCAATGCCGACCGGCAGCATAAGCATGTTGTCAGACTGATAAAAAGCTATTTATGTAACACCTCACACCATAAAAGTATAAATAAATGCTTACCTGCTCAACAAAAAGTCAGCCGTGTCAGCGTCGGTTTTCAGTCCCAAATCTCCACTGCTGAGCTGATGCTACTTTGCTAGCTACCATAGACTGTCAGCTGCTTGCCCACGAAATTTCATGTCGCAGGAGGGGGGCGGGGTGGGGTGGAGACGCGAGCGCCACGTGGAGTTTCAAGTGGAGCGGGGGATTGGATGAGAGCAGTTGACCAATGTAAGCTGTCCGGCCGGACAGCTTACATTGGTCAACTTCTCTGCAGCTGTACACCCAATAGAGTGAATGGATTTTTTTCATTCTTTTTTCTCTTCATATTGTTAGGATTGTACTGTAGAACCATAACCAGCATCTAAACGAGGTTATTAATAATGAACAATCTTTGAAATCGTAGACCATAGCTTTAAGTCTAAAGCGCAACTTACGCGAGTAATGCGACAAACTGATATTTACACTACGCCATGCTATGTGCAAGTTGTGCTTTTAGTAGGCATAAGTAGACTGCGTTTGGCCGTAAGCTAGAATTTTACTTTGTAAAGTGTTAAATATGGATATTTTTCTTACACAAACACATCACTTCGCTTCAGGAGGCCTTTATTAACCCCCCAGAGCAATGTGGAGCACTTTTATCATGGATAGATGCACTTTTGAGATGCACTTACCCACCTAGAAAATAAAGACTCCTATGTTAGAATGCTGTTCATTGACTTCAGCTCAGCATTCAGCACAATAATCCCACAACAGCTCATAAATAAACTAAACCTGCTGGGCCTTAAAAATTCCCTATGTAACTGGATCCTGGACTTTCTAACTGGAAGACCTCAGTCAGTCCGTGTCGGCCACAAGACCTCGAGCACTACCACACTGAACACAGGCGCCCCACAAGGCTGTGTGCTCAGCCCGCTGCTCTTCACACTGCTGACCCATGACTGCACTGCCAAGTTCAGCTCTAACCACATCATCAAGTTTGCTGATGACACAACAGTGGTAGGTCTCATCAGCAACAACGATGAAATGCACTACAGAGAGGAAGTGGCACAGCTGGCTGAATGGTGTGGCACAAACAATCTGTCCCTCAATGTGGAGAAGACAAAGGAGGTTGTGATGGACTTCAGAAGAAACTCTGCTGACCACCCCCCACTGACCATCGACAGCTCGACTGTGGAGAGAGTCAGCAGCACTAAATTCCTGGGGGTGCACATCACAGAGGATCTCACCTGGACCACCAACACCATGTCACTCTCCAAAAAAGCACAACAGCGCCTATACTTTCTCCGCCGGCTGAAAAGAGCAAGTCTCCCTCCATCCATCCTCACCACATTCTACAGAGGCACCATTGAGAGTGTGCTGACCAGCTGCATCACTGTCTGGTACGGGAACTGCAATGCTGCTGACCGCAAGACCCTCCAGCGGACAGTGAACACAGCTGCAAAGATCATCGGTGCCCCTCTCCCCTCCATCCTGGACATTTTCCTTACACGATGCTCCAGCAAAACCAACAGCATCGTGAAGGACTCCACCCATCCCTCCCACAGTCTCTTTCAGCTCCTACCATCAGGAAGACGGTACCGGAGCATCAGAGCCCGCTCCGCCAGACTGCTCAACAGCTTTTTCCCCCAGGCTGTGAGAGCCCTGAACTCAAATCGCCCCGCCCCCCTCTGAAACGTGTGAAACGAAGTGTGCTACACACAGGTGGGTGGGCCTGTACAAACCACCTGTAGTAACACACTCTCCTCTATATGCACTATGGACACTTTTCACTACGTGCACTATGGACACCTTACACACACTGCTGTGTGTACACAATCCCACAAAAGACTCCGCAATATATGTGTTTACATGCTCATGCACTACAAATCATCCTGCACTGTTCCCCAACTAGCTGCTGACTCAAATGTCTCTCTTTGCACATGTACAGTATTTGTGAAGCATTCATATTGTATGTCTGTATTTATGTAGCACTATGATCCTGCGAGACACGACATTTCATTCCACTGTATGTCCCCACATGTAGCGGAATGACAATAAAGCTCAACTTGAACTTGAACTTTTATGGACACTTTTGGACTTTAAAACAGAAACAGCAATTCACTGCCATTATAAAGCATTTTTTAATATAACTCCGATTGTATTCGTCTGAAAGAAGAAACTCATATACACCTAGGATGACTTGAGGGTGAGGCTAATTTTCATTTTTGGGTGAACTATCCCTTTAAAGCGCACTACTGTTGAAACGCTCCCTCACCCGCCTCGCTGTGGGCCACGACGACGCCCAGCTCGTTCTCCGCCGTGGTCAGCAGATAGTTCGACTGCACGTCGCCCAAAGAGATCTGACAGCCGAGGTCAAGGGTCACAAGCAACATTCAGGGTACTAGAGTTTAATTTTTCATATAGCATAAAGGATACCACTTTTGCAAGGACAATGTCGCCTGGCCTGAAGCTTTTATACGTCTCCACCTGAAAATAAGAGCCGCAATTCAGCACATATACACAACATTTTACTGAAAACAATAATTATTTCAAACTCACTTTATCTTTCTCTGTCGCTCTCACATCTTCTCTTCTAGTGCAATCAAAAATGAACAGAATTTTAGTTTTTTATACTATTATTGGTAATAACATGAATTACACTTTAAACTGTTAATGGATATAAATGTAATAATTTAGTCTTGATTGAAGAATGAAATGTTCATACCTGATAGTGCCTCTGAACCGGTCTTTTAGCGGCGTTGACCCCACGTACAAGATGTGGACTTTAGCAAATCGTGGGTTGATACTCGTCACCTGCAAAGAGTGACAATCACACATCCGATGTTAATTTTAACATAATACATCATGGAGTAAATGACAAAGAAACAAAGATTTTCTGACGGGTTTTTTTGTTTTTAACCTTTATTAAACCTCAAATAATAAACATGAATTTTCATTTTTAAATACACCCACGATAAAATCAAGCAGAATACATTCAAAGACAAATGAATAAAAATATAAACTTGGAGAAACTTTTAAAAAACTACATTTGTGTACATAAAACTGACCTAAAATCTAAATATTATTGCAAAAAATTGAACCACTTTGTTTTGAATAAAAACACCAAATCTAAATCCATTTCTCTCTTCTGCTGAACACAAAAGAAGACATTTTAAAGAACGTCGTTTAACAGTTTTGGATCCCATTGACTTGGGGATCAAAACTGTTTAGTTATCAACAATCATCAAAATATAGTGTGTGTTTCAGCAGAAGAAAGAACATGATACCGGTTTGGAACGACATGAGAAGTAAATTAATCTCAGCATTTTCATTTTAATAAGCACCAATGATGCCATGTTTTGTACAGGACACTCACCTTACAGGTGACGATGGCACCGACGTCAGGCAAGAGTTGTGCTTCTGTCTCCCTAACCACTGAGATCACCGGGAGCTATAAAAGAAGAGGTTGGAAGAAAACGTCATGGTTACATTATCAAGAAGCAGGAACGTTTAAGTTCTACAAACGAGTAAAATTGTTGCGTTCAAAGTCAAACCAAAATCTCCACAAAAGTGAACTGACCTCCTCGCCCTCGTTCTTTCTCAGCACGTATCCCGCGAGCGTAGCGAAGATGTATCCGTGCCGCAGATCCGTGCCGGTACCGGGAATACAGTCCTCTGTGCTGCAGAGCCTTTCACCTGCGTAAAGAGCACAAACCAGCCATCAAACTTCACATCATCTACAGGAATGCACTTACAATAGACGTCTAAACATTGAAAAACTGTGCACAACATTAGTTTTAAAATTCATTTTTCAATCAAAATAACTTCCTCTTGCAGAATCTCTTACTTGATGCGTTTAGTGGCGTGAGGGCAGGGCAACCTGACACTCACATGAGTTCGACCAATAGCAAACCACAACCATCCAATCAATTCCCAATGGACAAAATTAAGCCCCGCCCTTCATTTGTTCTCGTTCGAGAAGCAGTTTCACTTGGATATACGACATAGGGAAGGAAAGATGATCCTCGGTTTCATTCCGACTTTTAACATTTTACATGTAAAAATGGGTCTAGCATGATAGAATCTGTTACCTTATCTGTGTAAACGTAATCCGATATTTCACCCCGTCATCATGATCATACATCGTAATTTCACACAATATGCGCAAGGATACCAGAAAGGAACTTTTTACATACTGTAATATGCTGTTTTTATATAATATAGGCCTAATATTTATAATTATTACTGTGTTTTCAAACTGCACTACTGGAATTATGTCGGAATTATGTCAAGAAGTTTGTCCGCTAAGAAAAGTAGTTCCACTGTTACGTCAAATAAAACATAAAACATAGTTTTGTACAGAAAAATACAAGTGCATTAACAAAAAAATGTCTATGTGGTGTTTCTAATATGCTTTAAGACAAACCATGTGTAAATTCATAAGTCGACACCATTGCTGAGTATTTTCTCTTTAAAACTGAAATGAACCAAAGACAATAACAGACACAATTTGAAATCACTGCTGTTTCTGACGTCACAAACTACCTTGTAACCAATCAGATCAACGTGTGATCGTCAACAAATGTGAGTGAGTGGAGGCGGGGCTAATTTGCATAAACGAGGCAAGGCCAAGGGTGTGGTTACATTCCAGATATTTTAAGGCATGAGGACATTTTTTCAAGAAAAAAAAAAAAAGTTTAAATATGTCATTTTGGTGATCAAAGATGGGTTTTACGATATTGACTACAGGGGGAATTTAAAACTGGATCTCTCGGACTTGAAGCATTTCAGGGAATCCAAGTGATTTAAGCAACCCGCGTCGTTCGTGTAGAGGCACATATGTGTGTGTGTTTCAGAGCAGGTGTGTATGACAGCAGCGCTCGCGCCCCGGGCGGGGGTGGGCAGGGCTCGCCAAACGAGTCTTTAAACCCTGCAAACAGCTCCAGAGACACGCTTATTTACATCAGATCAACTATAAAGTATGGTTAACCAACAGTTAAACCAACATCAGCTGTTTTTGACACAAGTTGACTGAAGCTGAACATACCTATGCGTTTATAACGTCATCATTATGCTGCGCGTGCGGATGATTCAGCCCTACAGAAACGCACGCTGACCGTAATGCAAGTGAGAGAGATTAACTGTCCTTAACTTTTACCAACCACATCAAAGTTCACAAAATGTCATTATGTGTACAAGCCAAGCGTTGCAGCGATTATGTCGATAAAACCAAAGGAAAGTGCAAATAGCATGATAATAACAGCGACCCACCTGGAACACACAGCTTCATGGGCGACATGTTTTCAAGAAGCGAGAGACGCTTTTTGATTGGCTATTAGTCAGCGGGAAACTCGTGCTCTGATTGGCCAATGCATCATATGCGGTTCAAGTAAACCGCCATATTTGTTGTGGCTGTAAATGCACGTTACCTACTTGTATTATTTTTTACAGTCTATGATTAACCTATGGTATTAACTATAAACCGTTAACAAAATATCTAACTCTTTAACTTTTAAAATCTAAAATTCATTATATATTGAAAAAGTATATTTCCTAATAATGCAACGTCATGTCAAATATTGTAACATTCACTCAAACCAGAACATTAATTAAAAATGTACTTAATTGTAATAAAAAAAAAACGATTTCCACTTATTTTAAAATATTCTCCACATCGCTACACTTTACACTTAAAGAGAAAAAAATTAATAGCATTATTTCTGGTTCAGTAAGCCAACATTTATTAGGGATTGCACATCAACTCACACTAGTATACATAAAACTCTTGTCTTTCAGTCAAGCAAAATAATTTCAACATTTGTTGTACAAGTGAAATGTAAAGGAACAGACAACATGAGCATTTCTTTTCTGGGGAACAATGTTCATTATTTACGTCATGGTGAATGTTTGCAGGGTCAAAATGCATTATACTTTGACATGGGCATCACACATCAGCAGGATTTCAACATACAGTAACATTTACCACAGTGAGAAAAAAAAAAATGACCATAAACATTCCCAAAAAAAGCCCACAGGAATATAATCTGATGTGAATCACCAACAAACAAAAAAATCGACTCTAGATGTAGGAGAATCCTAAAAACGAACCGTGTTACAGAGATCTTGTCGTGTTGGATATTTCAGGAGCGTGTCTGTGGGCGAGCAGAGATCTAGAGCAGCGGGACAATGCATGAATCACAGGAAGATGGGGAAAACGCAGCACTTCTGCAGCCCACCCAACCATTAATATATGCTGTCGCCTGGCAACAGTTGTCAAAGCGATGCCATCGCAGACAAACACATGTGCCATCTTCTGAAATGTGCGGTCGCGGATTTTCAGTGCAGAGACTATAAACACACTGTGGCCCAGTTTTACTGCATATACACACATTCAAGCAGTAACGGTTGAACTTTATTAGCATGGTCCCGATTGAGAGCATTAGGAAATAAATGATTGGTCACTGGTTTGGTTCTAGGCTCATGGTAAAACACTGATTGTGGGAAATAAGAGACCGAATATGGGACGTCTTGGACTACTTCTTGGCTTTGCCCTGAGCGGCGACAGCCTCCATGGCTTTGCGCACGGTCTCTTCATCTCCCAGGAACTGCATGGGCTTCACGGGCTTCAGGTTTTTGTCCAGCTCATAAAGGATGGGGATTCCTGTGGGAAGGTTCAGCTCCATAATCGCCTCCTCTGACATTCCTGGAACAAACACATCAGAAGCATCCAATCAAACAGACGCAGATATAAAACACTGCTGGTTGACAGGTGTTTCCAAAAACTGCTACTTTTTTTTACCTTTTATGGGCATTTTACCTTTATAAAGGCATTTTTTAACCTAATTAAATGTATGCATCATATTTTGTGTCAAATTCTTACATTTAATCAATACATTCAGTTAATAATAAGACACAATAGGGCTGTTACCAATCAAATTAAATCAGTATCAACAAAATTAATCTTTGCAAAGCAGAGGAAACACAGAAGTTGCATATGAGGTGACATTTAGATGCCTTTACACCGACTGTTCAGAAGGACATGAATGCATTTAACCTGCACTTACAAATGTTTTGATGTTTTAAACATAAAACTTTGAATATTGATATTAGAAAAAAAAAAGGAAAAAAATTAAAAGATACTTTAAAAGTGAAATTAAAACTGCCAGTAGGTGGCAGCAAGTCACTGTTAATGAGTTTCAACCAATTCATTCAAACGGCTGATTCATTCAGGAACAACACATTTGACTGTCTTAAAGCTACACCGTGTAGGATTTTCTCCCGTCTAGCGGTGAAATTGTTTATGACTACCAACTAAATATTACTGTCTAGCTCCTCCCATTCAGAGGGCGTTTTAACTCCTACGGTGGCCGTATTATTTCAAATCTGCCGGCAGTAATCTCCCCCTCGCATTCGTCACAGTGCCACTGAGTGTCAAAACGCGAAAGGCGAAGCTTGAATTTCCAGGTATGTCCCTCTTTGGCTAATGTATTTTCAAGATGGAGGCGCAACATGGCTGCCGCCATTCGAGCGACTCGTATGTATTCTAAATGGCAGATTCTACGCTTACGAGAATACTTGATTAGTTGGTAGAAGTAATTACACATGAATGAGCACATATCATTTTGAAAGAACAAAGTGTTTTTTGCTAAGAATCAACTTAAAAAAATTACACAGTGTAGCATTAATGAGTGTGTCATTGAATCAAACATTTAATTGATTCGTTCATTCAGCAAGGAAACACCGCTGTGTGTTGCTTAATGGAAATTGGGGGGGAATAAAACAGAATTTTGGGGAGAAAAAAGAGATTTTAAAGAGCCATATGCATGAACCCCATCAGACTCCTCTTGTTCAGGGTGTTTTTAGGGTGTATATAGTGTGTGGTGAAATATCAGGGTATCTGAGACGGTTCCTCACCCTCCAGGTGCTTGACGATGCCTCGCAGGCTGTTTCCGTGGGCAGCGATGAGAACCCTCTTGCCCTCCTTGATTTGAGGAACGATTTCCTCGTTCCAGAAGGGCAGAGCTCGAGCGATTGTGTCCTTCAGGCTCTCGCACGAGGGCAGCTGGTCCTCCGTCAGGTCCCCGTAGCGCCGGTCCTGCAGAGACATGACACTCAGAGCTGATATACTCGCACCAAAATTGCATTTACGTGATCAAAAATACAGTAAAAACAGTAACATTGTTAAATAACTTTTCGATGTAAATAAATATATGTTAAAATGTAATTTATTCCTGTGATCAAAGCTGAATTTTCAGCATCAGTCTTAACATTATATATGTCTTTACTGCCACTTTTGATCAATTTAATGCATCCTTGCTGAATAAAAGTATTGATTTCTTTTAACCTTGCTGACAGTTCTGTACACGCACTGCGCAACAGATTTCTCACCTTGCTGATGGCCGTGTAGAAGTCGTGGTCGGGGTCCATGGGTGGCGGTGGGATGTCGAAGGAGCGCCTCCAGATCTTCACCTGCGCCTCGCCGTGTTTGGCCGCCGTCTCGGACTTGTTGAGGCCCGTGAGGCCGCCGTAGTGGCGCTCGTTCAGACGCCAGGTGCGGTTCACCGGCAGCCACATCTGATCGATGCCGTCCAGCACCAGCCACAGCGTGCGGATCGCCCGCTTCAGCACGGACGTGTAGCAGATGTCAAACTCATAACCCGCGTCTGGAAGATGGCGGTTATGTTATTCAGCTTGTGTATCAGATACAGATGAGGTCATAATGCAGTGTTTCCCACACACAGACTAATTCGTGGCGGTGCGCCACAGAATCATCACCGGCCGCCACATAGGCCTATTGCGTTTCGTTATAAAAAATTTTTTTTACGCTATTTAAAACCCATCTCTCTGTCACTCACGCGTCTCTCTCACAAGCGAATTTTTGTCTCGCCAAAGTCTTATTTGATCGGTGAGTGATGTAGATAACTGCTGCGCTTGCGATAGGGAGTATTACTGAAAGAACGAGCAGAGAGAGAGGCCCGGTCGCGCGCGCGTCTTCAAACTGCCTTGATCTCTCGCTCCCTCGCGCATATTAATCAATATCACGATGGTAAAAGATCGGAAGACCGAAGTTTCACGTGGAGCATTCGGATATTTTTTCCATGAATTACCGCTGGGTGTGAATTGTGCTAAAAAAAAGAAAAGAAAAAAAAAAATACGTTGCCTTATCTTCTCTGAAAAGATTCAGCTGACATAAAAACACTTTCAATAAACAAAACTAAACCTATCCAATGATGAAATGTTTTCTGTGTTGAAAACACAAATCTTGTGTGATGTCCTAACTGCTGGCTGGGATAATCACACAACGCGTACAAGTCCGCTAATGACACGTCCGATTTGCAAACTAATGACTCCTTTGAACCGATTCCATTTAATGAATGGTTAAAACAACTGATCTGTCCAACACTGAATCGGTGTATAACTAATCGGTAACACTTTACAATAAGGTTCCATTTATTAAACTCTAGTTAACTACATTAGTTAACATTAACTATTAATAAACTGCACATCTACAGCATGAATCAATCAAAAGTTGTATTTATTAACATTAGTTAGCCTAATGCACTGTGTGAAGTAACAATAAAAAAACAGCTGTTCACTTGTTCAACTAAGACTAACAAAGATTAATAAATACAGTAACAAATGTATTGCTCGTGGTTCATTAGTTAGCCTAATACATTAACTAATGTAAACAAATCAAACCACATTTAACACCTCTTAAAATGAGAATTTAAGTGTGCTTACCCCATTTTGTGTTTAGTGTTTAGCAAGATTTAACCTTTACTGTATTTTCAGGTTATCTACTGTATAAGACAATGTGTAGAACAATTAGCAAAACAATCTTTTAGTTTAGACTGTTTGCGGTAAATGCAGTTGGGTTGTCGAGGTCAAAACTCTAAATAAGCTGTGAATCAAATAAACTTACTATAAATAATGTTATGTCATTTTTTTTACTCTTACACTGAATGTTTGGATTTTGTGATGGTGTGAATCATTTTTGATTAATATTTAATATAATAAAGTTCTGTGTAACGAATTATTAATGAAGGCCCCGCCCCGCCCCGCCCCGCCCCGCTCCCCCACCACCACCACAAATTGCTTTCTAATCTGTGGGAGACACTGTAATGGCATTAAAAAATATATTATTTTGAAATTAAATCTCCATATTGATAATTTAGGTAATATTAGAAAACGTGTGAGAGCTAATGAGGTTCATTCTTGTGTTAGCAGCACGTTTGAGCTTCCTCAAGAACCAATGAGGTTCATTCTCATGTTATGCAGCACGTTTGAGCTTCAGCAGGAACCAATGAGGTTCATCCGCTCGATTCATATGGATTACGATCTCTTTATGAACTTTTTGAAGCGTCAAAGTGGTGGTTGCAGCTGTCAATGGAGGGACAGAAATCTCTCCGATTTCATAAAAAATATCTTAATTTGTGTTCTGAAGATGAACAAAAGTCTTGCGGGTTTGGAACGACATGAGGTTGAGAAATTAAAGACAGAATTTTCTTTTTAGGGTGAACTATAATCATAACGACTTGCGGGTGAAATCTTTTGAATTGGGCCAATAAGCCAATAAGCAAGCACTAGCCTACAACATCCTCGCAACCACCAAGCAACGCTTTGACAACAACAAGATTCATGCTACAAATAAACTACAATTGTCAAAGACGAAATGAGGAGAAGCAGCAGAAGCTTAACTAATCATGCATTAACAGTAATAATACATCATGAGAGAGGAGGTGCATCATCTCTGTGGGCCTGTGATCTCTGCAGGGCCCTACACGAATGCAGTGCAGATAAACATAAGAAGATCAGTTTAATACACGGACACCAGCTCACCTTTCAGGGCCTGTCCGCCCCTCCTGGCCTCCTCCTCTCCGGTCTCGCTCAGATCGGCATCGAACCAGCCGCAGAACCGGTTCTCCTGGTTCCAGCAACTCTCGCCGTGGCGGATCAGCACCAGCTTGTACGCGGCCATATCGCGCGGTCTGCAGGCAAACGCTCTCAAACGCAGCGGGAATGTTCGCAAGTAACGGAGACACAGCCCCGGGACACGGATGAGAGATGCTGGCACGGTGATCGGTTATATCGCACCGGTGCTTTTGGAGGTCGTCGCTTGTGAAAGTGAGAAACGCTTCCTGATGCGCGCGACCTATCAGGGGGAAGAGCATGCGCGTGCACGCACGTCACTACGCGACCTTGAGAGTGATTATCATCATCATAATTCTGTATTGGACATAATACACATCTTTGTAAAAATAAAAATAGTTTTACGACTACGTGGAAGTGAAATAATATAACATTTCAATGGGATACCTTTTTATACATAAATTATTATTGATATGATCGTGGAAGCTCTATACATCAAATTAAATGTATTTTCACTTTATATATTTTATATGATTTTTTTAAATGCTGTAGTGCAGGGATTTTCAGTTTTGATGAACCCCCAAATATCCTCGCGTGAGTGACTCCCATCCTAAATTAAAAAGTCTATAGTTTCATGTATAAACCTAATTTATACTATGAAAAATAAACATTATGTGTAAAATATGATTTGGAAAATTTCTATTAATTTCAATTATTACATTTTTCTACGAACTATTACAGTGCTGTAGACTACAACTTTAAATCAACTATTAATTATTTAATTTATTTATCTTTTTAGTTTAATCATATTTTTATTATTTTTACATTGTCTTTCTCTAAACTTTTCCACTTCCTTTAGTATTATTATTCTTTATATCTAAAGAAAATTTGCAATATTATTAAATATGACCCTGAAAGAAAAGTGATACATCCTTTTCCTTTTGTTTTTGTTTCATCACTTAAAAAAAACATCAATAAACCACAATCAGTGATTGAAATACTTTATGAAGTGGCCTACAGTATAGCTGACTTGACAGATGCACATGAAAGATCATACAAATAAATACATATATATATATAACATTTAACGTGTCGTTCTTTTATGTATTCTGATTGGCCGTCGTCTTCGCTGCCGTGTGGGTCTTTTCCTGCGGAATCCGTGAAGCTGCTCCCGGTACTCGCGCTGACGCATGGGCACGTAACCGCAGGGGTCACACAGATCCTGAGACAGAGAGACACCGGGACTGTCATGCTGCACATACTGTGGAGCCTCCTACAGTAGCTTTACATGCATCCAAGGTCAAAACACTTAACTTTTCTCATTATATAATACATTACAAGCATCACCTCATTTCTCAAAGAGTCTAAAATAGTTTGTTCAAAGATTCAGTCTCTCAAAACCCCTCCTTTCTGATGGCTCAGTCTGTTGTGATTGGACTACTCTGCTCTGATTGGTCAGATGGCTCAGTCTGTTGTGATTGGACTACTCTGCTCTGATTGGTCAGATGGCCCAGTCTGTTGTGATTGGTGTACTCTGCTCTGATTGGTCAAATGGCCCAGTCTGTTGTGATTGGTCTACTCTGCTCTGATTGGTCAGATGGCTCAGTCTGTTGTGATTGGTCTACTCTGCTCTGATTGGTCAGATGGCTCAGTCTGTTGTGATTGGTCTACTCTGCTCTGATTGGTCAAATGGCCCAGTCTGTTGTGATTGGTCTACTCTGTTCTGATTGGTAAAATGGCCCAGTCTGTTGTGATTTGTCTACTCTGCTCTGATTGGTCAGATGACCCAGTCTGTTGTGATTGGACTACTCTGCTCTGATTGGTCAGATGGCCCAGTCTGTTGTGATTGGTCTACTCTGTTCTAATTAGTCAGATTTACTTTTTTTTATTAATTTTTACACTGTCTATCTCTAAACCTTTCCAAGAACCCCTAAGCACCTTATATTTCGTTAATGTGAGTGCACCTTAAGACAGTGAGACACTGTGTTGTTGTACTGTACCGGATAGGAGGCATGGAAGTGTTTGTAACCCCCCAGCAGCAGGTAGAGCTCAGGATAGTGCAGGTTCGGATACACCTGAGCATTGACACACCTGTCCAGCCTCCTCAGATACTGACACCTGTTGAACGGGTAAGAAGCTTGAGTAATCATGAACACACTCATTGAGTGTGTGTGTTTTTGTGTGTGTAGAATGTGTTTCTCACAGATGTGGTCCTCGTTCCGATGAGAACTCGCAGTGGAACACTATCAGTTTCCGTGGCGATGACCCCTCGTCCTCTGGGCGTGAGTCGGACGGATGATCCTGATGAACCGCCTGCTGGATCTGAGACTCCGTGTACAGGTTCACTGCGCCCTGTATGAGTGCAGTACAGTCTAAAGCCCAAGTTATACTCCCTCGGTTTCACATGCTCCCTCTGCATGCGTAATTCCGCGTCAACGCGGACGATGACGCAGAAGTATAAATGAAAACCGACGCGTAACCTACAGCGTAGAGGATACGGCGTAGCTCCGACGCAGAAGTATAAATTGGGCTTAAGGCCCTGTGTCCACCAAAGCGTTTTTTCACGCTTCCAGTTGTTTTCAATGGGTGCGCCGCGTTTTTAAAACACCAGGAGCGTAACAAGGCACTGAGTGTATTTCAAGCTGAAGCTCAGCGTTTTTACCGGTCGCCGAGAGTTGAAGAATGTTCAACTTTGGGTAAAACGCATCGATCATCACTGTCACTTTTTACCCAGCCGTCCAATCACAGTGGAGGAGGGGCGGGACTAATACCACACCGACCAACCGCCACATTCTGCTTGTACAACGTACAACAGATGAAAACAACAAGCATAATAACGGAATGAAATTATTTAAAACAAGAGCCAGAGCAAATACTTTGCATTGTATCAATATTTTTTTTATAGAAACAATACATAAACAAACTATCTGTGTAAGGAGATACTATAACACTTCCACGGATATTCCGAATCATAGCAAGCAAAGCGTCTCAACTGGAAAAAACAGTGGACACACGGCCTAAAGGTCACGATAGGAAGATCTGTCGGCACAAACATTAGTTCGACAAAACACTCAATATTTTAAGGTACCTTAATGTGTCCTCCTTGGTACTCGTAAGGGTAACGACAGTCGACGATGAGGAAGTCCTCCACTGCAGGACCAAACTGACCTCTGATCAGAGACGCCACCTACAGGTCAGGAGCAGACAATACTTTCACCTTTACATCTTGTACATCATTCAAATAAAATAATTGGGTAAGGAACTTATATTTCAGTCTCTCAAAGCTACTTTGTGATTAAGAAAAATAATTAATATGAAACTGCATTAAAATGGGAATATTTTACCAGCTTTTTATCCACCCTAGCCTAGAGAACAGTCATGATTTCTTACGGTTTGTGCGCTGACACAGTGAAGCTGCCGATGGCCGGCTCTCTCAACAGGAAGCAGGTGTTGCTATGGAAATAATTGCATCAGGACACAAGACACGACTGACTGGGAATGAGTCACTCTAAAAATTCTAAATATTCACCCTTTGAAGGCATGAAAATTAGTAATCAATAACTTACTGGTGTTTGAAAGTTTGAGGTCTCTAAGATTTTTAATGTTTTTGTCTCTTTTATTCACCAAGGCTGCATTTATATGATCAAAAATACAGTAAAAAACAGTAATATTGTGAAATATTATTAAAAATATTATTATTTTCTATGTGAATATATTTTAAAATGTAATTTATGTCTTCAGTGTCACATGATCCTTCAGAAATCTTGCTAATATGATGATTTGCTGCTCAAAAACCATTTCTGATTATCCACTATATTTTTTGTTGATTTTATTTCAGGATTTATTTAATACATAAATCTTTTGTAACATTATAAATGTCTTCACTGCAACTTTTAACCAATTTAATGTGCTCTTTCTGACTAAAATAATTAATTTCTTTAAAACAATCTTACTGACCCCACTTTTCATCACTTTGAAATATCATATCGGTTTCACAGAACCGACCTTACTGAAGTCCCCAATGAGTGTGAGGTCAGCGACGTCATCCTGAGTGACGTGTGTGAGCGGGGTGTCCCGCCGTGACCTCAGCTGACTGAACCTCTCAACGGCCTGCAGATGAACAGGGATAGATAGCAGCCTATATAGCAGAATATAATATCATATAGCATGCCAGCCAAAATGATTGACAGGCAGAGAGTGTGTGTGATGTGCATGTTCTGCTCGCTCACCGTTGGGTCGAGCGCGTGCGTCTGTCGCGGGACACTGGCGTCCTCTTCTGGGTCACTGCGGCACTGCCTCCAGCTTCTGCCCGCTGCTTCTGCCTCTTCACTGGAGGAGAATCTGCTGGACAGACGCACTCGCAGACGCTTCTGATGGACAAATGTTCACGCCTTCACTTTCAGTGCAGGGGAGATTGCAATAAAACACGCCCTATATATGAGTGTGACCCAGTTTGTAACCCACAACAATACAGTACAAAGTACCATGTCAACATCACACCTACTAAGACACACACATTATTTTACAACACGAAAGTACGTTTTCTGTTAATCATGTGCTAGACTTTGGATTCATAAGCCGCTATAGGGAAAAAGTGCAGTAAACGGGCAAAATATTTGCGCTACACAACAATGTGTATGGAAGCTAAATTCATGACATAAAAAAAGTCAAAATTATTGCATACCAATGACCAAAAAACAACAACATAATTATTAGATTTAAAAAGTCGAAATGATGTGATTAAAAACTCAAAATTATGGCATAGGCCTACAATAGGTAGTGTGGGAATGCAAATGTATTAAAATGTTTCATTTAGGTTTACATTGAATTTAGCATGTTAAGGTTAGGTATAAATTATGATAATCAGAGTTTTCTAGCAAACGACTCTGGTCAGTCCTGTTTTACTGACACTCTTGGAGTTTGTGTTTTAGCAAGAAAGTCCAGCCAGTCCTGTACTCGGGTCTCAGTGTTTGAATAGACAAACAATGCTGAGTGGATTAGGGTGGGCAATGCTCTCAGTCTAAAACCAGTTCCTAAACCTGTCTTTTTCGGTTCCTGCCCCTAAATGTATATAAACTGTAAATGTATAATGTTTGAGTTAGATCATGTTGGAAGTTTCTACAGCCGCGTACAGCGGAGTTCTCAATAAAGAATAACTTCTGTTGAACGCGATCCCAACTGTCTCACTGGTCTCTGCTTCGAACAAAGAAAACTTGACAACAGTAGTTTGTCATAATTATTAATTTTGACTTTTTATGTCATTATTATATCATAGTTTCAACTTTGAATGTCAATTATGACTTGTAATAATGACTTTGAATGTCATAATATTGACTTTTAATGTTATTATGGTATGTCATTATTTTGGACTTTTTTGCTCATGATTTCGACTTAGTATGTCATAGTTTTGATTTAGAATGTAATAATTTCGACTTATGAATGTCATAATTACCATACCATTACCAATCACGAGTTATGATTACGATAATTAATTAAAATAATCTGATGAAAAAATACCAGTTCGCAATGTTTTTGTTCAGTTTTAATAACTGGAAGCGGATGACATTTGTAGCCTTGCATATTTAAGTTACAAATAAGGTGAATAATTAGGTGTATATTACATTTACATGCATAATTCAAAGGACATTTTGGTTGCATAAATAATAAGTGGGCTAATGTGAGTGAGAGTGTATGGAAGCGTTACTGACAAAGGCTCGCTCAGTCTCTTTATCGGCAGGAGAATCGTGACCGTCCCTCCACTGACACACGGGCTGAATCATGAGATCAAATGACAAAATAAAAAGAATTAATTCCTTTCCAATCATCCTGTGTTTGATTGCTGTGTGTGTGTGTCCTACCGTGTGTGAAGAGGACTCGGGTGACAGGCTTCTGCCAAGACAAACATCACAGATCATCACAGACTATTCATCAACTGCATTATTAATATGAGCTCATGCTTATTTTACCTTGCTCGTCGTCTCCTCACTGCAGAGACTGAGAGAAAATTCACAGTCAATTAAACTGAAATTCAGAACTTTGATCTAGTCATTCTTGAAATGAATAAAAAATATGTGCATGCAAATATGCAAATGTGTGTTTTCTGTCAGTTTTATCTATTTCCATGACTTTTCCATAAACATTATCGAATTATCGGAAAAAATATCGTTATAACTTCATGCTTTTCAACACTTTCAAACCTGGATCTTAAGCAGAAACATTTGAAGAGAAGTGACTAGGATGTACAAGAAAATGCTCTAAAACTATTAGATCTGTCAGTTACGCAAAAACAAGGAGCTGGAAGAGCTTGAGTTTAAAGTGTCCTCAGAGGAGAGTTAATTAAGCAGTGTGTGTGTGTGTGTGTGCGCGTGTGTGTGAGGCTCTTGTCCAGACCTGTCGGCGTCTCTCTGTCCCTGGAGAGAGTGTTGCGCGGCGGACTGGTGCATTCAGGCGTCAAAACAAGCTTTCTCCAGGGGGCCGAGCTCTTTGGACTCAGACTTACAGAAAATGGGCATCAAATATAAGTTTTAACACACAACTTACAGTTTGGATAATATTTCATTATCCAAATCATTTAGAAAACGTAAAAATAAAAATGTATAATTGCTGAATAAATGATCCCTAATGCTGCCAAACATCCTCAAGTGCACTGTTTGAGTGTCTTGTAAAGAGCAGAGGTTGCAGGTCTCTCACCCGTTCAGTTGCATCTGAATTACAGTTTACATTTTATGGATTTTATATTAATATTAATTATATTCATAATTATACACTTTATGTTAATAAATATTTTTTTAATTATTATTATTATCATTGGACAATCATGTATTAATATAAACAATATGATGAAGTAAATGTTCACAAAACACATCAATAATAACTATTTAAAATAATAAAATCATTTAGAAAACCTAAAAATAATTTTAAATTTTAAAATGTATAAATGCTGCTGAATAAATGATCCCTCAGTTAAGTGTTTGCACTCTCACCCGTCCTGACACTGGAGGTTCTGCAGGCCGAAGGAGAGCTCGCTGACCGGGGAACAGTCTTCAGCTGTCGGACCCCTCACTGACTCCATCGAGCTGATCACAGCTGCGAAACTAACCTATGGGTTTTTTCCCAAACAAATTTAAAATGAAAATTCAAATGCTTAAAAATATAAAATAATAAATCAAAGTCTCAAAACATCTGCTCAAATGTTAAACCGGCAGACTCACTGAAATATCAACTGTGCATCATGAAGTAAAAGCCTATCATGTCTCCTCCTCTCTCCTCCCCGTGGAAACCCGTGTTGCTACAACACGCTCATTTGAAGCGAGTCGCGTCGCGTCGCGTCCCCGCGCGTGATAATTTGGTAATTTACTGATTTCGTGGTAATTTACAGATTTCATTAGTGGAACGGAAGACCGTTCTTAAAGGAACAGTTCACCCCAAAAATGAAAATTCTGTCATCTACTCACCCTCATGACATTTCAATCCCGTACACATCTTCTTTCATGGAACACAAAAATATTGAGCTGAATTGATGGACTATCATAAAAACAGACTATTTAATAGTAGTCCCCATCCAATTCCATATAGAAGAGCGTAGCCTCTGTGTTCAGCTCATTCTATTCTATTGCACTCCATAAAATAATAATAATAATAATCTGGGGGTTTAGCACGGAATAAGAGTGATTATATGTTTACAAATACAGTCTATAGATCACAAAGACTTTTTAAAACAGTCTGGTTTAAAATAAGCTTTTATCTAAGTCTTCCAGGAAGCACATTCAGATATTCGTTAGCAACATTTGATGCAGCATCAGTGCAGGCTGGCTTAAACGTTTCCATTGTTTAAATATATAATTAAGAGATTCTTATTTCCATGTTTTTTTTATTTTATTATTTCATGTTTTTGTATATTTTGTATATTTAATTTAATATATAAAACATTAATTTCAAAACACATTTTTCTGCCGTTATAATTAAGTTAAGTTTAGTTCCTTTATTGTCCACAAGTGGAAATTTGTCTTTGGCTTCACTTTACACCACACACAAGGACACCATAACATAACACAACATAACAATTCTCATAAAAAATAAATAAAACAATAACATTCCCATATGTACACAATCTATGCATACATATCCACCCCTACTCATAATCATATCTCCTCAAAATGTACAATTCTAGCGTTAACTCGAGTGATGTTGTGCTTTGTCACATGCTCGATGTGGGTGGTGCAATTCTGACCAATCACAGTGCGCATATGGAAAAACAAGAGCGTTCTCGAGCGCTGATTGGCCAGTGTCATTGCGATGACGCAGCGTCTCCGCCTCTATCCGGAAGCGGGCTGTCATGTGACTTGTTTGTTGGCGATTTGCTGTACGAAGCCGCATCATTTCATTACAGCAACAAACAAACGCTTGTCCCCGGTAATTCCCCCATTCCCCCCATCTCCTTCTCCGTGATGGACGAAACGAGCCCGCTAGTCTCTCCGCTTCGCGATTCTAACGATTTCAGCTACGGTCCCACCGAGCCGACGAGTCCCCGGGGTGGATTTGGAGGCACGCCGGGCTCAGTGGTGCGTCTGCCGGCAGGGAGTCCCGGACGGAGCCGCGAGCGACAGCCGCTTCTGGACCGCGATCGAGGTGTGTCGCCGCGGGACCCGCACAGGAACGAGTTCCCGGAGGACCCGGAGTTTAGAGAGATCATCCGGAAGGCAGAGCGGGCCATCGAGGAGGGCATCTACCCGGAGCGCATCTATCAGGGCTCCAGCGGCAGCTACTTCGTCAAAGATTCAACAGGGGTGAGAGTTCATCATATCTGTAATCGTTACATGTAATCAGTTTCATGCGCATTATTCTCGAGCTGAGCGTGTTGTGTGTGTGTAACTGTGTATTGATGAGATCACAGTAACAGCTGTGTCATCAGGTCAGGCCTCGAGTGATGCAAAACACTGAAGTTTGAGCTTTTACAGGACGTTTCTTCAACTGCAGGCACTTTCATGTAACTTATGTTTATCAAATTAATATGATATTGAAAGCTGAAGCTTTTCACACCTTCATCCTTGTTTCAGACCCAGATATGCAATCCTTAATTATAAAAATGATGAATGAGACATGTGATGTGTGGAGATAAAAACAGGTAAAATGGAGGTAAGGGTCGCTGGACACATGAATGATACAGGAGAACAGCTTTATCAGGGCTGTAGTTCAACATTAGACTGGTTTTGGGCTTGATGCCTCAGTTGGCAGCTCACTAGGTCTTTGATCGATAAAATAAAGGCTTACCAGCACTTTCTCTTTGAAGCTCTCTCTCTCTCTCTCTCTCTCTCTTCAGTGGAACGACAGAGCAGTGCTTTATTATCACAGAGGCAGATACGCACTACTACTTTTACATGAAACCTGAATACAGGTTTAACAGCTCTCATAAAAGACACAGATCGGCTTGATCAGGAAGATACTATAAGATTATTTTCTTTCTATAATATTACATTTATTAACATTAGTTAACTACATCAGTTAAAAATGAACTAACAATGAAGACATTTGTTGACCCCTTGGTGCTTTTTTTGTTTTATTGCTTTTTTGTCACAAATTTGAGTAATCATCATAAATTAGGTATCATTTGAATGCTTTAAACACTCTAAATTTAACATGGGAAAACCATTTTGAAATTGGACATTGAGTTACCATGGAAACGGTACTTTAAATCATTTTAGCGGCTCCTCCCCTAGTGGGCGGAGTCATGTTTTCTATTTATTCCAGTTTTTTCTAATCCTGACAAATCACATATCGTTGGAAAGTCTGAGACTCAAGGTTTCATATTTGGTGACTGTTTTGTGATAGAAGTGATATTGTGACAGAAATGTATTGATTTGTTACAGGAGAACACATCAAGTAAACATTCAATGGATTGTGGGTTTCACCCGGTGGCTATTTTTGGTATTACACCTAAATAAAATCTCATGGGAACTTTAATTTTTGTGATATCGACTTCAAATTTGGAACACAACTTGGTTAGACATGTGGCTTTGATTTTATAGCAAAACATTTTGTAAAATATATTTAAAATAAAATAATTTTGTTTAGTACAATACATTTGCCTTACAGTAAACTTTAATTTTTTCATTTCGCTTTCACTTCAGCAATATTCTGTTTTCACTTCAGCAATATTGTCTTCTTTAAAAAGTGACCAACCTAATTCTGTATTCCAAAGCTTTATGAATTACTACCATTTAAGTTTGGATAGTGCATTTTCACGTCGATCCTCACAGTTTTACTAATACAGACAGTATTAAAATCAAAAAGTTGTATCTGTTAATATTATTAAATGGACCTGAGCTAACATGAATTAACAATGAACAATTCTATGTTTATTAACTAACGTTAACAAAGATTAATGTATGTTAGTATGCATTAATTAGTGGGTCCTTATTGTAAAGTTTCCATGTTTATTTGCTTACAGAGAAGACATAAGTGTCAGTAAGGCTTGAGCTGAAGTACAATCAAGTTAAATATTACATGACCTGAATATTTTTATTGGTCATTGTTGTCAGTCGAGCTGTAACTTTCTAAATGCAAAGAGCATTTAGAAATAATGACAGATTTCTCCTGTGTGCATTGCTATTTTAGTATTATTTTAAACTTATGGTATTTAGAATTTTTTCAATAACATTTTAATTTTATTTTAATTTGTTGCCTTAGTCATTTTTATTAGTTTTTTTAATATTTCTATTTAGCTTTATATTTTTATTTCAGCTTATTTTATTTTATTTTTTATTTCAGCTTAATTTTTTATTAATTTTAGTACTTAAAATGGACTAAACTTATTTTATAAAATGATTCAATGACTCTTATTGGATCAAAAATGATTTTTAATAGTTTTACATTAAAAATAACAACCCTGACATCTAGTATTACAGCAGAGAGAAGTGTTTTAAAGGGGTTTATTATCAAAAGTGTTTCAAAAGTGTTTTAAAAAGGCAGAACTGGGAAAGGTTATTTAGTAATGATGGGTAATTTCATCAGTAAATAGACAGTTCCTCACTTTAAATGAAATGCTGGAAATACCATGAGAGAGTCATAGTTTAAGACCTGGTTTAAGACTTGTCACATGCGTTAAACCGCCTAATTTCTGCCATATGACTTCTGCGATTATGGCTTTGCAGTGTGTGTTAGACGAGTATGAGGCTTTCTTTCATTCAGCCACAGAATCACAAAGCGTTAAAACTCTGGGCTTTGGACCCGGTTTGCACTTTGATTCGCTTCACAACACTAGATTCGACGAGTGTTAAAAGTTTACAATGAGTTCTATTGATTATATTTATCACACACCGACTGATTGTTTTATTGTGCCTGTTCAGAACTGAGTGAATGTTAATCCTTTTAGAAAAGATAGAGTCAAGAGGAATTGAGATTTACTATGTTTTCTGTGGTAGTTCTCTGGCCAGTCGTGTTATTCTGTTTAATTTAAGTGTAGTTTAAAGAGTCAAATGTTTAATCTGAAAATACAAAGGGAAAAGGTTGTGAGCTTTTCAGTCAGAAGTGACCAAAAAAAAAAAAAAACATTTCTATTTGCACACAAGCTGCAAACAAACTAATTTTTCATTTATGAAGTAATTTGGGAGAGTTTTTGAATCTGGGCATGATTATCAGTCATGAGTTTAGTTACTCAGACTGAGTTGTGCTAAACGCTGCGGCCTGTAGTGGGCAGAAGTGAGTTGATCTGATGTTTTCTTGCGAGCTGGTGACTAACTTTTAAGACTAGTCTTAGCCGTTTATGCAACCGGCCCCTGATCTTGAGCGGGGAAGGGCTGGTGTTCGACCTCTCGGCAGTGATCACGCCTGTGAGCTTCATCTGCTCACTGGTGAGTCTCTGAGCACATGACCACATGCACAGTCAGGCGGTGCGCCGGGCCAGTTTCTCATTCACTTCAAATCAAATCAGAGATGAGTCACGGAGACCAGATGAAGTCTTTGTTAAAGGTCACTTTTAGATGTGGAAATCACTGATGTGTCTGAAAACAAGGAAGAATGAGTAACTGTTGAGTTAACTTTGTTGGGAGTATAAGCTTGCATAACTGTAATATTTTTAATGTTTTTGAAAGAGTCTCTTCTGCTCACCAAGGCTTCATTTATTTGATGAAATATACTGTAAAAACAGTAATATTGTGAAATATTATTTCAATTTAAAATAACTGTTTTCCATGAGAGTATGTGTTAAAATTTAATTTATTCCTGTGATCAAAGCTGAATTTTCAGCATCATTACTCCAGTCTTCAGTGTCACATGACCCTTCAGAAATCACTCTAATATGACAAAAGAGCAGCATTTATGTGAAATACAATCTTTTGTGACATTATACATGTCTTGCTGAATAAAAGTATTAATTAATGTAAAAAAAAATTATTTATGCCAAATTTTTTAACGATATTGTGCAAATGGTTGCCTTCCAGTTGCAGTGTTTCAACCTCAAAAGAATTTACACGTTTCTGGAAAGCATCTGTGATTGCTGAAAACTTGGCTCACTTGGTTCAGCATGAAGTTGTAAATGTGATTTTGGTCTCAGGCCCTGTTTACTCCTGGTATTAAGATGTGTTTTGGTCGATCGGATCGCAAGTAGACGAGGGAGACACATTCCCGTTCACACCTGGTGTTTTAATCCGTCTCTTTTGTCCACTTTAAGCCACTTCTGTCCTGATCGAGGGGAGGGTCTATGGGCGGGTAAATAGTTTAGTTTAAGGCCGATAGTTTAAGGCCCAATCCCAATTCTATTTTATACCCCTTTGTCTACCCCTAACCCTTCCCCTTCCCCTTGCCCCTTGAAACAGAGTGGCATGGCATAGGGGTGAAAATATTCCCCAAAGAAATGGGACACCACTACTACACCATTACACGTCAATATACGTCATTGCGATTTTTTTAATATTTTTTAATATTTTTTTACAAACATTTCTTTGAAGAACATGACCTTAAATATGAACACAAGATTGGATGTAACATAAAGCAAATGATTATTTCTCGTTAAAATACTCATTTATGCCAAAAATTCTTACATTTGTGGGTCTCCTTTTTCGCTTGAGCAGCCATGTTGCATCTGTAGCTGGTGTATGCTGGGACATTTCTCATACCCCTTAGTTTGAAGTGTGTTCCCGAAAAATCTTCGTTTGAAGGGCTGTCTGGCCCTTTCCCCTACCCCTCCAACCAAAAGAGAATCGAGACAACCCTACCACTTCACGTGAATGCGCAAAACAGAGGGGTAGGGGAAAGGGAAGGAGTAAGGTGTAGAATTGGGATTGGGCCTAAACCCTGTCTGGCTAGAGCTCTTCCCATAACATTCACGCATTAGATCAGTAGACGGAGAGAAGACGGTCTTTTGTGGCTGTTTGAACACATTCGACCACATGAGCGTTTACACTACGAAAGCAATCCGGTCAAAATGTGTTTTCAACTTCCTCTGGAAGTGGTGGAAAATGGACAAGCTCAAAACTCTTTAAACCCAGTTTACACCTTTAGCATCGTCCACTTGTGATCCGATCGACCAAAACACATCTTAATACCAGGAGTAAACAGGGCCTTGGATGTGAAATATAAAGTGTACGGTAGTGTTGAAGGGATTTGTCTCTCGAGTTTAAATGTTTTTTCACTGACAAGCTAAAGAGGAACATGTGAAAGACAGTTTGAGCAGATTGTTGTGTTTCAGAAAACCTGACCTGAAATATCTTCTTTTTTTCCCAACAGAAGGTCATCGGAGTCTACAAACCAAAGAACGAGGAACCGTACGGCCAGCTGAACCCCAAATGGACCAAATGGCTGCAGAAGCTCTGCTGTCCGTGCTGTTTCGGCCGGGACTGTCTGGTGCTGAATCAGGGTTACCTGTCAGAGGCCGGCGCCAGTTTAGTGGACCAGAAACTAGAGCTCAACATCGTGCCGCGCACCAAGGTATGACGACAACACCCACACATGAGCATCTTCTCTGAAACCAAAACCACGGTGAACGAGGACGAGAGAACGTTTAGTCGTGATGGTTTTGTGCTTGTTGGTTAACCCCTTTCATTTCCTGTTGTTGGCACGCATGAAAACAAACTAGTCAACCGCAGGCTAAACATAACGGTTATCTCACACACACTCACACACCAGTGTTGACAGAGAAGACAGACACGTCCTAGGGTGTACAGTCAAACCAAAAAATATTCAGACCCTAGATATAATTTGATATTTTTTTTTACTAGTGTGTGCAGGACACTATAGTTCATTTATGTAAGTGAGGATAGCACAATAAAGTAAACTGTGACATATTATACCCAAATATTCTACATACAGTGACTACCAGTAAAATTTCTGAAAAATTTGGGACCAAATATTATTCAGACACTTTGAGCTGACCATGTTTTGCTGAAGTGTTTTTCCTTTAATTGCTAATGTGACCTTTTCACACACAGACTGAACTAAATGAAGCATTGCTTGGTAATTTGTTGAGCTAAATTGGTTTTATCTAATTGTGTAGTTAAATTTAACAACTGACAGATATTCAACATAATTCATGTGTGAGACAGTCTAAAGCCGGGTGCACACTGTGTGATTTATTATCATCCGTTACAATTGTTGCTTGTCAGACGAACATGATCATCGCTGTAAGCCATGTAGGATCTCGTTAAAAAAGGACGCACGCAAGAACTTGTCCGGAGTTTAACATCATCAGTGAATGACACATTCGGTGACAGTGAGCTGCATTACACGTGGGGTTGAAATGGTGGCTACAAAGAAATCTCTAACGTTAATTTTGGTCACGGCCTGTCTTGAAAAACAAAGACAATTTGTCGGTCATCGTAGGAGAGTCTCACACTGCCGGACTGTGAGTCAAATCTTCTGACGCTGCCAGAATTTCGTCTGAGGTAAAATTTGTTTGCAGCGGTCATTAATCAGCTGTCGGGGAACATGACATTCACCCGGCTTAACAGAAGGATGGCCAAAACCAGAGAAATATCAGCTGATTTGATAACTGAGTTCTTGTCATATTTCATTACCATTTTCTAAACTATAGCGAATAAACTGTGATAATGTGACAAATTTTGTTTTGACTGTGTAATGTATAATCACACTTTGCGTGTTTGGATGGATTAAAGTGAACCCTGGTGCGATTGCTCTGTTAGTGCGGTTCATTTGAATAAGTGTGAACGTTGCCGTCTGAACCCTGGTGCACCAAACAAGCGGAGCGAGACGCTGAAAAGATTCAAAAAGAGTCTGAAAAGAGTCTCAGTCCACTTCCAAACAAACTGGTGTGGTTCAAATAAAATATGAACACAACACGGACCAAAGACATGTAAACGAACCAAAAACATGATGTCACAAGATGCGACCCTAAAAAGGACAGAATGCTCAAGCATACGTGTTTTTTCTCGTTATAGTTGCGATGTTGCTCATCACAGTTCGGTAGAGGCGTCAGAACCGTGTCTCCTCACAGCAGATCTTCATGAAGGCCAAAATTAGCTATATAGACCAAAACCACTTTTGCGCCAGGCTGTAAACATGTTTTTTTCGACTGTAAAGTTGGGCATTTTAACCTGGGGGTTTATGGGATTGACTCTCTTTTGCAGCCTATCTCTAGTGGCCAGTCGATGAACTGCAGTTTGTCACTTCCGTGTTGGATTCAAGAGAGAGACCAGAAGGTTGCCGCTTGATCTGGACCAAGCGAACTGAACTACAAGTGTGAACACACCCCATATAAAGCGTTTTCTGTTTTCTCTTTCTCTTAGGTGGTGTATTTAGCAAGTGAGACCTTTAATTACAGTGCCATTGATCGAGTAAAGTCCAGAGGAAAGAGGTTAGCTTTAGAAAAAGTGCCCAAGGTGGGCCAACGCTTCCACCGGATTGGCCTGCCACCTAAGGTAAGCTTCATAACAGCGCCACCTTTCTGCCTGGAGGAAGATGACACATTTTTGGCTCTTGTAGGTTTATACACTGTTATTTTTACATCATTGTGTGATGCTAGTTTCGGTTGGCTGTTGTAGGTTTGTGAACTGGTTTCTATTGGCTTTTGCAGGTGGGCTCATTCCAGCTCTTCGTAGAGGGGTATAAAGACGCAGATTTCTGGCTGCGGCGGTTCGAGGCCGAGCCTTTACCCGAAAACACTAATCGCCAACTCCAGCTACAGTTTGAGAGACTGGTGGTGCTGGATTACATAATCAGAAACACAGGTAACCTCGGGCAAAGGCCAAACAAAAAGACAAAAACACATTTTAACCTTCTGGTGCTCGTCGTAATTTTTTTTTCGAATTATTTACTTCATTGGAACGGTACAAAAATTGGTGAAGGTTTTGGCACTTGCTATGTAAACACAAAAAAAAATCATGGACGTGATTCGAAAAGGTTAAATGGTCCTGAATAAACTTGTCACACTTGTGCTCCTCGCGGTCAATAATTGCATTGGAATGAATGGCAGACACATTTTATCTAGTGGAAACTTTTGGTACTGCAGCCAATTGTCAAACTTTTGATTTTCTTGCAGTTTTAGAGTTAAAGTATTTTTGAAAATGTATATTTCATATACAAATTGAAAATAATATTTTTATGCATAACAATACACATAAAATTCTGTCACTTTTTAAAAACTTTTTTTCACATCAGCAATAATCAAACTTAAGTCTGTGCTCTAAAGCATTCAAGATTTACGACAGTTTAAGTTAAACATTTAATTTTCAGGTCTATGCTCAAAAACTGAATAAATGGATTTTAAATACAGCGTAAATATAATTTAGTATAAAAAAATCCCCTAAAAATATTAAATAAAACATGCAAATAGCACCAGAGGATGTATTGTCTTTATTTTAACACACATTGTTTGTGTTTGTGGGATCTGTAGACCGAGGAAATGACAACTGGCTCATAAAATATGACTATCCGATGGATACGTCAAGCAACAGGGTGAGTGACCAGCTGCTATTTTAGACATTTATGGGAGATTTTCCATCCCTTTCTTGTGTTTTCATGTTCGTGTTTATCATCCAGGACAGTGATTGGGTGTTAGTGAAGGACCCCATCATTAAACTGGCAGCCATTGACAATGGTCTGGCTTTCCCTCTCAAACACCCGGATTCATGGAGAGCCTGTAAGCCAATCATCATCCACCTCACAAACACATGATCATCCACTGGCCGATCACATTGTAATATGCCTGATAAGTATTAAATACCAGCTTCATCACTGCAGCTTAAGGTGTTTTCATTCATCTGTTGTAGTTCAGTGTTTTTATTGAATGTGTTTTCCTGTAGATCCGTTTTACTGGGCGTGGCTGCCACAGGCTAAAGTTGCCTTTTCCCAAGAGATCCGAGATTTAGTTCTTCCCAAATTTTCAGACCCAAACTTCATCAAAGACCTTGAGGAAGATCTTTACGAGCTTTTTAAGGCAAGTCATTAAATTTACCTGGGGAATCGCCGATATGTTTGAATGTTTTATGAAATTAATGCTCAGTATTGACTTTATACTTGCATTAACTTCGACAGAAAGATCCGGGTTTTGACCGAGGACAGTTCAAGAAGCAGGTCTCAGTCATGAGGGGGCAGGTGAGTCTTTAACATCTTTTTAGTTGTGTTTAAACACACTGAAAATACTAATTTGCTTTATAGTTATATTATATTATATGGTTGGGCTGGACAATAAATCAGTATTGATATTCATTGAGAAATATTAATCCACAACTTTTTGAGTAATATTTTATATTTAGCCTTCATCTTTGAGAGTCTGACATCAAATACGCACTGAAACTCAAAAGTCTTCATGACAACCCACCAAAATAAAAGTTTGGTTTATCTTCAAATTATGTCACCACTATTATAAAATGTCACATTAAAATAGGGTGTAGCCTTTTATGAAATAATAATTCTATCAGACACCATTTTGATGATTAATTGATTGGTGGAAAAAAATATTGTGATAATATTTTTAGCCAATCCGCTTGGCCCTATTATACGGCCATAATACATCATTTAAACATTGAAAATGTCCTTGCACTGAAGTTTGCAAGAAGGGAATGGTTTCATGTGAACTCGAATATGGTTCAAAAACAAAAATTGCAAAAGAAAAAGAGCTTAAACTGGGCGAGCAGCTCATTCTCGACATCTTTCAATGCACTTCTCTGTCTGAGACGTTCCCGCTCATGTCCTGTTCCTCTAGATCCTGAATCTGAGCCAGGCGCTGCGGGAAGGCAAGACGCCGCTCCAGCTGGTGCAGATGCCGCCGGTCATCGTGGAGACGGCACGAGCGCCACAGCGGGCCAACAGCGAGTCCTACACGCAGAGCTTCCAAAGCAGAAGACCCTTCTTCACCTGGTGGTGATCCGGGCTTTTATCTGTGTGTGTATGTGTGTGTGCAACCTGATTTTAGTTGCATTTTTGTTTTTCATTGCCATTTTGGGAACAAATGAAAGTGGGAAAAGATCCAGTAATTGACGAGAAGCCTTTTCCACACACATAATCCTGAAGGAGAGCATTGCCTTGTGGACTGTTACACCGTATGAACACGGTTCAGAATGACTTGCATGTCAGTAAGACAGTGAAGGAGAAACTTTCTGCTGTAGTGAAACCTCGACGCTCGACGACTGGAACTACTGCTCAACTCTCACTCATGTTTTTTCTTGCCTTTGTGTTAGTTTTGTTTTTTCCTCACAATCATTGAAAAGCCACACTTTATCCTCTGCTTTTTTTCCATTAGCATTATATTTTTCTACATTTTTTTTTTTGTACGTGCACGTGTCTGTTCTGGAGGCGGAGTCTCCTCGGAGCCCGACTGAGCATGTGCAGAAACACTGGAACGTTCCATTCTCACGGTGACATCATCCTTCTTTGTCTTCATAGTTTGATTTCGTTTAAAAAATCAGAAGATATTATAATTTTTTTAAAAAGTGTATTCACAGGTGTCAAAAAAACTGACCTTAAAAACATGACAATGGACTGTATAATTTGTATGTAATGTATTTAATGAAAGATGCTAAAAGCTATAACAGTGCGATACTCAATAAAAAGAACGGACTCGAGTTTCATTTCAAAAACTATTTAATTGGAAGTTCCAGCTTTAGTGACAAAGAGAAAAAATAACTCTTGTTCTTGTGCATGTTGTAGTGTTCAGGGTTTTGGCTACATGTTTTCATCTGTATTGCTTCTAAATGTCTGTCGAAGTGACAGAAGAAGACATTAAATATTCAGCACTAATGATTAGTGTCCAGCATACCTCTATATACTAATGCGTCAGTTACATATTTACCACAGGCTAAAACATCTAAAACAACTAATGACTCGAAGAGAACTGCTCTGTCGCAGCAAATGCAAATACATTCTTCTATATTTTTAGATATTGAACATTAAATACCACTGGAAGGCAGAACACTCCCTGAAAAAAGGGACTACTGAGAAACTAGTGTTTTGGAAGAAACAATACAAGCATATTTCGTTAAATAACAGAAATCCAACACTCTTCGGCCCCATACATTCATATAAGTGGTAAATAAAAGCTGATAGGGGCTCTGGAAGCTTCGATGAGACTGCATTTAAAGAGAGTTCACCAAAAATTTAACTTTTGTCATTTACTCGCCCATGTTGTTCCATACCAGTACGGTTTCTGTCTTCAATATAATTACAATGACAGTGAATGGGCATGGACACAAAACATTAGGGATGCACAATATATCGGTTTTGGCCGATATGTTCATTTTTAATGTCATCGTTATCAGCCTAATAAAAAAATTAGACCAATATATTATAGCCGATAAATAATGTGTATTATTTCCTTCAGCTGAGACACTTCAGATGCACACTGTTCAACATGATGGTTTTGAATTGCTTGAAATACGATTGGAATCACTTCAAAAAAGGAAAATATAATTCTGTCATATCAGCTACATGAAATTATAATGAGAACATGTGCTTGGGACATGGCTGTTAATGCTGAGACTTTTGTTTTTGTAATCAGGCTCTTAAAAATTATATAAAAATTTGGATTTAGATTTATCGGCCAATATATCGATTATCGGCTTTCAAATATAAAGGCCAAAATGTTCATATCGGTGCATCCCTACAAAAAAAAAAAGACCAAAAAGGCCGTTTAAAATAGTCTATATGATTCATGCAGTATATTACAAATCTCCTGCAGTCACATGACTTGACTCATGATGCATGTGGTGGATTTGTGGTGATTCTGGAGCTGAACACCGTTCACTCACATTTTGTAGAAAAGAGCAGCATGAATATCTATTGTGTTCTGTCATCTGGGGTTTGGAACAACATGAGCACGAGTATAAATAATCATTTCTGAGTGAACTAACCCTCTAATAGTGTTTGACTGCTGTTGTGCGACCGGGTCCGAGGATGTGAGAATGGCACAAACCCGTAAAGAGTTCATTAAGGTACAGCAGGACTGGAATCCTGCGGGATTACTGTTAGTGTCAGGTGCTGTAGTGTTGATCGTTGCTCGATTAAGACTAGTGTTTGATTGAGGCGGCAGCTTCAGGCGGCAGCTTCAAGTAAATCTGCGCTGACGGAGAGTCTCTCAGGCTGTAATCTGATTGAATGCGTTCGGTAATCCCACACTGCTCCACTTCCCGCTGTCGGCATCAGTGCCGGATCCGGTGCAGGTAGCGCTCGGGATCTTTCTCCTGAACGGCGTTCCAGCTCCATCGAGGGCCACCCGAGGGCCCCTGAGTCTCTTCCTCGGGGAAGCCAGCTTGGTCACATGATCCAGCTTCAGAAGAGCTCTGTCCTCCACAGGCTCCCAAAGCGGACGAATCATCGTTGTCGTCTTTATCTTCCCCAGTTGTGACTTCAGACGTCTGTCCCAGTGAGCACTCGTTGATCCTTATGGATGATCAAATAATAATGCATCAACTTATTAGATGCAGATTCATTATATTATATACCAATGTTACATTTTCTAAATGTCGTAATCATTTGTTAACAAACAAGTATTCATTACTTCAATGAGCTCATTGTTTCTGCCTTAATATATTACATTGTTTAAATTAATACATTTTTAGTTAACTGTGATTTTTGTATATGTACATTTCTGAAATACATAACTTAGACAGTCTCCTCTGATAACAGACTCTAAATTGTAATATGCACTTTCTGTAAAGCTGATTTGAAACGATGTGTATTGTGAAAAGCGCTATACAAATAAATGTGAATTGAATTGAATTATGTGATAACACTATTCTCATCTAATGTTCACGGGTGTGTGACCCATGCCTGGATTTTCTAGTCTGATTACAGGGTCTTTAGCGTGCCTGGTTTGAGTGGCTGATCTCATGACCTACATTTGTTCAGATTAGCATGTTTCCATTAACACACACACACACAGTGGCAGTGAAGCTGGTGTCAGAATTGAGCTTTATATAGACATTTAAGTAAATCTACGAGGATGAACCCTGCAAAAGCATGTCCAAGTCACATATTACCCCAAAAACAAACTTTTTTGTGACACTTAAGAACATTTTCACACAATTTTTAATTGTTCACATAATTCTCATTGTTCTGAAATATAAGTTTTACTGTATTAAAATACTGTAAACTAAAATACAGCAATAGAATGATTTTTTTAATGCAATCAGCGTAAAGGCTGTAAACAAATGGCAATATGATGTATAAATACTTACACTAATACAAATAATGTAGCATTATTATTTTTGCATCACAAGTAATGAGAATGAGGTTTGTTTATTTTTTTGTTTTTTTAACCTAAAAATAGTTTACCGATATAAATCTTATTATTATTATTACATTGCAAGTAACAAGAATGAGGTTTTGGGGTTTTCTGGTTTTCTGGTTTATAAATTCCAATATAAATAATTATCATTATTATTTTTGCATCACAAGAAATGAGAATAAGGCTTGTTTTGTTTTTATTTGTTTTTTAAATACATTACAAATATAAATAACATATCAATTTTTTTTCCATTTCAAGTAATGAAAATATATTATTTAAATATAAAAAATATATTACATAAAAAAAATCTATCAATATTCTTGCATAGGAAGTAATGAGAATTATTTTTGTATTGTTTTTAAGAGAAATTAAAAAAGTAAGCTTCATTTGCTTTATGCAGAATATGTCATCTTATTGTTTATCATTTGATTTTAGGGAATAATGTGACCTGATCATGTTCATGAGATACACTAAAAAAAAAAAGAAAAGATGCTTTCATTGACAGTTTTAGTTGCATTTCAGCTGCTAATGAAACTAAATGTGCCTTCCTGAAGAAATTGCAATTCGGCATACGAGCATTACAATGACTCAAAGTGACAGTTAACAAAACTATAAAAAAAACATTATTTTGTAGATCATTTCAGTTTGAGTGTGTATGACTGAGGACTAAATTAAATACTTACATTACTCATTACTCAAGCAAAAATGCTTTAATGATTAGCCTACTATTTCTGATCTTAAAATGACCAGTTTCAGTGTCTCTCACCTGAGGTGTCCAAACGCTCGGACCCATCTCGTCCCCGTCGTGTCTTTATGAGACTCCACCCTGAGGCCGCTTCTGTTCCTCGCTCGGACCCTGAGTCCCACCAGCGCCTGCGCCAGACCCGTCTCCACCTCCGCCATCCCTCCATCCTCCGCCTCCTCCTCCCGATCCCCCCCGTCCTCTCCGGCCGCTGCTCTCCGGTTCCCCCACACCATCCGGGCTCTCTGCTCCGCGTCCGGGTCGCCCGCCGCCTGGAAGAGCCGCTTCAGCTGCCGCAGGTTCACGCCCTGGAAGATGTTGGCTGTGCCGGACTTGCGGTTCCGACGCTCGGAGGCCGGCGGGCGGGCAAACGTGGGCTGGGACGGGCCTGCGAGAGCCGGGGCTGAGGCCACGTCCTCCATCTGTGGGTCAAGAGGGTCAGGATGAGCTATGAAGCAATTCTGAGAAGCCCACATGCAACTATTGTATGAACTACAGTAGTCAACATTTGAAGTGGATCAAAAAAAAGTTCATCAAAGTTGTCCTAAGACAGTTGTCTTTATACAATTCATGTATAACTTTGATGAAAGGTTTTGATCCACTTCTAAAATGAGGGAACAAATTCTTAATTCGTGGGACAAAAATATATATTGATATATGACTAAAAGAGCTTTATGGCAAGAAACTACAGGTAAAACAATTGTTATTTCATGAATTGGTTAATTTTGAGATTTTGGTTTAATTTTGAGATGTATATTTTTGTCCGCTGTCATGAGCTGGGATCTTTTATAACGTGTTCTGGACTAGTGGAACGAAAACATGCAAAATACACATTGAAGTGTTTATGTTATGACACTTATCTATTTGCGTCTGTAGATTTCAATTACAATGTATGTTTTTCAAGGTAATTTTCCAATTCAGCAGCACTTACATACCAAACCTTACATATTCCTATCTATATTTTGAAGGTTTTTACAGAGAGGTTTCTTCATATTACATTTTATTCATAAAAACATGGTGAGAATGTATTTTTCTGGCTGTTCATGTGGTGAAGAGAAATCCAAAATCCCATCTGGAAAAACAGTTACAGTAACAATTTTGAACCTTTCTGTTCTGGAAATGTATGCAAATCAGCACATATTTAATTAGATCATCTCATTTGCATATTTTTTTACATTACGTTTCAAAAAACTGTTAAATTGTCTTAATGTTCAGTGATTATTTAACTTGGAAAGTATGGTGAAATTTAGTTTTGTTTTGTTTTTTCCCCTATTTAGCTGTGGTGTCTTGCCTTAAGTTGGTACGTCACTGGAAAAAGAGTATTTAAACCGCACCGCCGGTTCAGACATTAGCCTACTGACCTTCATTGACAAAGGCTATTAGCTGCCATTCAGTCGCCAGTGCTATTATTACAGCAGTCTAAGCAGGGAAAACAAGTCTATGTCACTTTTAAGGACCCTAAAAAACCCTGTTCATTGGTAAAACATCAAGTCAGAAGTCAAGTCAAGTAACCTTTATTTTATATAGCGCTTTATACAATACAGATTGTTTCAAAAAGCAGCTTTACATTGATAACAGGAGAATGATTCAATGATGCAAACAGTTCATTTCAGCTGAACAGCAGCTCTATAAGAAAACAGTGGCCGAATAGAGAAAAAACACCTTGGGAGAAACCAGACTCATTCTCTGGGCAACGAACGAACACAGAATACAAGGGTCGCTTCAATGGTCTTCAATGTAGAAAGAGGTTTTGGTCACATGATGAGCTGCGACATTTGCTAGCAGAGTAACTTGAAAAGCTAACCAGCCAAACCTATGCTCCTCTGGTCTTAACAATAGCATCTATGGTCAGAACAGAATACTTGTGTATTGTTAACTGCAAAGTGTTACAAATTATTGTGAAACCGTTTGCATAATGCGGCGCTAAATTGGCAGTCCCATCAAATTGAGAAAGAAATGTTACATGTCATGGTCAACATTACTTTAATGTGAGCGCACTGCATTATGGGATGCATCTGCACAGGTATGTTGTTGTCATCTGGATAGTATAGCCTACTTATAGAAAATAGTAAAAGTATCAATATGCTATTTACATAAACCGTTATTGCTCAAAGATGAACGGGAATGTCTGGCTAGCTTGTAATTTGGTCTTGGCAGAAAAGGACTCATTCGCGTTTTGTTGACGCGTAACAAACGATGATGTTACGTCACCCGACGTCATCTAAAATGTAAATGTTTACAATGTATAGTTTTGAATGTACCCTCTGGATTCGTTTCTCAAATGTCCTGGGAAAATAATGATTAGATGCACGATTAGTCACAAAGCGCGTTGAAGTTTGCAGCGCGGTGAGTCACGTGACGACATTACAGTGACGCACGAGCGCACGAACATCCGCAGTGACAGCTGCGCGAGGACAGACAACAGAAGCGCTAATGAAAACACATCCACTGACATTATAGCAAATAACAACGCATATGTTCAATATTAAACGCTCGGTTATGAGTGACGACATGAAGGATCACAAAGCGCACAATCGCGTTAATCGTATTTCTAGGTGGGAATTGGGTTCTGCTTTGCTGCTCTCTAGGAAAAACAAATTAAATAAATATTAACGACACAATTATGCACAAATCTACTCACCTTTTCTCTCTGAACTAGTGTCTTTGTGTCATTTGCATGTTGTATCTTTGGAATTGCTGTGTGTAAAGCAGCAGAATGCTGTCGTAAACAGCCTGACTGTGTGTCTCTGTCTGAGTCAAGCGAGCGGAACGGACAGAAAAAGTTTAACGCTCTGACTCGTCACATATTGTACCAATCTGACCAATGAGAAGACTGGAATAGATGATTGATCCCGCCTCCAAGTTTCTTCCGGCCAATCACAACACTCCTTTGTGTGCGTCGTGTGGTGGACTGTAGTGTGTGTGTGTGTGTGTGTGTGTGTGTGTGTGTGTGTCACTGAGAAAGGTGTCCTTCATTGACGTCAGTGCTGCCACAAACGTGCCAACGTGCGAAACTGTCTCGAGAAAATATTATAAAAATCTTTAAAAGACATCAGCTTTAAGAACTATGTGATTAATGTAAAATTATTAAAGCTTCGAGCATGATTTGTCTTAGAGTCTGTCACTATTCCATATTGTTATAATAATTTCCCAACAGAAGACCCTGTATTTAACTCTGCATCAGTAAGTTGTACTTTTCCATTACGTAACATCAGCTTCCTGAAGCAAAACATTAAAGATGAACAGAAATTGCTATAAACATAAATAAATTGCTATGAACATAAATTGCTATAAATGTCTTTTGCATTTCCGTCAACAGAGGGAGACACAGGCCAGTGTTGCTTTCGTCAGAGAAGTCATAGCAGAAATAGTTGGAATAGTAGATCAAACTCCTCACACGTGAGAAAACTGGATCTCACTGGGAATAATATAGAACATGCGAGTGTGAAGAGTCTCTCTGATTTAAAAGATAATTATAAACTCAAGACACTGCTGTAATTATTGATTCATATCATATAATAATGTCAATTGAACTAGTGTCCGCAGTAATGTCCCATAATGCACATTTGTGTTTTATTTTACTGAGATATTAAATGATGGTGAATATGGGATCACTGCAGAGTGCCCTGGTAAACTCTACACTATGGGGATAAAATGTCTCCACAGAGATGGCAATATCCGAAATCCTGCCCAGCAAACATTTGGACGTTTAATGACCGTTGAAAAGACGTCCGTCCGAGACGTCCCGTCATGGTTGAAAAATAGTTCCAAAATGAAAGTTGAACCGACGTCTTTGACGTCGTCTGGCCGTGAATTCCACGTCTTTTCTGGCCGTGAATTCCACGTCTTTTCTGCGCGTCCCTGGACGTCTAAATGGGTTTATTTTTTTAGTTCTTCTGGATGTTTATAAGATATATATATATATATATATATATATATATATATATATATATATATATATATATATAAAATCCTGCATATAAAATAATCACAACCATATTGTGTAACATCGTGAAAGGCAATCATTTAGGCTATTTTTACACATCTGAATTTGACAAAGGTTCTAAAAAGGTCTAAAATCGGTCCGGTCAGACCTGAACGTCTATAAAACCGTTTAATCACGTGTACATCAACACATTATTTGTGAACTGAAGTAAAAAATAGGGCTATAATTTAGCACAACATTTTATTGTGAATATTACATTTGAAATGTCTTCCAGTTGTTAGATATAATACAATGTGGTAAATTCTGTGGTAATGGCATTTTCTCTAACAGTTTCACATTAAGGTTAAGCAGACATTAATCAAACCAGAATATAACAAAAGTACAGGAACAGTCAACGCATTCTATTTTTAGAGTCTTTCTATAATATGCCATCATTGATGAATAGAAGTCAGAGCTGTGGCAGTACTAAGTTTCAGTTACTAACAGTCTTGCATTACTGTTAAACAGCCATAAATAAAAGTTTTTAGAGTCTACGAAGTTTATGGCTTTATGGTTTTTGTTTTATGGCTCATTTTTAAATCCACCACCCTCAGCTGTTCCTGGAGCGTTCTTCAGGTGTTCCTCCACTGCTGCATCAATGTCTGAGTCTGTAGCATTTGGGCTCCACCTCATCACAGCATCTGAGGAAAGAGAATATGGTTTAAAAAAAAAAAAGGCAGGCTAATTTCTAGGTAAAAGTACTTTTTTTTTTTTTTTAATGTTGGAAAATAACCATGTTATTTTACTGCATAATAATCTTATGCCAATAAAAGATGTTCTGCATTAAATGTGTTCGAATAGTGAAAAAAAAAGAGATAAGATCAAGATAATTGGCTAATTTTTATGTTTCACATGTGAACAGCCAGCTCAGTCTTTGAGCATCATCCATATTTACCAAATCAATCTCTGATTTTATCTTACAAAAAAAAAAAAAAAAAAAAAATCACGCTGTTCACAATAATTAGAAATATATAATATTTCTTTCACTTTCAGTTGACATGGGGTAAGCGCTCCTTGAGAGTCTGGTGCCAGTTATTTCAAAATGTAAAGATTTGTAAAATGTAAATTCAATTTCGGATAGGACAACCCCATGGCTGGAAAAGACCATTAGCACACATACCCTCACTTTTGTGCTCTCTCCCGAATGCAGCGGGCCAGAGGCAAGACAACATTTGGAAATTCTGTTAATGAAAACAAAACACACACAAACTTAAATAAGAGGGTAGTTAAATAAAAACAGTAAACAATATTGTTTTATTTTAACTACTTTTTCTTGAGCAATGACAGACATTTTAGGCTCTATATTTGTAACTGTATGAACAATTATTTAGAAAAATTTATGTTTGCATTTAAGGTAGCCTATATTGTGTATAAAATAAGATGCAAATCACAAAGTTCTCACATAAAATGGGGTGTCCTCTGGGACTGGGATGATAATGCAGAATTTGGAACTGGAGACATTAAAAACAAATGGGTGAAAAATATTTAAGGTAAGAAAGGACACTTTAATCAATAAACACCATAACTATATGGTTAAAAAAAAAAAAAAAAAAAAAAAAAAAAAACACACCTTTATGAAGGACATTAAACAAGAAACAAATGCAATGTCTCTTTGGTTCTGTCAGAAGGCCTGGAGAAGGATTCCTGAATTCTACGTCTGACAGATGGCTGTTCGTTATGTGACCCTGAAAGAAAAATGGAAACTTAATGTAATTTCGTCAAGCACAACAAACAAAATCACGTTTTAAAAATTTCACTTAAGTGATTACAAAATTGGTAATCTTAGAGTATGGTTAGAGAGCAACTTTGTAGCAGAGCAAACCTGAGCCAAACACATTAACTGCCTTAATATAGAGAGCACATTAAACTGCCCTCCAAGTGACAATAATACACTCACAATACATTTCAAATATGATCAAAAACTGAAGATTCGTTCTTTGCATACAGACAGGATTTATATTCATTATGCAAAAAGGCACGGCCATAAAGCATTACTTAAGTATAAGCTGAGGCCATAGTTGAGGAATCAGGTAAAGTTAGTCTCCTTCCTGATACTTGACTATTTTCATTGTGCATTAACCTCACCTGCACAAATAGTTGATTTTATGGTAGTGTAAGATATAAACACAGTAAATCACAGAAACGCTTTGGGATATTATGTTAACGTTTATGCAAAACACCTCCTGACTCATGAAATATCCTAAATGGTCCGAACTAATAAACGGTCCGTAAGCACAAACGATCGAGTAGCGCAGTTTCGTTCCGCTTTCATTTTTTTTTTTTTTACCATTCGCTGCTGGGCAAATGTTGCGGTCGCGCCAGCGCGACCAATAACAAAATATGGTCTCACCGGCAGAAAAAAATTAGCCTGGTTCTACCAGACTCTCGTACATTTAATTTGTACTTGTAAACTCTTTGTAAATAGTCTGTCCCCTCTCCATTGACAAGCGTTAACTTCATTGAAGGCGGATACTCTGTTGAAGCAGAGATGTCTAATGTTACATTTATAATACAAAATGTAGGCTACTTACCCAACAGCAGATTTTTAGTAATTCGGCAACACAACAATGCACCCTCAAATCCTGCTCGCCTCGTGGTAGCTATGCGTGTTTGCAGAGCCCGTCTGGTGGTTGTAGAAAAACGGGAAAATGGCTACTTTATCGCGAGGTAATATATCATATCGTTGGATTTTGCAATATCGCGAGATTTGCTACAACATCTCGGTGGCACAGTTTTGACCTGTAAAGCACGTCAGTGTACGTCTTTTCGAACCTCTTAAAACTACTTGGGGCACTTAAATTAATTATTGCAGTATCAACCAGTGTAAGCATAATTGCATATTTCATAAGGATTTCATAGAGGGTCATGATTAGGGGTGTAACGGTACACAAAAATCACGGTTCGGTACGTACCTCGGTTTTAAAGTCACGGTTCGGTTTATTTTCGGTACAGTAAGGGAAAGAAATGCAAACATTAAACTGCAGGTTGTTTATTACTATAAACTTTTTTTAACAATTTGTTTACACTTTTTTTAAACACTTTTTAATAAAATATATATAAAATAAAAAAAAGAATAAGAAATAAAATACTGCTGCAAAGTTCTCCACTTAATAAAATACTCTCAGTCTCAAACCAATATCACATAATAAATTTAATGAAAAATATAAATGAATAACTATGATTACAGTGCAGCATTACCAATCCCAGCTTGTAGGCCTGCTCATATTTAAAAATTAAGACTGGGAAAAAAATTAACTTTAATTGCACAATTTGCTGTAATTAATTGCAATTCCTCCAAGCTTGTAATCATCAATAATTAAACTTAGAATCACCTAATTAAATGAAACACCGGGGAAAAAAAGGAACAGAAAATAGCCCTATATTAAAATAATATTAAACATATATATCAATGTATTATTCTTTTTCAATAATCAATCAACAATCAATTTAAGATTTTTTTCCCCATTTTTTTACTAATTATCAAAATAAAATATATTCCTACAAAGCTATTATTACCAGAGCATGTGATCAGAGCAGGTCATTTTACCATTGTTGCTAGCGTGACTATACCAGCTCAGCAAACAGAAGTCTACTACTGAGAAATTTCACCTTATTTGAAGGGACTTTGCTTTTCCAGTGCGTGATCGGTACATGATTGGAGTGTTTGGGCCGTTAACGACAGAGCAGAACGCGCAGCGCAAACACGGAGTCGAACATTGAGCAGAGAGCGCAGAGCGCAGCGCGCAGACACACACACACACACACACACACGGAACGGAGAGTGCGGCGGCGCACACGGAGGCGGAGCGGAAAAGCTTTTGCTGTCGATTTCATTGGTTTAGGTTACAGTGACGACGGGTAAAACTAAAACCAGACGGGCTCTGGTAAAACTTTAGAATCCGCTGCAGGGCGGGATTTGCGCTGAACGCGAAGGCTTCCGCCACTTAATATGTTCGTGTGGAAACACGAAAATGTACCTATGTTCCGCACACAAAATATTGCATTCAGTCATTCGGTACACACGTGCACCGAACCGAAAGCCCTGTACCGAAACGGTCCGGTACGAATACACGTACCGTTACACCCCTAGTCATGATGGACTATAAATGCACGTGTAAAGGACGTCACCTACTGGACGTCCACTTAAAACGACTAAAATGCAGTGGCTTTGCAATCACTTAACCACACTGGGCACTTTGTGATTATAATTTATTTAAACAAGATAAAGTAAATATATTTACTTTGTACAAATCGTGTATTTCATATAAAGATAATTCCTGTTTTTTTCTGTCTTGCTAGACGTGTGAAAGACGTCAGTGGACGTCTTCACAACCTCTTAAAATCTAATTGGGCAATTAAATTAATTATTGCAGTATTAACCATGCAAGGATTAAGCACAGCTTTTGCATATTTCACAAGGATTTTATAGAGGGTCATGAATGCACGTGTAAAAGACGTCGCCAGGTGACGTCCTCTCACCCGATACAATATTTATTGAACACGTAGCTAAAAGTCAAAATAACAATTATACATGCAACCCCAGAGAACTGTAGACATGTACAAATGTATCTGAATGCATTTTTAGGAAGTGTTCGGTGTTACATATTTTTTACCGATTTATGCCGTCCTACCGCGACTATTTTTGGCCAGGGACACGACGTTGCCGTCGGACCAATGTTTGCTGGGTTTTTACCGATTTATGCCGTCCTACCGCGACTATTTTTGGCCAGGGACACGACGTTGCCGTCGGACCAATGTTTGCTGGGACCCCACAGCTGACCGACCGAGAGAGACACACACACACAGAGCTGCCAGCGCGTTTGAAGACACACACACACACACACACACGGAAAGAGCACAACACCTTTACAATTGTTCAAATAAATACTTTGTTCCTTACAACGTGTCTGTTTTCTTTGGTTAGCCAGAAGTAAAATAAAATAAAATGATAAAAGGATGTTAAAAGGACGTCTAATGAACGTTCTGTAAAGGTCCCCGAATGTTTTCCAAACGTCCCACGAAGGTCCCTCGGGACGTCGCACGACGGTCCTGCAAACGTCCTGCGAAAGTCCCCCGCGACGTCCTGCTAACGTTTAAAGAACCCTACACGAAGACGTCCAGAGGACGTTCGCAGAGGACGTTCAGGGACGTTCTAGGGACGTCTTTTTGTTAGCTGGGTATACAGTATGTACAGTATAAAAATCATTGTCGATATAGAAAGTTCCCATAAAACATGAAAACAACGTGTGTGTGAATTTATTTATTTACTTTTTTTTGTGTAAAATTCAATTATTCAAATATTCTTCCCTTTTCTGTAGCCTGCTGGTGATGAGGTTAAAACTCTTATTTGTTGATTGGGATATTCATAAAATTAGTGGATGTTCTTAAATATTGTATTTGTATATTATTTGCACGATGTCCAATCGCATGTTCACTACTCCAGCTTGTGATTCTTGATCTGGCCTGCAGAGGACAGCACGAAGTTGAGGAATCTTTAACTCTTTCAAACTCCAGCAGTACAAACGCAGGTTTGTTGTTTCCATATTCGTCGTATTTTGTTATTAATGAGGGGAATCTCTCTTCATCAGCTCTATTTGATGTAGCCTAGGTGAAAAGATGCATGCTGTTTAAACTGTTCCTCATAAGAAACCAGAAACATGCTCTTCCCCACCAGGCTCCACCTCCTTTCTGTCCGTGTTGTTCGTCAAAGTGAAAGTAAGATCCATCGGCCTGTGCTGCTGCCATTTTATGAAGACAGAAGCATCTCGACTAATATTAAAGTGTTGAGTTTCCTCATTTAGATTTTCTTGATGGAACATCAGTGTGATCAGCATGACCTGTCCACAGATACATTTCCACACAGGTGAGTGTTTTACAACATAATCGCATATTTTCTACGTGACGCAGTGTCCCACTCCAGGGCCATTTTGTTTTTTCTAATTACATTATTTTACATACAATTTAATATAATGCTAAATACATGTTTACGGTTTAAAGTAGACTAATTAATTTGCATTCAGAAGACCAATCTGTGCCAATCTCCCTGTTAAAAACAATAGTTACATTTTTGTATTCGAACATTAGCTCCGGACATCATATCTAACGTTAGGCCTACAGGAGTTTCAAAGAGTTGGTTTTCTCTTATAGATTTATCAGCACAATATAAAACTGTCTTTGATAGTGTTTACATAGAAACGCATAAATCGGAGTGTGAGGACATGAACAGCTCCGGGTATTACGTCACGGGTCTCATAATTAAGTTGGCTTGGAAAAGCCAACTTACTGATATTGTACTTAAACTTATTATTAAGTTGGCTTGAGAAAGCCAACTTACTGATATTGTATTTAAACATATTATTATTATTATTCTGACCCTAAAAATTTACAAGACAAACTCCTCCTAGAGCTTTAACTCTACATACTCCAAATTCGGCTCAGACACTCAAACTGATCTGACTCGAGTTGCTTTATCTTTTCAGACTGATCGGACTTACGGTTTTCCTACAAATGACGATCAAAACTCGAAAAAACTCATTCAAAAACTCCCATTGACTTACATTGGGGAGTTCTAAAAAATTCAAACCGACAAAAATTTAAATCTAAACACCTTGAAGACTAAACCAAACTGCCGTTCTATATACTATATGAGCCATTGAGACTCATTTAAACTAATGAACTCTAAACTCAAAACGTGTGTGTGTGTGTGTGTGTGAGAGAGAGAGAGCGTGTGTGTCTATGTGTGAGTGTGTGTGTGTGTGTGTGTGTGTGTAAACTCAAATACTCATACACACTCATTTAAACTTATAAACTCTTAACTCAAAAACTTGTACACTTATAAACTCTAAACTCATATAAACTCTGAGTGTGTGTGTGTGTGTGAGAGAGAGAGTGAGTGTGTGTCTATGTGCGTGAGTGTGTGTGTGTTTGTGTGTGTGTGTGTGTGTGTGTGTGTTAATGAGCTTGTCTGTGTGTGTGTGAGTGTGTGTGTGAGAGAGATAGTGTGTGTGTGTGAGAGAGAGTGAGAGTCTGTGCGTGCGTGCTTGTGTGTGTGTGTGTATGTCGAAAATTTTAATCTAAACACCTTGAAGACTAAACCAAACTGCCGTTCTATATACTATATGAGCCATTGAGACTCATTTAAACTAATGAACTCTAAACTCAAAACGTGTGTGTGTGTGTGTGTGTGTGAGAGAGAGAGAGCGTGTGTGTCTATGTGTGAGTGTGTGTGTGTGTGTGTGTGTAAACTCAAATACTCGTACACACTCATTTAAACTTATAAACTCTTAACTCAAAAACTTGTACACTTATAAACTCTAAACTCATATAAACTCTGAGTGTGTGTGTGTGTGTGAGAGAGAGAGTGAGTGTGTGTGTGTGTGTGTGTGTGTGTGTGTGTGTGTGTGTGTGTGAGAGTGTGTGTGTGTCTATGTGTGTGTGTGTGAGAGAGAGAGAGAGAGAGAGAGAGTGTGTGTGTGTGTCTTGTGTGTGAGCGTGTCTGTGTATGTGTGAGAGCGAGTTAGTGTGTGTGTGTGTGAGTGTGTGCATGTGAGTGTATGTGCGTGAGTGTGTGTGTGTGTGAGAGAGAGTGTGTGTGTGTGTGTGTGTGTGTGTTAATGAGCTTGTCTGTGTGTGTGTGAGTGAGTTAGTGCTTGTGTGTGTGTGTATGTCGAAAATTTAAATCTAAACACCTTGAAGACTAAACCAAACTGCCGTATACTATATGAGCCATTGAGACTCATTTAAACTAATGAACTCTAAACTCAAAACGTGTGTGTGTGTGTGATAGAGAGAGAGCGTGTGTGTCTATGTGTGAGTGTGTGTGTGTGTGTGTAAACTCAAAAACTCGTACACACTCATTTAAACTTATAAACTCTTAACTCAAAAACTTGTACACTTGTAAACTCTAAACTCATATAAACTCTGAGTGTGTGTGTGTGTGTGTGTGTGTGAGAGAGAGTGTGTGTGTGTGTTAATGAGCTTGTCTGTGTGTGTGTGAGTGAGTTAGTGAGTGTGTGTGTGAGAGAGATAGTGTGTGTGTGAGAGAGAGAGTGAGAGTCTGTGCGTGCGTGCTTGTGTGTGTGTGTATGTCGAAAATTTAAATCTAAACACCTTGAAGACTAAACCAAACTGCCGTTCTATATACTATATGAGCCATTGAGACTCATTTAAACTAATAAACTCTAAACTCATACACTTATAATTAGAATAAGTGTATGAGATTAACTAATTAACTTATAAACTCATGAATTCATAGACTTATAAACTATTAAACTCATAAATTAATAAACTCTGAACTCTTAAACTCATTTAAACTTATAAACTCTAAACTCATTTAAACTTATAAACTCAAAACTCAAAAACTCATACACTTATGAACTCTAAACTCATAAACTCTTGTGTGCGTGTGTGTGTGTGTGTGTCTGAGTGAGTGTGTGAGCGAGTTAGTGTGTGTGTGTGTGTGTGTGTGTTTATCTATCTATTAACTTATCTATCTATCTGTCATAAACTTCAAACTACTGTAAACTACTTTAAACTTCAAACAACTTTAAACTTCTTACGTTTAAAGCTCCCAGCTCCCAAGCAACTCCATAGCAACCAAACTTGAGTACCCTAGCAACCGTTTTGCAAGACCTATATCTCTGTATCAGAACATCGTATAGAGATTAGGTTTGGCTCTTTTGACTCATGCTAGCAAACAGCACTTCCAACATGCTACACATGCTAGCAGTGAATAGCTACATGCTAATAGCGATTAGTTAAGTGCTAAATCATGCCAAGATCATGCAAACAACTATATCAAAACTCCATAGTAACCATCTGTGACAACTACCAACCACCTAGCAACACCATAGTAACCACCCAGAAAACCCTAGCAACCGCCTAGCAACCACCCAGAATACCTTAGCAACACCATAGCAACCACCCAGAACACCCTAGCAACCGCCTAACAACACCCTAGCAACCGCCTAGCAACCACCCAGAACACCATAGCAACTACCCAGAACACCCTAGCAACCGCCTAGCAACCACCCAGAATACCTTAGCAACACCATAGCAACCACCCAGAACACCCTAGCAACTGCCTAACAACACCCTAGCAACCGCCTAGCAACCACCCAGAATACCTTAGCAACCGCCTAGCAACACCATAGCAACTACCCAGAACACCCTAGCAACCGCCTAGCAACACCCTAGCAACCGCCTAGCAACCACCCAGAACACCCTAGCAACCGCCTAGCAACACCATAACAACCACCCAGAACACCCTAACAACCGCCTAGCAACACCATAGCAACCACCCAGAATACCCTAGCAACCACCTAGCAACCACCCAGAATACCTTAGCAACCGCCTAGCAACACCATAGCAACCACCCAGAAAACCCTAGCAACCGCCTAGCAACCAACCAGAACACCCTAGCAACCGCCTAGCAACCACCCAGAACACCCTAGCAACCACCCAAAATACCCTAGCAACCGCCTAGCAACCACCCAAAAGACCCTAGCAACCACCAGAAATATCCTAGCAACCGCCTAGCAACCACTCAGAATACCCTAGCAACCGCCTAGCAAAAAACTTTCTGGTCCAAACTTTCTCAAGCCAACTTAAAGTTTGTCTCGACGAACTTTCGCATCTAGTTATTATTCTTCTTCTTCTGAGCCAAATTTTAGACTGTATCTCCTCCTAGACCGTTAAATCTATGACCACCAAACTCGGGTCAGACCTTCAGACTGTTCTGACTTGGTGTGCTATATCTTTTCAGACTGATTTGAGTTTCAGTTTTCTTAAAAATTCATATTAAAAATCATAAAAATCCTATAGACTTTCATTGCAGACTGTTCAAATTGAGCCAAGACTACGGTGGCCCATTAGTGTACCAGCCAAAAACTCAAATCTAAACTCCCTAAGCCCTAGACTCAATTAAACTACTATTCTATGTACTAATAAACTTCTATCTATCTATCTATCTATCTATCTATCTATCTATCTATCTATCTATCTTTCTAACTAATCTATCTATCTTTCTTTCATTCTTTCTAACTAATCTATCTATCTTTCTTTCATTCTTTCTAACTAATCTATCTATCTTTCTTTCATTCTAACTAATATATCTTTCATTCTTTCTAACTAATCTATCTTTCTTTCATTCTTTCTTTCTAACTAATCTATCTATCTATCTTTCATTCTTTCTAACTAATCTATCTATCTATCTATCTTTCATTCTTTCTAACTAATCTATCTATCTATCTATCTATCTATCTATCTATCTATCTATCTATCTTTCATTCTAACTAATCTATCTTTCTTTCTTTCATTCTATCTATCTATCTATCTATCTATCTATCTATCTATCTATCTATCTATCTATCTATCTATCTTTCATTCTTTCTACCTAATCTATCTATCTATCTATCTATCTATCTATCTATCTATCTATCTATCTATCTATCTATCTATCTATCTTTCATTCTTTCTAACTAATCTATCTATCTTTCTTTCATTCTTTCTAACTAATCTATCTATCTATCTATCTATCTATCTATCTATCTATCTATCTATCTTTCTTTCATTCTTTCTAACTAATCTATCTATCTATCTATCTATCTATCTATCTATCTATCTATCTATCTTTCTTTCATTCTTTCTAACTAATCTATCTATCTATCTATCTATCTATCTATCTATCTATCTATCTATCTATCTATCTTTCTTTCATTCTTTCTTACTAATCTATCTATCTATCTATCTATCTATCTATCTATCTATCTATCTTTCATTCTTTCTAACTAATCTATCTATCTTTCATTCTTTCTAACTAATCTATCTATCTATCTATCTATCTATCTATCTATCTATCTATCTATCTATCTATCTATCTATCTATCTTTCATTCTAACTAATCTATCTTTCTTTCATTCTTTCTAACTAATCTATCTATCTATCTATCTATCTATCTATCTATCTATCTATCTATCTATCTTTCATTCTTTCTACCTAATCTATCTATCTATCTATCTATCTATCTATCTATCTATCTATCTATCTATCTATCTTTCATTCTTTCTAACTTATCTATCTATCTTTCTTTCATTCTTTCTAACTTATCTATCTATCTATCTATCTATCTATCTATCTATCTATCTATCTTTCTTTCATTCTTTCTAACTAATCTATCTATCTTTCTTTCATTCTTTCTAACTAATCTATCTATCTATCTATCTATCTATCTATCTATCTATCTATCTTTCTTTCATTCTTTCTAACTAATCTATCTATCTATCTATCTATCTATCTATCTATCTATCTATCTTTCTTTCTTTCATTCTTTCTTGCTAATCTATCTATCTATCTATCTATCTATCTATCTATCTATCTTTCTTTCATTCTTTCTAACTAATCTATCTATCTTTCATTCTTTCTAACTAATCTATCTATCTATCTTTCTTTCATTCCTTCTTTCATTCTTTCTAACTAATCTATCTATCTATCTATCTATCTATCATTCTTTCTAACTAATCTATCTATCTTTCATTCTTTCTAACTAATCTATCTATCTATCTATCTATCTATCTATCTATCTATCTATCTATCTATCTATCTTTCATTCTAACTAATCTATCTTTCTTTCATTCTTTCTAACTAATCTATCTATCTATCTATCTATCTATCTATCTATCTATCTATCTATCTATCTTTCATTCTTTCTACCTAATCTATCTATCTATCTATCTATCTATCTATCTATCTATCTATCTATCTTTCATTCTTTCTAACTTATCTATCTATCTTTCTTTCATTCTTTCTAACTTATCTATCTATCTATCTATCTATCTATCTATCTATCTATCTATCTATCTATCTATCTATCTTTCTTTCATTCTTTCTAACTAATCTATCTATCTTTCTTTCATTCTTTCTAACTAATCTATCTATCTATCTATCTATCTATCTATCTATCTATCTATCTATCTATCTTTCTTTCATTCTTTCTAACTAATCTATCTATCTATCTATCTATCTATCTATCTATCTTTCTTTCTTTCATTCTTTCTTGCTAATCTATCTATCTATCTATCTATCTATCTATCTATCTATCTATCTTTCTTTCATTCTTTCTAACTAATCTATCTATCTTTCATTCTTTCTAACTAATCTATCTATCTATCTTTCTTTCATTCCTTCTTTCATTCTTTCTAACTAATCTATCTATCTATCTATCTATCTATCTATTCTTTCTTTCATTTTTTCTATCTATCTATCTATCTATCTATCTATCTATCTATCTATCTATCTATCTATCTATATATCTATCTATCATTCTATCTATCTATCTATCTATCTATCTATCTATCTATCTATCATTCTTTCTAACTAATCTATCTATCTTTCTTTCCTTCTTTCTAACTAATCTATCTATCTTTCTTTCTTTCATTCTTTCTAACTAATCTATCTATCTATCTTTCATTCTTTCTAACTAATCTATCTTTCTTTCTTTCATTCTTTCTAACTAATCTAATCTATCTATCTTTCTTTCATTCTTTCTATCTATCTATCTATCTATCTATCTATCTATCTATCTATCTTTCTTTCATTCTTTCTAACTAATCCATCTATATTTCTTTCATTCTTTCTAACTAATCTATCTATCTTTCTTTCAATCTATCTATCTTTCTTTCATTATTTCTAACTAATCTATCTATCCTTCTAACTAATCTATCTATCTTTCTTTCATTCTTTCTAACTTATCTATCTATCTATCTATCTATCTATCTATCTATCTATCTATCTATCTTTCTTTCATTCTTTCTAACTAATCTATCTTTCTTTCATTCTTTCTATCTATCTATCTATCTATCTATCTATCTTTCTTTCATTCTTTCTAACTAATCCATCTATATTTCTTTCATTCTTTCTAACTAATCTATCTATCTTTCTTTCAATCTATCTATCTTTCTTTCATTATTTCTAACTAATCTATCTATCCTTCTAACTAATCTATCTATCTTTCTTTCATTCTTTCTAACTTATCTATCTATCTATCTATCTATCTATCTATCTTTCTTTCATTCTTTCTAACTAATCTATCTATCTTTCATTCTTTCTAACTAATCTATCTTTCTTTCATTCTTTCTAACTAATCTATCTATCTTTCATTCTTTCTAACTAATCTATCTTTCTTTCTTTCATTCTTTCTAACTAATCTATCTATCTTTCTTTCATTCTTTCTAACTAATCTATCTATCTATCTTTCTTTCTTTCTTTCTAACTAATCTATCTATCTTTCTTTCATTCTTTCTAACTAATCTATCTTTCTTTCATTCTTACAAACTAATCTCTTTTATCTTTTTCTTTCTAACTAATCTATCTATCTTTCTTTCTAACTAATCTTTCTTTCTTTCTAATTAATCTATATTTCTTTCTAACTAATCTATCTATCTAATGTTTCTTTCTAGATAATCCTTCTTTCTTTCTAACTTATCTATCTATCTTTTTCATTCTTACTAACTAATCTTTCTTTCTTTCTTCAAACTAATCTTTCGTTCTTTCTAACTAACTAATCTTTCTTTCTTTCTTTCTTTCTTTCTAACTAAGCTTTCTTTCTTTCTAACCAATCTATCTTTATCTCTTTCTTTCTAAATAAGCTTTCTTTCTTTCTAACCAATCTATATTTCTTTCTTTCTAACTAATCTTTCTTTCTTTTTTCAAACTAATCTTGCTTTCTAACTAATCGTTCTTTCTTTCTTTCTTTCTTACCAATCTATCTTTCTCTCTTTCAAACTAATATTTCTTTCTTTCTTTTTAACTTTTCTTTATTACTTTCTTTTTAACTTTTCTTTCTTTATAACTAATCTATATTCTTCTAACTAATATTTCTTTCTTTTTCATGCTTATCTTTCTTTCTAACTAACTAATCTTTCTAACTAATCTTTCTTTCTTTTTTCAAACTAATCTTTCTTTCTAACTAACTAATCTTCCTTTCTAACTAATCTTTCTTTCATTCTTTCTTTCTTTTTTCAAACATTTCTTTCTTTCTAACTAATCTTTCTTTCATTCTTTCTTTCTTTTTTCAAACATTTTTGTCTTTCTAACTAATCTTTCTTTCTTTGTTTCTTCTAACTAATCTTTCTTTCTTTCTTTCTTTCTTTCTTTCTTTCATTCTAACTAATCTTGATCTATCCGTCCAACCATCCATGGTCATGTTAAAACATGGTAAATCATGCTAGCAATGTGGTAAACCATACTAGAAACATGGTAAATCATGGTAAATCATGGTAAACCATGCTAGAACAGTTTAAAACTTTTTCAAACTTTCTGGCTAGGCTTTTTCAAGCCAACTTAAAGTTTGTCTACGAACTTTACCATCTAGTCTCAAAATTATAATTTTGAGAGACCCGTGACGTAATACCCGGAGCTGTTCATGTCCTCACACTCCGATTTATTTATTGATAATGTTGATGTTTTAAAACAAAAATGTAGCAATAAGATTATAAGGAATGCTCTTGGTTCTGTGTCTTTTCCTGCAGCAAGATTCCTTTGGTCTTCTTTATTTGTTGATATCTCTTGGGTTAAAACATGGAATTTGCCAAGGAAGTTTTGTGTCAATAACAAAATTAAGGAAGTGTCTTACAAAATACTTAACAGAATTTATCCTGCTAAGCATTTTTTGGAAAGATTTAAGCTTAATATTTCATTTACTTGTGAATTTTGTGCACTAGAAAAAGAAACAATTTTGCACCTGTTTTTTCACTGTATTTACTCAAGATTATTTTGGAAAGATTTAGAAAACTTTATTAATATAAAACTGAAGTGTATGATGGAAATTTGTGTTTTTTATGTGTTTTTTTATACTCAGATTGACAATTTTGAATGTAAAGAACAACATATTATACAGTTATTTATTTTATTAGGAAAATACCATATACATAAAAAGAAGTGGGCTCAAGGTAAACCAAATTTTCCACATTTTATAAATTACTTTACATTATATGTACATATTTTGGAACAAGCTAAAAACAAAAAAGCAACGAAAACATGTAATGCTTTGAAAGCACTGGATTTTAAGTAAAACGTTTTTTTTCATTTCCTGGCAGCTAATGTTAATATGATATTGTGAATATGTAATACCCCTTGTTCTTGTGGCATTGAATAAAAAACAACAACAAAAAAAAAAACACTCAGATTTATGCGTTTAAACCATAGACTGTAAAAGGTTTAAAACCAAAACCAGCTTAAGTATGGCAAGCGATCGGGGTCAAAAGTCTTTAAACGAAACGTGATTTGTCCATTTGTCCGTGTTAACGCGACAGCACGCACAGCAGCCAATGAAATTGTTGTATTTGAGACTACATTTGCATATGTGATGTGATGGTACGTTGGTACATATACAAACATCAGATGTCATGTTTATTCATGAACGATGTCGTAATGGTATACTGGTATGCATGTATGCAAACATCAGATGTTATATTTGTTCATGAGGGATAATACATTGGTACGTTGTGAGTGATGTCAGTCTTATGTCATGATTTGTCATGCCCTTTTAAGTTGTTCGTTAACGTTCTTTCTCAAGGTAGAAAATTCAACAGCTTAAACGATGGCTCTTAGAAAGGCTCTTTTATTTTAGCAAACTGCCAAAAAACCTTTTCAGACTGTGTACAGCTGAACCAAGAAAAGCTTAAGATTGCATGGAGCTGATGAGCATGAATGGCAGAAGAAAAAGACTGCAATTAAAAAACAAAACAAGAGAAAATTATTTTAATGCAAGCAATAAAAAATAAATAAAAATACTGCACACATCAGCTGTGGAATAAAAGAAAAGAAATGCACGATTAACTAGATTAAGGCATACTCCTGTCTTAATTTAAACCCTGTCCAAAGGTTTCATTCATCATTAATTTCATATTCTTGCCACTGGAAATTATGGCTTCCTAAAGACAGGTTTATGGATAAATAAATGAATAATAATAATAATAATAAAAATATACCAGGTGTAACGAAGCACCAGACTCAGTAGGATCCATTTGCAGCTTTATTAAGAATAGTCGTACAGGCAGGGTCAACAACAGCAGACAGATCAATGGAGGAATCACAGAGAACATCCGTATAACAGGCAGAGGTCAGGGCAGGCAGCAATAATCAGAGTCCAATAAACAATCCAAGTCAGGCCAGGCAGAGAAACAATCAGGAAATGGTGAAACAGTCCAAGGTCCGTAATACAAGAAGCAAACACGGGGAATAACGCTCAGTAGTGACAGCCAGGGCAAATCAAGACTTCGCAGAGATGTGGTGTGTGGAAGTGGCTTATATGTGTGTGTAAATGAGGTGCAGGTGTGTTGCGCAATCAGTCCCAGGTGAGAGGCATTATGGGAAATGGAGTTTAAAACGAGATGGTTAATATTCAGGAGACGGATCCCTCCGGTGGTGCGGAGGAGGCGGTACGGAAGCCTCCTCTGTAACAGAGCCCTCCCCCTGCGAGCGGCTCCTGACGCGAGGAGGCAAACGACGCCGGGGCCTTCCACGAGGTCGAGGGGCCGGTTTTTCCGGGTGCATCCGGTGAAACTCCTCAGTGAGTGTGGGGTCCAGGATATCCCCTGAATTGACCCAGGATTGCTCCTCCGGACCGAACCCCTCCCAGTCAACTAGATACTGGAGAATATTACCCCGACGTCTAGAGTCAAGCAACTTGTGCACACGATACACCTCCTCGCCGTCAACCAGAATAGGTGGGGGAGTCTGAGAGGCGGCCCCCTCCTCCGGCTCTCCCCTCGGACCACCGGCAGGTTTTAGCAGGGAAACATGAAAAGTAGGAGAAATACGATAATTAGCGGGCAGGTCTAATCGAAATGATACAGGAGATAATTGTTTAACAATTTGGAACGGACCAACATACCTGGGACTGAGTTTGCGACATGGAAGTCGGAGTCGTAGATCTCTGGTGGAAAGCCATACCCATTGGCCGATGTGATACTCTGGAGCTGGACGGCGGTGGCGGTTGGCTTGTTGCTCTTGTCGTCTGACAGCATGGAGTAAGTGAGTGTGTGCTTGATTCCAGACCTCCTCGCTCTTGTGTAGCCATTCGGTGACGGATGGAAGTTCTGTGGGTTCGCCGGACCAGGGGAAGAGAGGTGGTTGGAAACCAAGTATACATTTAAAGGGAGTTATGCCAGTGGCGGGTTTGACCAGTGAATTTTGGGCGTATTCGGCCCAGAACAAATATCTGCTCCAATCAGCTTGATGTTGTTGGCAGTAAGATCGGAGGAAGCGGATGACGTCTTGATTAAGGCGTTCAGTTTGACCATTTGACTGAGGATGGTAACCTGAGGTAAGGCTGATGTTGACATTTAGATGCTTGAAGAATGCTGTCCACACTCTGGAGGTGAATTGAGGTCCTCGGTCAGATACTATATCTTCAGGTAAGCCATAAAATCTGAACACTTGGTTGCAAAGGAGCTCTGCTGTTTCGAATGCAGTGGGAAGTTTGGTTAGAGGGATTAATCGGCAGGCCTTGGAGAACCGATCCACAATGGTGAGTATGGTGGTGTATCCTTGGGAATTGGGTAGGTCAGTGATGAAGTCAATGGCGATATGAGACCAGGGACGTTGAGGTATGGGAAGTGGGTTTAGGAGACCAGCAGGTAATTTTCGGAGTGATTTGGAGGTGTGACAATTGGTGCAGTTCTGAACATGCTTGATGGTATCTGACAGAAGAGTGGGCCACCAGAAGCGATTTTGGAGTAATTGTATGGTGGCAGTGATTCCAGGGTGACCAGAACTTGGTGAAGAGTGTACCTGATCGAGGAGCCGAGGACGTAGTGGATCTGGGACGAAGAGGAGATTCGCTGGACATTCAGCGGGAGGTGGTACTTGGAGGTTAGCTTGTTGAATTTCGGTGATGATATCCCATTGAACGGGAGCTACTAGCAGATGTTCGTGAAGGATGGTTTCAGGAGTGGGATTTTGGGTTGTTTCTTCGGTTTGACGGGAGAGAGCATCAGCTTTGGTGTTCTTGGTGCCTGGTCGATATGTGACAGTGAAATTAAATCTGGTGAAGAACAAAGCCCATCTGGCCTGGCGGGGATTAAGACGTTTGGCGGATCGTAGATATTCGAGGTTCTTGTGGTCGGTGAGAATTATGAACGGTTGACTTGCTCCCTCCAGCCAATGGCGCCATTCCTCCAAAGCTAGTTTCATAGCTAACAATTCACGATTGCCCACATCGTAGTTACGTTCGGCTGGAGAAAGTTTGCGGGAAAAGAAAGCACAAGGGTACATCTTGGCTGGATTACCTTGTCGTTGCGATAAGACAGCTCCTACTCCCGTATTGGAAGCATCTACTTCTACAATAAACTGTTGTTCAGGATCAGGATGACGTAAAATGGGTGCTGATGTGAACCGTGTCTTTAAATCCTGAAACGCTTGCTGTGCTTCTGTGGTCCAGTGCAGACGAGCAGTGTGACGCTTGGTCATGGCAGTCAAAGGAGCGGCTATGAGACTGAAGTTTCTTATAAACCGCCTGTAGAAGTTCGCAAACCCCAGAAAACGTTGTAGCTCCTTGATGGTTTGGGGTAATGGCCAGTCCAAGACTCCCTTGACTTTCTTCTCATCCATAGCTACCCCCTCTTGGCTGATGATGTACCCCAGAAAAGACATGCTCGTCTGATGAAACTCACATTTCTCGACCTTGGCATAGAGTTGATATTGAATCAGACGTTGTAAGACCAATCTGACCTGACAGATGTGCTCCTCCATGGAGTTGGAGTAGATCAGGATGTCGTCGATGTATACGATCACCCATTTATCCAGCATATCCCGGAAGATGTCATTCATGAAGGACTGGAACACGGAAGGACTGTTAGCCAGGCCGAAGGGCATAACCAGGTATTCATAGTGCCCACTAGTGGTTGAGAATGCTGTTTTCCACTCGTCACCTTCGCGGATGCGGATCAGGTTGTAAGCGTTACGTAAATCTAGTTTGGTGTAATATTTGGCTTGACGGAGTTGTTCTAAGGCGGCTGGAACAAGTGGTAGAGGGTATCTGAACTTGACCGTGTTTTCATTCAACCCCCGGTAATCGATGCATGGTCGAAGCCCTCCGTCTTTCTTTTTCACGAAGAAGAAACCCGCGGCTGCTGGAGATGTGGAAGGTCTGATGAAACCTTTAGCTAGCTCTTCTTCTATGTAGTTCCTCATGGCTTCGGATTCAGGTTGGGATAAAGGAAATATTCTTCCCTTTGGGGGCGTGGTACCGGGAGTTAAATCGATGGCACAATCAGTCGAGCGATGTTCAGGAAGTTGTGAGGCTTTTTTCTTGCTGAAAGCTTCAGAGAGATCGGCATACTCGGATGGTAAGTTTTCTAGTTCTGGCTCTGGTGCTGAGGGAACTGGGACTGGACAGGATATACGCGTGACTTTGGATAGACATTGACTGTGACAAGTGTGATCCCATTGAATAATCTGACCGTCTCTCCAAGAGATGTGCGGATTGTGCGTCTGTAACCAAGGAAACCCGAGAATGATGGAATGATGTGGAGCATGGATGACGTAGAATTTGATGGATTCGGAATGTAGGGATCCAATGTGCATCTTGACTTCTTCCGTTATGCGGTGAATTTTGCCCTCACCAAGGGGTCGCCCGTCTAGCGCCTCCACTGTCAGGGAGGTATGACAGGGATTCAGTTGTAGTTTACACTGTACAGCAAATTTGTGAGAGATGAAGTTCCCCGCTGCTCCTGAGTCTATTAAAGCAGTGGTTGAAATAGAATTACCCTGGACCAGCAGGCGCACCGGTAGAGTGAGACTGGATACAGTTGTGTGTGTTTTAACATTTGAACTCACCGGTGGAGACTTGGACGAAGGACGAACTGGGCAGGAAGACTTCATGTGTCCAGACTGACCACAATACAAGCACAGGTGATTCTGCATTCTTCGTTCACGTTCTTCTGGCGTGAGGTGAGTGAAACCAACTTGCATCGGTTCATGATCGGATGTTGATTCTTGGAAGGAGCGATGTGATGTTCGGGTAGAACGTCGTGAACGGATTAGATTGTCAACTTGTATGGCCAGATCGATGTATTGATTCAAGTTTTTGCCTTCATCCCGACAGGCTAGCTCAGATTGCAATACAACAGTTAATCCCTTTCTGAAAATGGTCTTTAGTGTATCTTCTACCCAGTTGGTTTGTGCAGCGAGCGTGCGGAAGCTTAATGCATACTCTGCTGTTGTTCTTCTTCCCTGGGAAAGATTGAGCAGTTGTTCGCCAGCACTTCCTCTCTCAGTAGGATGCTCAAAAACGCTGCGAAACTGTCGAAGGAAAGCCCTGAAGGATGTGAAAGATGACCCATTTGGTCCCCAGACAGCAGTGGCCCAATCTAATGCTCTTCCTGTGAGTAGTGAACATACAAATGCAATTCGGGTGGAATCATTGGAGTAAAGTGATGGTTGTTGATCGACGAAGAGTGTGCATTGAAGCAGGAAACCTTTGCATTTTGTCGAGGTGCCGTCGAATTTTTCAGGAAAGGCTAGTCGAGGGTTAACTGGAGTACTCACAGTGGGTGGAGAAACTTCTTGAGATTGCACAGAGGGAGCATTAGCCGCTAACGCACAGAGACCTTGTAGCTCCTTGACAAGCTCCTCAGTAAGCGTCGTCAGATGATTAAGCTGGTGGTGATGCAACGTGAGTTGTGAAGCTTGAGCTGACAATTCTGTGGACAGTTGCATTACCGCTGCTGGATCGGGTTTTGGCGAAGTCTTCTGTAACGAAGCACCAGACTCAGTAGGATCCATTTGCAGCTTTATTAAGAATAGTCGTACAGGCAGGGTCAACAACAGCAGACAGATCAATGGAGGAATCACAGAGAACATCCGTATAACAGGCAGAGGTCAGGGCAGGCAGCAATAATCAGAGTCCAATAAACAATCCAAGTCAGGCCAGGCAGAGAAACAATCAGGAAATGGTGAAACAGTCCAAGGTCCGTAATACAAGAAGCAAACACGGGGAATAACGCTCAGTAGTGACAGCCAGGGCAAATCAAGACTTCGCAGAGATGTGGTGTGTGGAAGTGGCTTATATGTGTGTGTAAATGAGGTGCAGGTGTGTTGCGCAATCAGTCCCAGGTGAGAGGCATTATGGGAAATGGAGTTCAAAACGAGATGGTTAATATTCAGGAGACGGATCCCTCCGGTGGTGCGGAGGAGGCGGTACGGAAGCCTCCTCTGTAACACCAGGGCTCAACATTAAGCCTTTTCATTTGATTTCATTCACTTGTCCGAGTAAAAACATTTGTTTGTCCAGGTTTGTGTGTGTGTTGTAAATATAATTTACTCTGAATCAGTATTCTCATCACTGTTCAGTCAGCTTTAACATATATAAATCGGCATATTTATGATATTTTAACCTTTATAAAGAGCATTTTTCCCTAATCGTTTTAAATATATGCTTCATTTTTCATTTAAAATTCTTAAATTTGATCAATAAATTAAAATAGAATAATAAGATGCTAAAGGACTGTTACCAATCAAATTAAACTGCATTAAATAATGTAATGAGATTATTGTATATTGAATATACAAATAAATATTTTTTTATATAGAAATAATATTTTTAAACCACCATTAGGAGGCAGGTGACCGTCTTAATGAGTGAGTCATTGAGTCATTTATTCAAACGATTCATTCAAATGGCTGATTCATTCAGGGATGAGGCACAGGGGGGCAGCGTTTCATATTATTTTGAAGGTACCCCCGGGAGCCGCCATTGGCTAACAAGCCTTCACCTGCTGTTAGCATCCCATTGACTCCCATTCATTTTGGCGTCACTTTGACAGCGAATACAAACTCCTATCGGACAATCTGTTCCTCGGGAAGCATAAGCTAGTTGCACAGCTTCCACAAACTGGCTCGAAACTGGCTAGTCCTGTTCACATACGCGCTTCTGTGACACTGAATTGGTGTCTAGTTCAGTGGCACAAAATGCTTAAATTGTAATCACCTGAGCTCTGAACGGTGTTGAGAGCACCTTCGGTGTGTAGCCGCGTCTGGGTATGAGTCTGACCATGCAATCATCCGGTCCGAACTGCATACATTCACTGTTCACTGACAGGGCATGCAAGTCTCCCACTCGTTTCCCGCAGGCTAGTGCGAGCAGTAGTGCCATCTTAATCGAGAGCACTTTAAGGTCGCTAGATTCGGCTGGCTCGAAGGGTGGGTCGAAGAGCACTAACGATAGGTCCCAAACTGGCATCTGGCGAAGGCGGGGAGGATTTAGTCGCCTCGCCCCCCTCGAATGCAACACCGAAAATACCCGATGGGCTTACCAGTGTGTCCAGGAGCTGTTTTCTTCTCAGCATCGCGCATCTCCGTCAACGTCAGCCACAGGTGACGGTGCAAAACCACGAGGCTGCCCATATTACGGCCTATACCCTGCACAACCTTTTTAGAGGCGGCCAGAGCCAGATCTGTGGCCGTGTGCAGCTTCCTGAGAGACTCGGGGTCGTGGCCTTCCTCGTCCAGGGACCCCAAGAGTCGAGTTTGGAAGACCTGCAGGATTGCCATCGTGTGAAGGGCAGATGCTGCATGTCCAGCTGAGATATATGCCTTCTCGGCGATGTGGGCAGTGGCTCTACATGGCCTGGAAGGCAATGAGGCAGTTTTCCATCCAGGAGAAGGACACAGGTGGGCCGCGACAATTTCTCCGCCCCTTCCACTGTTGTCAGCAGCTGGGTACCCTGTGCATGGGCTTGGGCTGAGTGAGGGGAGCGCCATGACCGGATGAGTTCATCGCTCCTCCCACGTGCGGCAAAGAGACATTTCTTCGTTTTAAAGCAAAAATCCGCCGGAACGTGAGAGGGGATAATCCACTTTGTCCACTCTGTTTGCGTGAATCCACGGCGAAAACAGGCTCCAGGTGAAGAAGAAAGATTCTGAGGTTTTTGGCGCCCGATGTCACCTATATTGGAGTATGTCAGCCAATCAGGTGAGGGCGTGGGCGCCATTGGCTATTTGCTAGCAAAAGAGTTATTCAAATCAGGCTTCAGCATTTCGAGGAAAATGGATTTCCCCCATGCGTAATGTCGAGGGACCGACTCGATAAGGGAACTAAAGGGTCATAGCAGAACTCATGTCTCCATTTGTGTTTAAAATAGTTACAGTTTTTAGACTTTAAAAACATTTATCACCACTTGTGATTCACAAAGTGAAAATGAATTTTAAGAAGTTTGTTTCTATCCAGTTGGCTATTGGCTTTTACTGATAAAACAGACACTTTACTCATGTACAAAAACATTGGGCCCTATTTTAACGATCTGAAACGCAAGTGTCAAAGCGCAAAGCACAAGTAACTTTGTGGGCGGGTCTTGGCGCTGTTGCTATTTTCCCGGCGGGATAAATGACTCTTGCGCCAGGCGCAAATCTAAAATGGGTTGGTCTGAAGAGCTTCATTATTCATAGGTGTGGTTTGGGCGTAACGTGAAATAAACCAATCAGAGCGTCATCTCACATTCCCTTTAAGAGCAGGCGCGCTTGTTCTAAAGCGGATTCCTATTATAACGGCGGATTTGCCAGGCGCGCGCCAGGAGCGGTTCACAGCCGAGGAGAGCAACGCTCTCGTCAGGGACGTTGGGGATGGAGAAACCCACCCAAATTAACTTCGGTTAAAAAGGCGTATGATAATTTGGGTAAATGTGTAAGCTAGATGTATGCTTTTATAATAAATTGTCTATCTATCTATCTATCTATCTATCTATCTATCCATCTATCTATCTATCTATCTATCGTAATAATGTATGATTTGCAAAAATGAAAACTGCTGCTTCTGTGTAGATGAGAGAATCAAAGTGCGCGTTGTGCACACGCTACATTGATTATGGCCAAGCATGCGCCCTTGAAATAGCATATGAATAACATGCGCAACGCGCCACTGACTTTAAACAATTTTTTCCTGGTTAGTGGCGCAATTGTTTTCTAAACCTGCAAAATAGCATGAAGGAACGTTTGCGCCGGAACACGCCTCCTTTTTTGCGCTGAACCGCCCAGGGAGCGCAAGTTCATTCCCTAGTTTAGCGACGTGCTTCTGTGGAGGGAAAAGTCTGCTGTGCGCGGGTGCAAAATAGGAATGATACATGCGTCGGTGTACAAAGTCAATTGCGCTGGGTGCAAGATAGGGCCCCTTATGTGAAAGTGAATAAATGTATGTGTGTGTGTTCAGTTATTCAGTTATTCTGTGTAAGTTATATACTTTTGAAAATGATAGGCCAATAACTTAAAACAAACATTTAATAACCCATATAAATAAATTATAATTTATAATATGGAACGCATTTAGGCTACTTAATTAACAATGTAACATTTATTAATTTACTCTAGCACTTAAGATAAAACAAGGCCACAATAAACTAAAGGATTAAAATGTGGGTAAATCTCAAGGTAAGTCTGTTTTAAAATAAAAATATTACAAGTTCGAACATGGCCAGAATGTGCGCGTTGAGAAACACGTACAAATTGGTCGTCTTAATATGGTAAAACTGTACGTCTTTACACGTACTAAAGTAACACAGCGAAAACTGACGCCTTAACACAACCAGAATGTGCGTGTCTACATATACAAAAGAAACACGTAAAAAAATTGCCGCGTTAACGCGGACAAACAGTGCGTGTTGACGTGGTCAAATTTCACGCGTTTCATTTAAAGAGAATTGGCCCTGTTCGCCTTCCATACTAATGCTGCGTTCACGTCATAACCTTATGATGTGAACGCAGCATAAGCTTGTTTTGGTTTTAGGAGGAACCGTAAAAGGTGGCTGTATGGAGGTTATAATATGACAAAACTATTTGAATTGTGTAAATTAATTGAATTGAACTGTTATGTAACACAATTGAATATTATGTGGCATTTTACATAGTTCTGAATTAGATTTTTTAATACTTGAATATTGAACATTTAAAATTTAACAATTGAAATTTTTTTATAGCAGAATTTTTATAGACATGCATTTTCAATCAGTGGATTTTTTTTGTTCTGAATTAGACTGCAAATATCCAGTTTTTAAAAATACAGCATCAAGTTTTCAAGATGACGAAGAAATTCGTAACATCAAATTCAATATTCTAAAATTCAAATCACAGAAATTCAGATACAGAAAGTAGGTCAGAGGTCATCCACAGGGAAGAGTAGAGGGTCCCAGAAAAGTCGAACAGAGCATTTTGGCCAATCACAGCTGCTATTTGTTTGTGGTGCTCGTGACTGTCTGTCCACAACTCTGCATAGCCTGAAGTTTGGTTTATCCTCGCCGATTCTGCACAAACGCGATGGTGCGCTGCAAATATGACATCATTACGGTGTATGCGGGCATGCGCGTTGAGTGGGCGAGACCCCATTTCGAGTGGTGGTGTTCACAGCATATTTTTTTTTATTGATTCCTGATGGTTTAGAGGACAATTGCTCTGAGTCGCCCTGGTCCTGAGACTTCCACAGGCGATATGTGTACATTTTTAATATTTAGACCACTACTATTATTGGTTATAGTTTTAACCATAATAACAAAAAGTGTTTATGAAATAAATTGCCTTACCCTACCATGAAGAATTAAAAGTTTGTAAGACTTGCTAAATTTTCATGCTAAATGGCTCCATTTTGTGATTTCCATGAATTCCCTTCATGTTCTGTTTCAGTTCAGTCCAGATGCAAAGATCAAAGTCATCAGACCCCAGCTGTGTGTCCATGAAGAGTGACTGGTCAATGGATCCTCCACATAACTTTAGTGGACACACTGATCCTGGGTTTAGGTAAGTGCTTTACTAAACCATTTATCTTTTTACATCTGTGTTGAAACTAAGAAAAGTGTTCATTAATAATGCTGTAAAGGGACTTGAGTGCCTGTAATGCATTTCAGTAGTTATTTAAAAGATCTTAATTAACAGCTCACATATGTGGATGTGCATTTGCTGTAAATCTCCAACAGCATAATAAATATAAATGGTATAATTTAGTCCCCGAATAAGTTTATTACTAAAGTCATGAATTTAAGTGTGTGATTTACATTCACTTGTGTTCATCTCAATGCACAGACCAGATCCTCCAGACCCCAGCTGTGTGTCCATGAAGAGTGACTGGTCAATGGATCCTCCACATAACTTTAGTGGACACACTGATCCTGTGTTTAGGTGAGTGCTTTACTAAACATTTATCTTACTAAGAAAATTGTTCATTATTAATGTTGTAAAGGGACTAAAGTGTCTGTATGTAATGCATTTCAGATGTTATTAATTAAAAGATCTTAACAGCTCAGATATGTGGATGTGCATTTGCTGTAAATCTCCAACAGCATAATAAATATTAATGGAATAATTCAGTCACCTGAATCAGTTTATCACAAAAGTCATGAATTTAAGAGTGTGATTTATATTCACTTGTGTTCATCTCACTGCACAGACCAGATCCTCCAGACCCCAGCTGTGTGTCCATGAAGAGTGACTGGTCAATGGATCCTCCACATAACTTTAGTGGACACACTGATCCTGTGTTTAGGTGAGTGCTTTACTAAACATTTATCTTACTTATTTATTTATCTTAAGAAAATTGTTCATTATTAATGCTGTAAAGGGACTTGAGTGCCTGTATGTAATGCATTTCAGAAGTTATTTAAAGGATCATGAAACCCTAAACCAAATTTTATGAGTTTTTAACAGAGGTGTGTGTGTTGAACACCATTGAAGACAATGTTAGCATCTGTTAGATTTAATAGTAGGGGGAAAATGGTTAAATTTTAGTTTTTTTACGCTATTTTCATCTTCCGGGTTTAAAACCTTCATCGTGTCCACGTCACAGTGACGTGGCAGTGCACTGTAGTACTTTGATGACTCATCGGTGTCTCATAATTATTCATGTGACTGAGTTTTCTTATCCAATGAGAAGACACTTGCTCTTAATTATTCATGACACCACATGGAACTTTCCAATGACAGACATGTCAAACTATGATATCGTGTAGTAGATGTAAGCTAATATATGTAGCAGAGCATTCAGTTACTTTTGAAAGGACAAAAATAAGGTGTCAGTGTATTTCATTAGACTTTAACTTTGCCAGCTATAAAAAAAATCTAGCATTTCCTCACGTTTTACCACTGATTTTTAGTGACGCGATATGCATGGGCCACTGGCGATGACAGTCCATGTAATAAATCAGTTTATTACTAAAGTCATGAATTTAAGAGTGTGATTTACATTCACTTGTGTTCATCTCAATGCACAGACCAGATCCTCCAGACCCCAGCTGTGTGTCCATGAAGAGTGACTGGTCAATGGATCCTCCACATGACTTTAGCGGACACACTGATCCTGGGTTTAGGTAAGTGCTTTACTAAACAATTATCTTACTTAGAAAATTGTTCATTATTAATGCTGTAAAGGGACTAAAGTTTCTGTATGTAATGCATTTCAGTGCAATTGCTGATACAATGCTATATAAGAAATGTATTGCAGCATTACGATGTCCAGAAATCAGTTAAATCATTAGAATTTGGCTAAAATAACCTCTGATGATGACGTTCTCTGTAGGTTATAAAAATAAACCCCCAAAAGATTATATTTTATTATTATTATTTATGTTGGTACATTGTACCATTGTACCATACTATTATTGAGAGCACTTTTTGTTAAACATACTATTGTGAGGAAGAAAATATTTCAAGTAGGCTATACAGTATGTCTACCAGTTGTAAATGTGTGTTAGTTTTATAATTTTAATTATATGCACAAATAGTGTATGTGTATGTATATTTTTTATTTCTATTTATTTATTTTTGGTACATTTCTTAAGAAGCATAATTTATTTTTAGACTTATTTGTTGGCCAGTTGTGGTCTGTGCAATAAATATTAAAAGTTCTAAACCATCTATTGTGTTTTGTTGTTCCACTATAGTAATGATAATATTTTAATATTTAAGTTAATAGGTGTCTCTCACATTGTCCCACAGCAACATTAAAATAGTGTAGATTAGTGTACAATGTTTTATAATAATAAGATGTTCTATTTAGTGTCCATTTCATTCATTTAACATTTCATATTAGGGGTATCCAAGAAATTTCTTATATTTAAACTTTTTTTTTTTTTTAAAGTAACGCAATAGTTACTTTCCCTGGTAATTAGTTACTTTTGTAATGATGTAATTCAGTTAATAAAGCAGTTACTTTTTGTGAGAAGTAACTAGTAACTATAACTTTATAACTTTATACTTTTTAAAAGTAACTTACCCAACACTGACTATAATACAATATATTGTTAGTCTCGAGATTCTTCACATCAGTGAATAAATACATAGATCTGCTATCAACATTTGTATTCCCTAGTGGTCTCGTGTTAGAATTTTGGTCAAGTGTGTCAGAGGCAGTGGTGGAAAGAGTACTGAAAAAACATACTCAAGTAAAAGTACCATTACATTCCAAAAAATGTAGAGTGAGTAGAGTAAAAAGTACTTGTCCAAATAACTACTTGAGTAAGAGTAAAAAAGTAGCTTATTTAAAAGTACTCATGAGTAGTGAGTAGTGATACTGAGCTGCAGATTCTACCCCCTGATAATAAACACTGTGCACTACCATTAATAAAGTAAAAAAACATTGCACATACTGTAATTCCCATTATCTTTGTCAGAAATATTGAAGAATATCATCCAAATTTTTAAAATGCACTGAGCCTGTGCATGCTATTGTTGCACATAAAATATCAATGTTCATAACTGTGCAAAGAATTCAAAAACCTTTAGAAACTCACACGATATTTCAGCATCACACACCATGAGATGGGTTTAATAGAGAGATTAAAAAATACCCAATTTCTCTCCAAAACAGTACCAGTTTTTGTGTTCTGATAAAGAAATGAGAATCTCTACTATTAAGTTTACCTCACCTAATGCACTGAAAAAGGCTAAGACAGTGAGCTAACACTAGTTACACTGAAATTCCATGCCATTAAATATGTTACAATTTGAACGTAAATGCACATTGTTCTAGAAGGGTGGCATCATCCCTTACATTTTACACAGCTACATTTACTCAAATTGTAATGCTGATAATATAATTTGTAAGAAAAATTGTGCATTAAATAGGGAAGTATATCCAGGGAAACTTTTACAAAAGAAACACACACACACAAACAAATGCATGTCTCTTTGTAGTCTTGCGAAGCTGTTTTATCAGCAGCATCCACAACAACAACAAAAATGTTGAACTTGAAAAATGTTTTTGCGCAAGTGCACTTGCTAAATGAAGGCGGATTGTATAATGGATCAATCAAAAAACGTTGTTTATTGACGAGCTGTAATCACGAACTGACAGAAACGCAGTTCAAGTTAACCCCATGGGTCATAAGGTGCACTGTATACTGATTCAGATCCAAGTGATTCTGCATTACGAGCGTGAGGGAGAGACGGGCGCTCAAGCCCCTGCCCCTTTTGTCTCAAAATGTATTGCACCCACTGATCATTATATAGATCAGTGATTGCGCCCCTCTCTGATAAATGTAAATAATAATAATAATTATTATAAATATTATAATAAATAACAATACACTTATACACCACTAACAATAATAATACAATAAAAATGATATAAAAAGTTTTTTTGGCGGAAGCATTTGGCGGAGGTGAAGTGGTAGGCGGAGTTTCCTTTGCAGCGCTATATACAGTCTTTAGTCTTCAGACTACACGAGCAGCAGGTAACATTAAGCTAATACGGAGAAGTATAACCTAATACTAATAAAAAAAATAAAAAATAAAAAAAAACATTTATCCTACCATGCTACTGTAAAAGTTGCGTCAGCATACGAGTTATGCTTAACTATAATAAAAGTATAACTCGATGTCAGCCGCATTCTGAGTCTGACAGTGTCATTCGTTTTTATCCAAGGCCATAGCAAGTGTTATTAGCTTGGGGAAATACATCTAGTGAAAGGAAATTTTAAGTCCATGTCCAACTCTAAATTGTAAGGAATTTATATATTTTATTTCATAGTAACACTTTACAATATGGTTCATTTGTTTATTATTCATATTAACTAACATGAACTAACCTTGAGCAAAACATTTGTTAGGCAAATGTAGGCCTATTAATAATACAACTGTTAATTGTTAGTTCATGTTATGTCACAGTCAGTGCATTAACTACTGTTAACAAATACAACTTTTGTTTTTAAATCATGTTTAAGTAAATGCTGAAATTAATATTAACTAAGATGAATTCCTCATAATTACCCTCTTGAATCTCACTGTTTTGTTTGGTAAAGTAAATAATATTTAGTAATATTATCATCATTTCCCTATTTTTGTTTGTTATGCATTCCAATTGTATCAACATCTTTTCCTTTGTAATGAAGAGAGGCTCTCTGACCTACTGCTGCTCTCCATCGAGCGAGATATTCCAAATAATTGTGAGGAAGTCATTAACATATATAAAAACACAACAGACAGACGGGTACTGCTTTAAATACAGGTGATTTATCTAATAAATAAATGTTAAAAAAAAAAACATTTAGGGTCCTTCCACCCCTGCCCCTGAGGAGGTCTGTGCACACCACTGGCTTAGAGCACCTTTATTTAACACATACGAAAATCAACTGGATATTTTTTTTATTATGTACAATATTTGCATTGGGTACATCCGTGCAGTGAGATGTTTCAAAAAAGTGGTGGGGACATATCGACCGGTGTTAGAGTAATAAAATGACCGGTGTTAGAGTCTGATAAATTAGATAATTGAGTGATGCATTATTGAAGACATCTGATGATAACAAGCAGAATCACTGAAGGAAAGAAATCAACTGAAGATAAAATATATTAAGGGTGTTTTCACACTGGCAGTTTATTCGATTGCACTCAAACTGTGACACGATTCATGTGAATGTGAAAGCAACACGGACTGTGGTGTGCACTTGTTCAGGAAGAAATATAACCTGCGCATGCGCTTTAGAAGATGACAATGTATTTAGTTCAACAAAACACATGTAAGGGATGATAGTGTTGATGATTTGCCTCGGATACGAGCGAGAGTGAGTCTGCAGTGTGTTCGCAGATAGCGAGGGCTTTAAAATTGTCATGCAGTGTCTTTGTCCGAGTTGCCATGTGTCTCTAGCATTGCATTATCTATGCATACATTGACGGATCTCTAAAACATGTCCCCCATTGGCCAATGAATTTCTGTTAACTGTTAACTTGGTTTCGTTTTTGTTCTGTTAACTGTTAACTTGGTTCTCTTCATGGTTTTTAATATGACATCATGGTATGGTAACCTGACTGTTGTGAATAAAGCTAGACTGTCCAAGATTGTGAATGAGGCAAGCAAAATAATTGGTAAGACACAGAGACACTTGAATGATCTTTATCGTGGAAAAAGTAAGGAAAAGGCTTTAAAGATAGTAGGGGATGTTTCTCATCCTCTACATAGCAAGTTTCAACTGCTGCCGTCTGGAAGACGTTAGAGGCAACCACGAGTAATTAGGAAGGTTTACCAATTATCCTTTGTGCCAAATGCTGTCAAGATTTTAAATGGTAATGATTGATGTGTGCTTTGTTTATTATACTTTTACATTTATATTTATTACATTATTACATTGTATTGTATTTTATGTGTTATGTGTTGTTGTATTGATGTATGTGAAGCCAGAGACAAATTTCCACTACGTGGACAATAAAGTAAAGTAAAGTAAAGTAAAGTAAACTTTAAATCCATATATTTCCTATTGTAAATTTCCTGTATTGACTTTAAATGGTAATTTCCATGATTGAGATGGTAACAGGCTTGCTAAATAAAACACATCTTTTTACGCATGTGCTTAAAGGCCTTAAACCGCTTGAACCACGATAATTGCTGCTCGCAGCTATTTTACTAAAATAGTCTTGCTGTCTGATATGTGAATATGACCACTATAACAGTTGCACTTGCTGTTATGTCTCCAACAGCATAATGCGTTTTAATTAAATTATTCAGTCACCAAGAACAATCAACCCTTACAAAAGTGATTAATATAAGAGTGTGTGAATTATATTCATTTGTGTTCATCTTCACTGCTCAGACCGGACCCTCCAGACCCCAGCTGTGTGTCCATGAAGAGTGACCAGTCAATGGATCCTACACTGAAGTTTAGTGGACTCACTGATCCTGGGTTTAGGTAAGTGCTGTAATAAACATTTACATTTATTAATTTGCTAGAAACCTTTATTCAAAGAGACTTACATAGTGTCATGGATCCTGACACAATAAAATATCTTGGTACAATGTGTGTATATTATTTTTTTTATCTTACAGTAGTGGCCCTCAACATGCCGAAGCCCTCAAGACATTCAGATCGAATCTGAGGAAGAAGTTTCAGTGTCTTTATGAGGGAACAGCAAAGCAGGGAAACCCAACACTGCTGAATGAGATCTACACTGATCTCTACATCACAGAGAGTGATTGTGGAGAGATCAATAATGAGCATGAGGTGAGACAGATTGAGACTCAATCCAGGAGAGCAGCAACAGAGGACAGACCGATCAAATGCACTGACATCTTTAGACCTTTACCTGGACAAGACAAACCCATCAGAACTGTGCTGACAAAGGGAGTCGCTGGCATTGGAAAAACAGTCTCTGTGCAGAAGTTCATCCTGGACTGGGCTGAAGGGACAGAGAATCAGGAGATCCAGCTCATGTTTCCACTTGCTTTCAGAGAGCTCAACCTAATGAAGGACAAAACACTCAGTCTTTCAGATCTTCTGCATGTCTTTTTCCCTGAAACAAAAGAAATTAAACCATTCAGTGATGAATATAAAGTGGTCTTTGTTTTTGATGGTCTGGACGAGTGTCGTCTGTCTCTGGATTTTAATGTGAAACTGTGTAATATATCTGAATCAGCCTCAGTGGACGTGCTGCTGACGAACCTCATTGTGGGGAATCTGCTTCCCTCTGCTCTCATCTGGATCACCTCCAGACCAGCAGCAGCCGATCTCGTTCCCTCTGAGTGTGTCCATCGAGTGACTGAGGTACGAGGATTCAATGAGCCACAGAAGGAGGAATACTTCTGGAAGAAAATCAGTAAAAAGAGTCTGGCCGATAAAATCATCACACACCTGAAGTCATCAAGGAGCCTCTTCATCATGTGCCACATCCCAGTGTTTTGCTGGATCTCAGCCACTGTTTTAGAGAAGATGTTGAGGAAATCATGGAAAGGAAAAATACCCAAGACTCTCACTCAAATGTACACACACTTCCTGATCATTCAGACCAACATCAAACATGAGAAGGACTATGAGAAGAAAGTGAAGGATGAAGACATGATCCTCAAACTGGGGAAACTGGCCTTCCAGCAGCTTGTGAAAGGCAACCTGATCTTCTATGAGGAAGACCTGAGAGAGTGTGGCATTGATGAGACAGAAGCATCAGTTTACTCAGGATTGTGCACTCAGATCTTCAGAGAGGAGTTGGGCTTGTGTCAGGGGAAAGTCTTCTGCTTTGTTCATCTGAGCATTCAGGAGCATTTAGCATCTCTTTATGTGCTGCTCTCATTCCTGCTGTACAAGAGGGATGTGCTCAATGAAACCTTCAGCTCAAAACATGCACACGAGTTCACGTGTCACACGATATCTGACCTGCACCAGAGAGCCGTGGACAAGGCTCTGCAGAGTAGAAATGGACATCTGGATCTTTTCCTGCGGTTTCTTCTGGGTCTCTCACGGGAGTCCAATCAGACGCTCCTGAAAGGCCTTGTGACGCATGTTAGAAACATCTCGTACAGTAAAAAGAAAACGGTTGAACACATTAAAATGAGAATAAGAATGAATCCCTCACCAGAGAAATCCATCAATCTGTTCCACTGTTTAAATGAACTGGGTGATCATTCTCTCGTAAATGAAATCCAGGAGTGTCTCGGATCTGGAGGTCTTTCAAGCACCAGATTGTCCTCGTCACAGTGGTCAGCTGTTGTCTTTGCTCTATTAACTTCAGAGTGTTTGGATGAGTTTGAGTTAGAGAAATATATAAGCATCAGTCAAAACCAAAACCACACGTCACCGGATGAAGTTCTTCAGAAGCTCTTGCCTGTAGTTGAAGCCTCCAGATCAGCAAAGTAAGTCTGAGGACAGTCACTAGGTGCGTGTGTGTGTGTGTGTGTGTGTGTGTGTGTGTGTGTGTGTGTGTGTGTGTGTGTGTGTTTGTGTTATAGTGATGTGTTTCTCTGTTCTTTGTTGTCAATGGTAGTATTAATTTGGCCTGATTTTTTTAAACAAGTCACACTTGGATAACCATAAAAATCTACAAAAGGGATTATTCTCCTTATATTTTTTTCAGATCGTAATTTACACACAATACAGCAAAAGTCAACAAAAAGTAATAAAAACATTATACCACACAGATATAGTATTTAATATCTCAGTCTCTCTGTGGTTGTGTAGTTCCTGCTGAACTGAGAGATTAAAGTGTGTGTCGTTGTTCTACAGGTTGAGGGGGTGTAAGATCACAGATGAAGGTTGTGCTGCTCTGGCTTCAACTCTGAGATCAAACTCACACCTCAGAGAACTGGATCTGTCTCAGAATGAAATAGGAGGTAAAGGTCTGACGCTGCTCTCTGATGGACTGAAGGATCCTCACTGTAAACTGGAGAAACTGACGTAAGATCATACATTAATCTTAACTGAGACTAGAATAATGTTATTTTAACACTTTAATTCCTACTGTATCATATTTTATCTAAATTATCAACATGATCAAAAACCTGTTGCACACAATCTACTACTTGCCTTCTGGTTGATGGTTTATAGTTTTTTAGCAAGTAAAAAACGATATAATTTTAAAACGTGTCCCTTCAGCTCGTGGGTCATGTGACTTTTTACTGTGAAATCTTTACGGATTTTTAAGTAAACATAAGAAAAACCTTTATAATGTTAGTAATATTTCAAGATGATCATTTTCTGGACTGAAGCAACTTAGGTTTACTTGATTATTTATACATCTTTTGTGAAAAATCATGTTCAAATGAATCAAATATGATCATCAGGCTTTTGAGGAAGGTTTATTAGTTTATCTCTCAATCATCATTGTATTGCATTACATTATATGTTTTAAAGGAACACTCCACCGTTTTTTGAAATAGGGCTTATTCACCTTCTTTCCTACATTTAGATAGGTGGGCAAATGCATTTTTGTCTCAGTGCATGCATTGTTTTAGTTTGACAGGGTCGGCGCTAGCTTAGCTTAGCTTAGCATAATGAATGGAATCCTTTGTTGCCAGCTAGCATGCCCTGAGTAAAAGTGACATAAAAAAAAACAAAAAACCCCACCTAATTACTTCTTGTGGCCTGCATATTGAGAACAAGTACAAATAGTGATGCAGATTAACACTAGGCGATTTTCTAGGCAGATATTGACTTGGGACTATATTAGGGGGAAGCACAGGCGAAGCACTGCTACTTGGGCGCAGAGATATCACACCCATGTAGCAGTGCTTCGCCTGTGCTTCCCCCTAATATAGTCCTTAATATATAAGTCAATATCTGCCTAGGAAATCGCCTAGTGTTAATCTGCATTGCTATTTGTACTCGTTGTGAATACGCAGGCCACAAGAAGTAATTAGGTGGAGTTTTTTATTTTTTATATCACTTTTACTCAGGACATGCTAGCTGGCAACAAAGGATTCCATTCATTATGCTAAGCTAAGCTAGCGCCGACCCTGTCAAACTAAAACAATGCATGCACTGAGACAAAAATGCATTTGCCTACCTATCTAAATGTAGGAAAGAAGGTGAATAAGCCCTATTTCAAAAAACTGTGGAGTGTTCCTTTAAAATTACAGAGCTTTGATCATAAAACTAAGCATTTAAATATCATCTTACTAAGACATGTTATTGGCAGATACAGAGTCGCGACTGATATTTATATGCATTTTATGTCAGTGGTTCTCAACTCTGGTCCTGGGGATTATATATATATTTTTTTTTGCAGTGTAAATAATTGTCTGACTCAGCGTCACTGACAAAACATTTTAAATGTAAAACGTTACCATTTCCTTCCAATTCTGTCCTTCAAATGCAATAGTATTTTCATAATCGTGGGAAGAGCATGACAGTGGTTATGATTCGGCTCCTCTCGGTCTGTGCTCGACACCAACAGCTCCTGCGTGCAGCAGATCGTACAGCACTGAGTCAGCGCACTTATTCAACCCGGCCAATGGACCGTTCAGTCAGCGAGCGAGTCCTTCATTGCCTGTCATTATACCGTCTGTGTTGCTGCTAATCTGCTTAGACGGAGTCAAGTGCTCATCATTGATCATTATTTGCGTGGAAATATTTTCTCAGAACATCTGCTATTTAGATCAGAATATAAAGCAGAATTATCATGTGCCAAGCAATCCTCGCTGGCTAAAACATTAAAGGTGCCCTAGAATTAGGGGTGGGCGATATGGAAAAAATATCATATCACGATTTTTTTCAGGAAAATCACGATTCACGATTTTATCACGATTCTTTTTTATGTTGGTTTTACTATTTTGTGACTGAGCATTATAGCCAACTAATGTCCATATTTTAAAAACAAAGCCTTAGGTAACAAAATATAAAATAAAAAAGAATGGCAGACAGGGGCGAAGATAAAAATATTTGTTATTATTTTCTTTGTTATTAAATATTAAGATCAAAGATACACATTATACATACACAATTTAATATACAAATTAAATAAACAGTGCTTTATGTTTTCAGCTACAGTAGGTGTATTTAACAGTAGCATTGAAGAAAGTCATAATTTACACTCTCAAGTTGTTGAAAATAAAAGTTATTTGGAAGAATGTGGGTAACCAAACAGTTGATGTACCCCAGTGACTTCAATAGTTTATTTTTCTCCTGTGGAAGTCAATGGGGACCATCTACTGTTTGGATAGCCACATTCTTCAAAATATTAATGTTAGAAAAATATTAGAAAATATTAGAAGGAAATTAATTCAGGTTTGAAACAACATTAAAGTGCGTAAATAATTAGATGATTTTTATTTTGGGGTGAACTATCCCTTTAAGGACAAGCGGCAGCGTGTTTACTATTACTACTGTCTCTTAAGAGCTGCGCGCGATGCGTCTAATATACACACATTTGACAAGCAGATTTTCTCTCAGTTTTCTCAAGTTTGCTTTCACTTTAGACATAACCGACTTTGTTTATGTAAACCTTGTGTGTATTTGACAGTATTAGCACAATAAGACTCGAAAGATAACAGGCGCTGTTAGACAGGCTTTTAGTGCATGTGAGCTTCACATGTACGCGCTGAGAAACGCACAGGTTAGAACAGCGCATCAGCACGTGAATTAAATGTTTAACCGACAAGGCATTAAAGCACATGCAAATTATGAACTTTTGTGAACTGCAGTGCCCCGTTCCGCTGCGTTAACATTTTATGTGAATATACGTCGCGTTGTTCAGTATGTTGGGACAGAGGCGCCAGAACAGCAACTGATAGAATGCACGATACTACGTTATTTCTTCAAAAGCAGATCGTGGAGACATTTTAATCGTCCACGATCAAAAATCATCATATCGCACACCCCTACCTAGAATGTGTTGCAATAATATTTTAATTTTGTCTCTGATATCTACATAGAGGCTTATTTTTGTATGGCTTATTTTAGGGCATTTAAAATGTCCAGATATGGTTTTACAGGTCCATTTTCAACCCTAGAAATTGGCCCTAGAATGAAATGGTCTGTTTTTACCTTATTTGGAAGGGTCATGAATAGTAATGAGGAGTTCTGCTCTGATTGGCTGTTTCACTGCGGGCTCATTACAGTAGCTCAGACTCAGAGTGACAGCAAACAGGTCCCTGATGTCCAGCGTGACAATGGAGAGATTAGGCGTTCAGCTGTACATCAGAGTCCTGCACGGGTCCGATTTTGTAAATCGTCTCGGTTACGTATGTAACCCTCGTTCCCTGAGTTCCCTGACGAATTGGGATCACGCTAGGGAGACCAATTGCCTACGAGTGAATTAAAACGAGCCAATGAAAATTGGCATGCAGGATTTGCATTCCGCAGCCCGCCTACCAGCGCGGGTATAAAAGGCGGAAGCAACGCATGCATAGTGCTTTTCACTGAGGAGCCGAACGGTGTCCAGTCCTCTGCGAAGGTACAGCAACATGGCGAAGGGACGACACGTCTCCGTTCCCTGAACTCAGGGAACGAGGGTTACATACGTAACCGAGCCGTTCCCTTTCGTCCTGGGAACTCCGACGTGTCGTCGGGGGAGTTCCCTGACGAATTGGGATCCCTAATAAAACGCCATGGTGCTGGCCCCTTCCAGCGCCCAGCTAAGCTACCCTGCAGCAGTTTCTTGTAATAAGTTGCGGGAGCTAGCTAGGGAATCACACTGCTGTTCCGCAAGACCCGCACAGTGGATTTTGGATAACACTGAGAAAGCGTGCCCCAACCCCTGGGGGGGGGGGGAACGCTGCGGAAGCCCAGCCTGCCTGAGGAAGGCCTGGAATACACATATGTACTAACCCATTGGGGTAGTAAAACATATGGCAGTCCCTGAGGTAGTCCCAATCCCAGGGAAGTGGGAGCGTACTCAACAGGGACGACAGAACAAGTCTGTCAAGGGGAAGACACGGCTGAACTGCACGTGGCATCATGGGTCACCGTAGAGACCACTGGAAAAAACACCCAGTCCACTAGCAACTCCTACTAGAGGTAGCAGACCTGGTGCCAGGCGGTCCGCCACGCCTGGCACAGGAGGGGTGATGGAGGAACTCACGAGGCTCACCGACGTAGGGCGCCAACGGAGCAAAAGACGCACGTATCCGGCCGAGGCGCGGAGTGGCGTAGCAAGCCGACAAGCATAACCTATTCCCTCGCACCACTGGCCGTAGCGAGTACTCGGGAGGAAACAGGTTCTACACGTAGGCTATAAAACCTAGCGAACGTGGTAGGTGTCGCCCAGCCCGCAGCTCTACAGATGTCTGTCAGCGAGGTGCCTTGAGCCAAAGCCCAGGAAGCGGCAACACCTCTAGTAGAGTGAGCGCGCAACCTGGGAGGACAAGGCTCACCCAGAGAATCATACGCTCGGGTGATTGCATCCACTAACCAGTGGGCTAACCTCTGCTTGGAGACAGCCTTCCCCTTCTGCTGGCCTCCATAACAGACAAAGAGCTGATCTGAGGTTCTGAAGCTTTGCGTTCTGTCAATATAAACCCGCAGGGCGCGGACGGGACAGAGAAAAGCTAGGGCTGGGTCTGCCTCCTCCTAGGGCAGCGCTTGCAGGTTCACTACCTGATCCGCGAAGGGAGTGGTAGGAACCTTGGGCACATATCCGAGCCGGGGTCTCAATACAACATGAGAAAGGCCCGGCCCAAACTCTAGGCACAATTCGTCGACCGAAAAAGCCTGCAGATCCCCGACCCTCTTGAAAGAAGCCAATGCCAACAGGAGCGCTGTCTTAATGGACAGGATGTTCAACTCAACTGTTGACAAGGGCTCAAAGGGAGGACTTTGAAGAGCTCTAAGAACCAGAGCTAGGTCCCAAGAGGGTACAGAGTGCAAAACACGAGGTGGATTTAACCTCCTAGCACCCTTAAGGAATCTGATGATCAGGTCGTGCTTCCCCAAGGACTTACCTTCTACTGCATTGTGATGCGCTGCTATTGCAGCGACATACACTTTGAGGGTGGAGGGAGACAGCCTTCGCTCCAACCCATCTTGCAGGAAGGAAAGCACAACTCTGATCGGGCAAGTTTGGGGGTCCTCCTGACGGGAGGAACACCATTCGACGAACAGGTTCCACTTCAACGCATAGAGGCGCCTCGTAGAGGGGGCTCTAGCGGAAGTGATGGTATCTACCACTGCCTGTGGCAGGCCATCTAGAACCTCCGCGTCCCGTCCAGGGACCAGACATGGAGTTTCCAGAGGTCTGGACGCGGGTGCCATAGAGTGCCCCGTCTCTGAGAAAGGAGGTCCTTCCTCAGAGGAATCGGCCAAGGAGGGGCTGTCGCGAGGAGCATGAGTTGGTGTCAATACGACCCAATACAACCAATAATAATACAACCAAGTCCTGGTGGGCCAATACGGCGCCACTAGAAGGACCTGCTCCTCATCCTCCCTGACCTCAGGGAGGCTCACTGGGGGAAACGCATACTTGCGTAGGTCCCGAGGCCAGCTGTGAGCCAGGGCATCCGTGCCGAGGGTCCCCTCGGTCAGGGAGTAAAACCACTGGCAATGGGTCGTGTCTGGAGAGGTAAACAGGTCTACTTGTGTGACTCCGAAGACACTCCAAATCAGCTGGACCGTCTGGGGATGGAGTCGCCATTCTCCTGGCAGGGGAGGCAACCGTGAGAGCTCGTCTGCCACACGGTTGAGCTCCCCTGGAACATGAACGGCACGAAGCGACCTCAGATGCTTCTGACTCCATAGGAGGAGGTGGGAGGCGAGTCGCGACATGCGACGGGAGCGTAGACCACCTTGACGGTTGATGTACGCAACGGTCGCAGTGTTGCCCGTACGGACCAGTACGTGCTTGTGTCTGAGAAACCCCTTGAGGCGACACAAAGCTAGACGTACTGCTTGCAACTCTAGGCAGTTGATGTGCCAATGCAGCTGGGGCCCCGTCCACACGCTCCTACTTGAGGCGCGCATTCCAGGCGACCGAGTCCAGTTCCATACCGAGATAAGAGATCCTCTGCACGGGGCAGAGTTTGCTCTTATCCCAGCTGACCTGAAGCCCCAACCGGCTGAGGTGCCGAAGCACCATGTCCCTGTGATCGCACAACACCTCACGAGAAGCTAGAATGAGCCAGTCGTCGAGATAGTTGAGAATGCAAACGCCTTGTTCTCTCATGGGAACAATGGCCGCCTCCGTGACTTTCGTGAAGACACAGGGCGACAGGGCCAGCCGGAAGGGTAGGACTTTGTACTGACACGCTCGACCCTCGAACGCAAACCGTAGAAACGGTCTGTGTCGAGGAAGAATCGAGACGTTAAAGTACGCGTCCTTCAGGTCAATCGCTGCAAACCAATCCTGGGGACGGATGCATTCGAAAATGCGCTTCTGCGTGAGCATTTTGAACGGGAGTTTGTGCAGGGCCCGATTCAAAACTCGCAGGTCCAGGATTGGCTGTAACCCACCGCCTTTCTTGGGTACAATGAAGTAGGGGCTGTAAAACCCAAACCTCATCTCGGCAGGAGGGACCGGCTCGATCGCATCCTTCGCCAGCAGGACATCGATCTCTTCCCACAATACAGGGGCACCCACTGACTGCACACGGGTGAAGTGGACGCCCCTGAACTTGGGAGGCCGGCGTGCAAACTGAATTGCATAGCCGAACCGGATGGTGCGGATGAGCCATCGGGATGGACCCGGAAGCGCTAGCCAGGCTTCCAGATACCGTCTCAACAAACCCACCCGAACCACCGGCGTACCCGCGGAGGGGCAGCGAGGTGGAAGACAGGGACCCGGCTCTGGTGGCATTGTAGCGACCGAGAGCGGGGTCTGGGCGTTTTAACTTGACACCAACCTGCTTCCACCTGTGGGCAGACGGCAGAGAAGGCCCGTGGGCATTCTGCTGCGGGCTGCCCGGTGGCGAGGGGAGGGGGAGAGACGAGGAACGAGGCCCTGACTCCTCGTGACCTGGTCTCTGCGCCTCCGGGCCCAGCTGCAGACAGGAGCGATGCAGCTGAGGCTGCGTCACTGCTATCCATGAGCTGGGGAGAGGGGAACGGGAGTGGCGCTGTTCGGTGGTGGCGCGCACTGCCATTCTGACCCTCTCGGACCGAGGAGACTGGTCTTACTGGTCTGCCAGACTCGACCATGAGGGGAAACGAGGAGCGAGGCCCGGGGGCGTCGAGTCCTGGTTTCCGCCTCCTCACCCAGCGAGAGACGAGAGTGACAAGGCCGTAGCCCTCACTGTCATCTGAGCACTGGGGCCCGTGAGTGACTCAGAGGAAGTGGACTGCTCAAACTTTGGGTACCACTGACTGGATGACCAGCGGCGGAACAGAAATGAAATTCTCCACCCGGCCCTCCCCCGGGGGAAGGAGTGGTGATGACACGCACTCCCGAAGAGCAGACATCACATACTCCGGGTCGCTCCTCTTAGGGTCGTTTCCCTTCCCTTTGCTGGGGGGAAACGAACTCCGAGCGGGCTGGTTTTGAGGCGCTTCTGGACCACCAGTGTGGACATCGTCTGACCGAGGGCCAGCGCTGTGACTAATCACGGTTAGTCACTAAGCGCAGCTCCACCCCGAATCAGAACTACCCACGTGCACTGAATGTGCAGGGGTAGTGAGAGAGGAAAAACTTCTGCAGATTTAGGCATGTTTGGCTTGCCATATTGGCACCAAAATGCTTCCATACTGCCAAAATTTTTCACACGCATCCAGGCACTTTAGACCCAGGAAGTGTGGCTGTCAAGTCTGAATATTCAGCATGAGAACACACCATTACAGTAGGAACTCAGCATCATTTTCAGAGTATAACAGCCCTCTCTCCGATGTAGCGATCGACATCTGTCCTCCCCTGGGGCCCCAAATGAAATGCTTGGTCCCTCATGAGAAGGACCAAAAAAAAAAAGCACGCTGAGCGGCTCAAGCCTTTACGGGAAAGGGGAGATGAACAACGTGCCGACGTGGTCATGCATTCATGAGAGAACATGAACCACCCATGAACGCAGTCTCAACACACTGATTAAGCATGTGAAACAGCGATCATGGCCGTCAACCAGGCATGCAAGACAGTGAACGTGGCCATCGCCTCGATGACACACGGCACGCTGAGCGTTCAAGCCCTCAGGCAGGACGAACAACGTGCCGACGTGGTCATGCTCTCATGTAGAGAGCACAAACCACCCACGAACACAGTCTCAGAATGTTTGCGATGCGCTAGAGGAGTGAGTGGTTCGTGCTCACTGTAACCCTCAGATCACCAATGTTATTCGCCAAAGTAGCATCTTGCTGTGACAACCCGTGCTGTCAACCGGCGCTCGACGGCACACGGCACGCTGAGCGGCTCGAGCCTTTAAAAAGGGGAGACGAACAACGTGCCGACGTGGTCATGCACTCCTGAGAGAACATGAACCACCCAGGAACGTAGTCTCACACACTGATTAGGCATGTGAAACAATGAACGTGGCCATCAAATGAGGACAGGAAACGATCGCATCCAGAAACACACGAGTGAAACGTCATCCTGAAAAAGACGCGATCTTCACTCGTGTTGCTCTTTCAGGAAGAAAGTACTCTCTTTATTGTGCTGAAGCACACAGGGACCCAATGCGGCAACACAGCGGGGAAACTGCAAGCCCGCTGTGCGCACTCAACCGTTTACCAGCTGTGAGAACAGCTTTTGAATTAACAGTGTGTAGACACAGCCGGCAGACAGGAAATTGCGCGGTCGCTGAAACGCCGTCACGCCAACACAGAGAGATCCCTTCCCAAAACAGCAGACTCGTAGAGCGTAAGATAGATACAATCTTAAAGCTCATTCACTCAGAGAGGACACAATCGGTCGGCTCCGAAGCTAAAAGCACTATGCATGCGTTGCTTCCGCCTTTTATACCCGCGCTGGTAGGCGGGCTGCGGAATGCAAATCCTGCATGCCAATTTTCATTGGCTCGTTTTAATTCACTCATAGGCAATTGGTCTCCCTAGCGTGATCCCAATTCGTCAGGGAACTCCCCTGACGACACGTCGGAGTTCCCAGGACGAAAGGGAACCGTACCCGCAGTGCTTCAAACCGCATCCGACCCGTATTCCGACAACAGCACTAATTAAAATCCGCACCCGACCCGCTTAAAATAGAACCGACACCCGACCCGCACCCGAAATAAAGTTTAGCCAATCACATTACAGACACAATTACAAAAATGTTTATTGCCAGGTCATACAGAAGTTATCACACGACAATTAACACAAGGACAACTTCAGCCGAAGCTGTAAAAAGGCCGGTACAGTACATGAAGAACATGGCTAACGTTACCACAAAACTGAGTAGCCTTATCACATTTTACCAATCGAACAGACGCGGCTACAACACTATATCTGCCACACAATTTCGTCTAGCCTACATCTGACAATTTTGGTTTCAAACACGCCCTGCACACTACACATACTTAGTGTTAAATTTGAAAAATACTGTTCAATAGAACTGCTTTGTTACCACAGTTATCTGCGTGCTTCCTTGGTGATGAAGTTCCACATTTGCAGCTATCCAACACGAAAATGCATGCAGCAAATAAGCCTTTCACAATATTTTCTTCAGATAACTCAAAATTTCTTCCACACATAGATCCTGGGAGGGCGCAGTTCCGCCTGGCCTTGAACATGGGCTGGCATATGCAAATTTTTGGAGGCTTACATATTAATGATCCCGACTGTTGCGTCACAGTTGGTGTTATGTGGAGATTCGCCTATTTTTCAGGGGTGTTTTTCAAAAACGAGATTTAAATAAGGAGAAAACAATGGTGTTTGAGACTCACTGTATGTATGTCATGTCCATGTACTGAACTCTTGTTATTTAACTATGCCAAGATAAATTCAATTTCAAATTCTAGGGCACCTATAAAACACAGCATGCCACAGGAAAAGTGTTCAACGTATGCAACGTTTATACATCAGGCCGCTGGTGTTTGCACCATTATTTACCGCCCAAAAAAAGCAGGTCTGAAAACCAGACGCTAACTGGTAGATTGTGTTGGTCTTTATGGATATGATCCGGCTGAGTCTCTGTTCTTTAACTTCCGCTTCGTCAGTCGATCAAACTCAGAACTTTCCACTCCCATCGGCGCTTTTATGGGATTGCGCTCTCACAATAATTTGCCCTGTTTAGTAAATCTGGCCCTTAGTATTTAATATCTCAGTCTCTCTGTGGTTGTGTAGTTCCTGCTGAACTGAGAGATTAAAGTGTGCGTCGTTGTTCTACAGGTTGATATCTTGTAATATCTCAGCTAAAGGTTGTGCTGCTCTGGCTTCAGCTCTGAGATCAAACTCACACCTCAGAGAACTGGATCTGACATGGAATATAATAGGAGATAAAGGTCTGAAGCTGCTCTCTGATGGACTCAAGGATCCCCACTGTAAACTGGAGAAACTGTCGTAAGATCATACATTAATCTTAACTGAGACTAGAATAATGTTATTTTAAGCCTTTAATTCCTACTGTATTATATTTTATCTAAATTATCAACATGATCTAAAACCTGTTGCACACAATCTACTACTTGCCTTCTGTTGTCTGGTTGATGGTTTATAGTTTTTTAGCTAGTAAAAAACGATATAATTTTAAAACGTGTCCCTTAAGCTCGTGGGTCATGTGACTTTTTGCTGTGAAATCTTTACGGATTTTTAAGTAAACATAAGAAAAACCTTTATAATGTTAGTAATATTTCAAGATGATCATTTTCTGGACTGAATCAACTTAGGTTTACTTGATTATCCATACATCTTTTTTGAAAAATCATGTTCAAATGTATCAAATATGATCTTGATGATGAAATTTGAGGAGGGTTTATTAGTTTATCTAAATTGAGAGATTAAAGTGTGTGTTGTTGTTCTACAGGTTGAGTTGGTTTAATATCACAGATGAAGGTTGTGCTGCTCTGACTTCAGCTCTGAGATCAAACTCACACCTCAGAGAACTGGATCTGTCTGAGAATATAATAGCAGATAAAGGTCTACGAGATGCAAGTGTGAAGAGTCTCTCTGCTCTAAAAGATAATCCACATTATAAACTCAAGACAGTGCGGTAAGTATTGTAAGCTCGCGCTAAATCGGCCCAAAGTCCGGCGTCCGACCAGCGCGGAAGGTCTTAACGTGTTACTGTCCTTTTCTCGAGGCAAAGTATTTTGTGATTAGATGCAATATATTAATCATATATTTACTCGTTTATTTCATCTGACTCCATAAATGAAAGGTTTTAATAATATCTGTGCCTCACTAAAAGTGAGCTAATGTTTGACTATTCCGTTTAACTCTTCAATGAAAATAATGTCAAAGTCAGTTAGAATAATCAAATGTAACAATTTATTATGTCAGGTAAATGTATCATGCCAATTTCATAATCAATTCAAAGATAATCGATACAAAACATCAAATGCTCTGGAATAGAGAGAAGATGCAAACCCAACTTTAAGAAATACGTCTCTCAGCCTCACGGACCGATCTGAAGTACAGAAAAGGCCCCGATCTCCCTGCTGCATCTCATTAAATAGTCAGACCTCTTTCACATGGAAGTAGGGATGGGACGATTACCGGTTTCACTATAAACCACGATAAAATGCACTGACGGTTAGTAATATCGTTTAAAATTTAATTATCATTAAAACCGTGTTTGATTATCGCGATTTTAGATCCTGTTCAGCCAGCAACAGTCTGATGCAGGCGCAGCGCGCAATGTTGTTGTTTTTTTTTATTCAAGAAGGAATTGCGGAAGGCAGTGACCGTGCTCGGGAGATTTTTCTGCCTTTTAAGAGAACCAATTCTGAGGTGTGGTCATATTTTGGCTTTAACAAAAATCCTGAGGGAAACTTAATCGAGGATGGTCACCCTGTCAGCTCTAACATGCACAAGAAAGTAGCCGAGTCGTCTTGTGTGACCATTACCCACTGTTGTATAGCGAACGCAAGGCAAGTTAACTTTGACCTCAATACCAAAACTACTAGGAAATAATTGGGCATAAAATGTTGTTTTAAGTTGAACTATTTTATATCAATCACTTGAAATAAACGTGAAGCTTCCGCAAAGAAAAGTTCGCAGCAAGTGGCTTTGAGCCAAAGACGAACGAACAAGTTCAAACAAGACTATGTGACATTTAAGGGATAATAATTTATATTCATTATACACTTATTACACCGATTTTTTTTAGCACATAATTACGGGGACATTGAATTGAGATTAATGTTTTAAATCTTACCTGTTTATAAATCCATTACAGCGTACAAAACAATCGTTCAGACAAGATGATCATCACAACAATATTATCAAACTCTGTAAACAATAAATCAACTCTGATTTAATTTTAAAATACAATTAAAAACGGAGACGCAAGACGGCAAGTTGTATTTGAATGAAACCCCTGCTGAAAAATCCAGCTAAAACCAGCCTAAGCTGGTCAGGCTGGTTTTGGCTGGTCTCCCAGCCTGGTCATAGCTGGTTTATCAGGCTGGTTTTAGAGGGGTTTTGAACACTTTTTTAGCTGGTCAGGCTGGTCTAAGCTGGTTAGCCTGGCTGGTCTTAGCTGGTCAGGCTGGTCTTAGCTGGTCAGCCTGGCTGGTCATTGTTGGGCTTAGCTGGTTTTAGCTGGTCAGGCTGGTCTTAGCTGGTCATTGTTGGGCTTAGCTGGTTTTAGCTGGTCTTAGCTGGTTTTAGCTGGTCATTGTTGGGCTTAGCTGGTTTTAGCTGGTCAGGCTGGTCTTAGCTGGTCAGGCTGGTCTTAGCTGGTTTTAGCTGGTCTTAGCTGGTCAGGCTGGTCTTAGCTGGTTTTAGCTGGTCAGGCTGGTCTTAGCTGGTTTTAGCTGGTCAGGCTGTTTTTAGCTGGTCAGACTGGCTGACTCTATGTCTTCTCTATTTTTCCTGCCACTGTGTGTTGTGACAAATAATGTAAACAATTCCAAGTATACTTAAAATAATCTTCAGGAGCACAGGCAACAATTCAAACAAATTCCTTTTATTTGATATTGCAGCCCCTTAAAACAACCCATTGATATGCTAACAGTAATGTACAAAATTATTAATTGAAATGATTAAAATGCTAAAAACTATAATAGTAACTAAAGGAGAACAATAACAGAATTATAGAGATACATTTTACATTACATTTTTCTTTTCTTTTTTTATGACATCTTGTATTTTTTGGGATATGTAATACCCCACTTGCTTCTCCCGCTTCTCTTTCTCCTTTTTTCGGGTTCTTTTTGTTTGAGCCAGTCACTGAAGCAGACTTGAAAGATAAATAATTTAGATTATTAATTTGTCACTTTTCAACTAGTAAAACTTAGAAAGGTAATCAACTAATGTAAAACCGTTTTACTAAATTGGCTATGGCTACATAAAGTATATGAATGAATGAATGAATAAATGAAATAACAGATTACCTCTCAAAACTTGCAGCTTGGATGGTGTCAGGGGAGGCTTTGCAGAGTGTTTATTCACACACTTCTGCTCTTTAAAGTGTTTGTATGTGGATCTTCAAGACAAAACATAAATGAGCTTCAATTGTATGAAAAAAAACACTCTTCAAAATATCTTCTTTTATGTTCTACAGAAAAAATAAACTTATACAGAATATATTCCAGTTGGTAGCTATAAATGTTGTGACGTTACTCCTACTTTGGCTACCACATCAGAGCTGCATTTTTTTTAAAGATCTCAATATTACAAATAAGAAGCTGTATTTTTTTTCCTACAAAGATATCTAGTCATTTCAGTGAGATCTTAACAATTTGTGTGGGACCTTTCAGCACGTGTCAAGCAACTTTAGTCTGGGTAGATGCCATATTTAATTCTAAGTGAATCAAAAATGAGGCTGTGTGGGATATGCATACAGTCAGTTCAAAAGTTTGTACCATCTAAATGTGCTGGATCTTTTTACTTCATCACCACCCATGTTTTCTAAAGTTGATTTTTTTCAATATTTCATCAACATAACAGTACATTTAACCGATTGTAAGTCTGTCTTTTACAGACAGTGTTAGCTGTAGCTTTGATTTCGAATTAAAAGTCAATATGTGATGATCATTAGCTTTAATGCAGAACATCAATAACTATGATTGGGACTGCCATATATACATACATTATAATGAGCAAAATATTGCATTAAAAACGTTGTCAATTCTTTGGGATTAGTTGCTGTGTTTCAGCCATAGACTGTAAAAAAAGATGGACGACGCCCCTTCGCTCTCTTCCATTGATGAGAACTGAAGCCCGATATGGCGCTGACATCTTGGGGCTTGAGTTTGCGCAGTAGCGATCTCAGGACCTTCAGGAATTTCAGTATCAGTAAAAAATGTATACAAATAAATAAATAGCCCTGAGTATGGTGTCTGTCTCACTGGCCAACATAACTCAAAACAGACCTAGAGAAATAAAATAAAATATACCAATGACCATGATATCCTGTTATCATAATAGTTAAATAAATTATTATAACTACGACCATTATAACATTATATTTGTCGCCTATTATTTAGCCTACAGGCTTCTCAAGGACAATCACACTGAAAAAACCTGGGGTTAATGATTTTAAAATGTGAGACTTCTTTCAAAAGCATAAATCTTACAGACCCCAAACTTTTGGACAGTAGTGCATTGTATGTTTGAAGTGGTTTTGCTTACTAATCATATGGTTCATAGCCATGGAGATTTTCTTGGACGGGGGTGCAGCAGGCCTTCAGCATGATGATCTACAGTAGGAACGTTCATGCAATTTCACAGAGCCAACACTGTTACATAGGATTTACAATAGGGTTTATTACAAGAAACCAAGCCAGAGCAGAGGTGAACTGCAGAAAAGAGAAAGAATTATATATTTAGATAATATATTAAGATAATAATTATATATTAATATAAATAGATGCATATGAAATTAATAATTCACCCTTTGTTGTAGAGGGTTTTTTCCTGTTGCTCCTGAAATCACTTTTTTTAAATCACTATTTTTAAGTGACGTCACTGATTAACAGTGCAGTGCATTCTTTTAGGTTAAATAAATTAGCTTACTTCCAATCACCCATTGACAAATTACCAGCAAAACAAAACTATCAAAAACTGTTATCTACACAAAGATGTGGTTAAAACCCCAAACTTTTATCAACAAGAGCTCCAGTCAGACTATAGTTAGCCTTAACGTAAGTTAGGCCTAACTTACCTCTTCTGAAACTGGTTGAGATGCTAACGGACTTTTTCGAAGACACAAAACCATTTCTATAAAGTAAATATTCAACAGGAGCGTGTCAATTACACGTAATAAAGGTGTCAGGGACGTTTGTATGTATTATTTGTGTGAATTTGTTGACTAAACTCACCTGAAAGCAATGAAAACAACAGCGAGAGACGAGTTTTGCTGTGTGTCAGTTGATGACGTTTCCCGTTTCCATCTGCTCTCGCGCGCACAGCGCGCTCGCTCCAGTGTTTGAATGCGAATGTTCGAATGTTCACGCGCACGCACATTAAAACACTTCAAAGTCACGCAGCATTTAAATAAACATCTAGAATTAAAAAATCATTAATATTAAATCATGAATTTAAAACTCATTGTGTAGTTATATGACCCATTCATGTGCAATATGCCAGGTTTATGGCAGGCGAGTAAAAAAAATTGTGACTGACAGAAGTATTAAAAGTTTTTTATTTTATTTTTGAAAAATTCAATTTACATTTATATAATGATAAGTTGCGTTAGAATACTAATAATTGCGTTATATTACTAAATGGCAAGCAAACAAACAAACAAAAAATCTGGGTTCCAGACGGTCCCAATAATTAACTAGTGATATTATAATCAACTTCGTCTATATTAACTTATTGTGTGTGTGTGTGTGTGTGTGTGAATTATTATTATTATTATTATACATAATTTTATATATATATATATATATATATATATATATATATATATATATATATATATATATATAATATTGTGAGATGTTCATCAGCTTGGCTAGGCTGGGAGACCAGCTAAAACCAGCTGACCACCAAATTGTCCAGGCTGGGAAACCAGCTTGACCAGCTAGGAAAGGCTGGGAGACCAGCTAAAATAAGCTATAAGCCAGGCTGGGAGACCAGCTTGACCAGCTAAGCCAGGCTGGGAGACCAGCTAAAACCAGCAAAGCCAGGCTGGGAGACCAGCTTGACCAGCTAGGCCAGGCTGGGAGACCAGCTAAAACCAGCTAAGCCAGGCTGGGAGACCAGCTTGACCAGCTAGGCCAGGCTGGGAGACCAGATATAACCAGCTAAGCCAGGCTGGGAGACCAGCTTGACCAGCTAGGCCAGGCTGGGAGACCAGCTAAAACCAGCTAAGCCAGGCTGGGAGACCAGCTAAAACCAGCTACTTCCAGCTTAAACCAGCTAAAACCAGCCAACCAGCTTAGGCTGGTTTTAGCTGGATTTTTCAGCAGGGACGAGAGAGCGCGTCCATTGTGATCATGGTGTAACGTCTGTCAGAGAGTTTGAATACTAACGTTACCCAGATACAAGACAGTGCAAATGAACTGTTAGTTCCACGAGACTTTTATAGATGTTTTCTCTCAGTTAAGCGCACACTTCACATACATGTCGAAGAGCGAATGTTAAAAGGGAAAATAAAACACTCTAAAACACGCTACAAATCAAAGTGGAAGTAAACGCATTATAATAAAACAACGGTCAGCAGTAGAGGTCATCCTCTTTGCGCGAGCAATCTCACTCTCACTGTGTGCGTGCGCGCTCACATAAAACCAGCATGCATACAATAACGTACGCCATAGAAGAAGTTATCTTAAAGGCACATCAACATTCATGTCATGAACACTACTTAACACTAGGCGGCCGTTACAATGGATGTGCGCGGTGTTATAATGCGTTGCTATTGACGACCGTCATTATAAGGAAGGAAATACCACATAATAGAATCTTGCTTTAAAAAGTGCATAGAGCTGCTTGTTTTATTTGTTGTTTGTTGATTTTCAAATATTAAACTTCTTGAAATGTCTTCAGTGTGATCATCAACTCTTTTTGAAAAACTTTCATCTCGTTTTAACAAAACCGTGATAATATTGATAATCGCGATAATTTTGGTCACTATAATCGTGATATAAAATTTTCATACCGTCCCATCCCTACATGGAAGCATGTGCTAACAAAAGAAATTTGCATTCAGAGGTAGCACCTCTTGGGGGTGAGTGACCATTTGTTTTGGGAGACCACCTTCCCTTGTAAGTCAACTATCCATAAACTCTTAAAACCTTATTACCTTGTGTTTTATTTATTCTGAAATGAGACATTTGTACCAGTCTCACTGTGACATTTTAAACAATACCAAACATGAAAATACTCTATGATAATCATTCACATTAAACTATACATTTTCTTGGGTGAATTCAGGTGATCATCTGAGCATGAGATAGAGGGGGTGAGGGGAGAGGGAAAGAGATGTAGATTAGGATGACTTGGAGGTGAGACTTTCGTCTCGATGGTGCACGAGGGCCAGTTCAAATGGTAATCTCCAGAGAGGTCCTTTTGTCCTCTCAGGGTCTGGTCACCCCCGAAACAGACTGTCTGGAATTTCCTAATTTATCAATTCTTACAGTATTGATTCATATCATATAATATAATAATGTCACTTGAACTAGACAGTCCTCTGATCAGATGTGTCAGTAATGCATGTGTTACTGTCTGTGTTTTATTTACTGACAGATATTAAATGATGGTGAATATGGAGACACTATAGAGACATCATCATCAACACTGAAGTCACGTGACCTTTACTGGATTTACTGTATATAAATGTACATGATTTTTTGTATAATATCTAATAAAGTCTTCCTCTCTTTTATGTATTAGTGAATTGGTATTTTTTTATCAGCCATCTAAGTGAAGTGAGCAGCTCAACACAAACACAGTAACAGTAATGAACTTCAGAGCTGAGTTTCATCTGTGTTTCGGGGAACTGGATTATTTATAGGGTTTAATGATGATGATGATTTTAATGTCTTTGTCAAAAGTCTTCCTGAGATTTGATTGAAGCTCATCTGAAGAGGATATTTGCCAATGTCACATTATTATTTTTCTGTCTTTATGTTGGTGTGTATGAAAGTCAAATTATTATGATTAAGTTGCAATTTTGTGTCATCACATGATCACTACGAGTTAGCCTATATTTATCTCTTCAGAAACAGCTAGTGCTACACCATGAATATTTAAATTAAATCAGTTATTCCTTTCAGCACAAACACAACATTTGTATATGTAAATTAGGCTAATTATAGCATATCTTATACTGTATAGTTACACTGAATGGTGGATAGGCAGGTAAAGCTAATCTACGGGGAAGTAAAGGTTGGAGAGGAGAAAAAACCCTGCATACACTTCTTTACTCCAAAATGAAGATGGAAAGCAGAGAACACACAAAGTGTAGCACTACACAAACTAATAGTTACGATGAGTAGTACTTATGGGGTAGCTTATGTCAAAATGATTTACGACTTTGACCTTTGACCTTTTGGCAGGTTGAACTTCCGGTGACCTTTATGATTGACGGGTTGAACTTCCGGAATGCGGTCATGGGATTAACCTATTGACCCTGCTAGCCTATCGATCATGTTGTATGACAGTTAGTTTTGAACTATGACCTAGCTAGGACTAAATCATAATTTTGACGGTTAGTTTTTGACCTATATTAATAGAACAGATGTTTTTTTGCCGGTTGTTTGAACTTTGTCCCAGTTATATGTGTGTGTGTGTGTGTGTGGTTATATGGCTTGTGTCAGAGACCTGCGCCCCCACCGCAGTGAAAGTGAGAAGCGTATGTCACACAAAATAATCTCATCCTTTAAAATAAAACATACATTGAAACCAATTATTTTAGATGAATAAAAGTGTATAAAATAAAAAGCTACTAAAACCAATTATTTTAGATAAAAATTACATAAACATATAAATAAATATATCTTTTATATAATTTATATAATTTATATAATCTAAAGCAATTTAACTAAGGTTGAAAATATTCTGTTCTTTTAAAAGCTTACTAAAACCAATAGTTTTAGCTGAATAAAAGTGTATAAAACATTCTATCCTTTATATTCTATCCTTTATATAATTTATATAATATAAATTATATAATCTAAGGTTGAAAAAAAACATTCTATCCTTTAAAAGTATATAATGGAATGCTTACACAGTATATCTTACAAAAAAGAATAAAAATAAAAATCTTCTTACATGTTTGTAAGTCGGACGGTCTCTGACTTCAGTGATCAAGATATCAGGGGGTGAAATTATAATCCTAAAAGTTTAAAAATGTTTTAAAGTTGTAATAATGCTTTTAAAATCAATGAATTATTAAAAGTGGTAAAACAAAAACACTCCTTTCCTGTATGAGCTCACCAGCGTCTATGCACGCCCCCTCTCCGTCTGAGCTCTGACCCCCTCCTTTGCATACTCCTTTGCATCGTGAAATCTCACACTAACAAAAGTTGAAAACATACCTTTAAAAGTGTATAATATAAAATAAAATATCTTGCTAAAGTTGAAAAACATACCGTTCCTTAAAAGTATAATATAAATATCTTATTGATCCAATTATTTTAGTTTTAGATGAATAAAAAATGACTGAGTTAAAATTAACACATCAATGTCCATACCACTGATGCCCACAAAAATAATTAAACTAAAGTTGAAAAACATACCTTTAAAAGTGTATAATATAAAATAAAATAATTTTACTAAGGTTGAAAAATATTCTGTTCTTTTTAAAAGAATATAAAATAAAAAGCTTACTAAAACCAAGTCATTCAGCTGAATAAAATCATCTTACCTTATTTTAGAAAGTTGAAGTATACCATTGATGTCCACAAAAAATGCAATGTATGAATGGATTCAAAATTGTTTTACACAACTGAATTCACATAGTCATTCCTGAATGACCTCACACTGTTTCAAAACATAAGGAGCTCGTGTCTGTGTGTGTGTGTGTGTGTGTCTATGCGCGCGTCCTCTTCCTGCGAGCTCTGACCCCCCTCCTTACAGTGTAACTGTCAAGTGAATCTCACACTAACAAAAGCTGAAAAAACATTCTATTCTTTATAATCTACTAAAACCAATTCTTTCAGTTTTATAAAAAATCATCTTACATGTTTATAGAGAGTTGAAGAAGCTCTTAACACATCAATTCCATACGAATGGGTCACAAAAATAATTTAACTAAAGTTGAAAAAAATATTCTGTTCTTTTTAAAAGTATATAGTAATGAAATACTTATAAAATCTACCGAACCAAGTATTTCAGTTTTAGATAAACAAAACTGTCTCAAAACATAGCGCGTCTAATGTATGTGTGTCAAAAAGTAAAGGAGCCGTGCGCGTTTCTGTGTGTTCGTGTGTGTGTGTGTGTGTGTGTGTGTGTGTGTGTGAGAGAGAGTGTAGAGGGATACAAACTGTCACTTTTGAGTGATTTATGACCCTCTAAGCCCCGCCCCCTTTTTGACCGTGGGAATTTCCCACGCTAGCTCCTCCCACTTATGGACTGTACGTACACCGTGGGAAAATCGGACTTGTGGCACGCCTCCTTATGGGTTGAACATCTGAAGCGTGGGAAAATCTCCCATGCTCAGTAGTTCTAAACAGGTGTATATTAAAAACTTTTTAAGAAATGTACAATAAAGACATAGCCAGAGATGAGATCAGTGTTTTTTATTTATTAAAGAAGACATATGTACATTTAAAACATCAATGAAATAAGTTAAAATTACATTTTTCTCTAAAAGAGTTATTTCAAGATGTTATTTCAAGATGTTAAAACATTAAAACAACTTTTTCATTTACAAAAAGATCATTTTTCTCTAAAAAAGAGCTATTAAAAAATGAGTTAGTATTATTTCAAGATGTTAAAACATTAAAACAACTTTTTTCATTTACAAAAAGATCATTTTTAAAATGTTGACTTAAGCATTTAACTTTCACATAGTATTTTGTAAAACTTTTACATAAAACACAGTCATTGTTAAAAAGCCTTGCGTTTTTACATACCATTTGTTAAAGACTCAGAGTTTAAAGATTCAAAAGTGTTTTCCTTGTGTAATTTTTCTGGAGCAAAGTGAAAAAATGTCCACACAGTCCAGAGGTCTGAGAGGAGTGACATTTTCTGAAGGTTACAGAGAGACAGACCCAAGCTCCACCCCTACCCCCACCCACAACAGATGTCACCCTGGGAAACCCCCACATCTCCTATCCACTCCCAAATAGAAAAAGTGACCGTTCAGCTCGATGTCCGAGCCGAAATGACCAAAGAATCAGGCTGCAACGGCTCGAAGAGACCACACCCCCTAGCACACCCCTCTCAAAACTGAGTGGTCAATTTCGATTTAAGGGTGTGTGTAAAAAATGACATCACTCACGGGAATCCCCCTCCTACAGCGTCAGAGTCACATGAGCTGTTTAAAAAGGAGCGCAAACACGACACGAGATACTTGTGGTATTATTCAAGTAGAACACTATGGCTACGTCAGACCCCAAAACTCCTGAAACACTGATGAAGCTATGGAGGATTCGACCTTAGCGCCGCGAAAAAAAAACCCATAGTTACCAGGACCTGTTTAACGCGATTTCTTCACGAGCCGGCGGATCGTGTGGAATATACGTTTCACTTGTCTGAAGGACGCGCGTGTACATATGTTTATGACAAAATCAACAGAGAAGTCAGACCAGTTAACTTAGATAACGATTCACCACAAATTCAACGGAGGACCCTGATTGGATTTTATTTTATACAGAGTATGGAGAGATTTAAAAGATGACGGAAGTGAACCGGTTTTCATAGCAGAGTGGGCTGGATTAACCACGGGTACAAGATAGCCTACCGACTTCTTGCGGATTATATTAAAAAAACACCCAGAGGATTACGTTTAGGCTACATACTTTGCAGTGATTTTGGAATGGATGTACCCGAATGTTCGTGACCTATTTCTGAGGATGAGCATTTAAAATAGCCTACTACTATTTAATTCAAAGGAAGGTTTACCTGTGTTGGAACAGATTTTTTCTAAAATCACGTAGCTTTTTTTAAATGGAACGACGCATTTGGATCTGCTGACGGATACGCACCAATAGGATTACCGGCTGCAACGAATGGATACCGACAGAAAAGCATCGATTGGCTGAATATATTTTGTGATTATTTAATCCTTTCTATGTAAAGTATTTTGAATTGCCAGTGTATAAAATGTGCTATATTAAAAAAATGTGCTATATTAATAAACATGCTATGCCTTGCTTCGCCTATGTCACAGGATAAATTATGTTTGATTCACAACTCTATGCTCTCATACAGGCTAGAACTGGCTCACACTCACACAAACACCCCACCCCACCCCACCCCACCCCACCCCACCACTTTTGGCCTGAGCCCTCCAACGTGGGAAAATCCCCACGGTCCATATTTAAAGTTGTACTTTTCACAATCACATACACAAAAGACATTAAAACAATGTTTATCACTAAAATACAAAGGGTGGTAAACACACATTTGTAAAATGTTAAAAAAAGTTTGAATTGCAAACATGTTCTAGAATTAATACATCTAAAACAACATGTATTAAAATTATATAGAGCAAATATTTCTATTTTCTAACATACATTTGAAGAAAAGTTGTACTTTCACAATTACATAGTGTTTGAAGTCATTAAAACATTGTATCAATTTAAAATACACGTATTTAGCGTTCATACATTTGTAAAATGTTAAAACGTTAAAAACAACGTGCTTTAAACTCTTAAAAAAGTGAAGCAATGTAGGCCTATTGGGTAACAGATCAGCGAGTTGTTTTTAATTAAATAAAAGTTTTGTTTTCCATATATATTTAAAACTTTTTAAAAACACTGTATAAAGTTAAAATGCAATGGTTTAGTATTCGTACATTTTACAATGTTATCTGAAAAAAGTTAGAATGTGGTCCTTCACATACAGATTTAAAAAAAACGTTCAAAACAACATCAACTAAAATACAACATGCTGCTAAGTTTTGTTTAGTTTAAGTTCCGTGATACATCAGTCATCGACAGTAGAAACATGAATGAGTATAGATCATGTGTGAAGCCGAGTCTCCGCCCACCTATCACTAGATTTATTTATAATTAGGCTACACTAAATAACATTTATAAAAATAATAGTTGTTTAAAAAAATAAAAACTCATGTTTTAGTTAGTTTTGGACTTTTAGTGAAGTTAACAAATATGCACTAACTTACTGATTTATTCACCCTTCGACAGGATAATCCACATGGAGAAATCTGATCATTGTTTGAGAATGCGTTTTGGAGTAAAACATAATGAATCTGTTCAAAACTATGTGCTTTAAACTTTAAAACCGTGAAACGTAAGCGGTAGGCAAACAGTTTTTTCACAGACATGTAACACTCTCACATACAACTTTAATAACTTTTTAAAATGATACACACCTTTAAAATACAAAGGTGTATATGCCAGTATAAAAAGTTATCATAATAATGTAAAACAAGTTAGAATGTTTTCCTTCACATACAGATTTTTTTTTAAAAAACAACAACTTAAAAACAAAAAAGTCAACGTTAAATCATTTAAAACAAGTTATAGAATGTCTTTCACGAACGACTTTTAAAGATAGCCTACCAGAAAAATGGAAAATTATGTTTTTTAAGCAATGTTTCAAACGTGAGACATATCAAACAACAACAGTTAAAAAATAGTTTTTAAGTAAAACTTTTTAACAATACGATTTGCTGCTAAGTTTTGTTTAGTTTTTAGCTAAAATATCTCTTCGCGCTCCGAAAGCACAACACGAATAAGAAATAGACTGGCCTGTGAAGCGAGTCTCCGCCCATCTAACACTCACCCCAACGCATGAGAATTCACGTGTGCAGAGGTAGCTACACATTTAAATGGTGGTAAATGGTTAAACATAACAACTCTAGGTGCACGAGCCGTCAGTCGTCAACATGCGTGGGGTTTCATTCGTATAAAAGTACACAAATAAACACCCAACTCTGTTCACAAAGTGAAAGAGGCAAATAATAGGAAGAGACCAAAAGTCGGTAGAGCGTTATATCTCTTCTGCACAGCTCACGCATCTCATACGGACATACCTTCTACGTACAGTTGTCATTCTACCTCAAATTGCCGTAAATCCTCCAAGTGACCGCTACAATGTGTATGCATTAAACATATCATGCAACAGTAGTTAAAATATGTCTCAAACTATTTTTAAAAACATTATTACAACTCTTGCTTTACAAAAACTGGTATTAAAACATGACACAAAATTGTAGATTTAGTTTACAATTTAATACTGTGAAGCTGCTTTGATACAATCTGTATTGTGAAAAGCGCTATATAAATAAAGTTGACTTGACTTGACTTTACCCTTACAGTTTTTCTCAGTTAGTCATATAGTTATTTCTTTTTTATTCTCTATTTTTACAGAACTAAAATCAAGATGCTTCAAAGTAGGCTATGAATTGGAAGTAAATTACCAAAGACACAAACAACTTTGAACATTTATACATCAGTGTGTTGCAAATCAGAATTCTATCTTCTTTAAATAAAGATTCATCTTTATTCATGCTTTAATTTCTTTAAAACAGTCTGATGACATGCAATATTTCTGTGGTTAATTGATTAGTAATGTTGCGAGAGGTTTCCTCATACGAGTAAAAACGCTTTAGATGTGTTTGTGACAAAACATTCTATTCACTTAGTCTTTTTTAAATGTATGGCCAATCCTTTTTTTTTCTTCTGACCAACTACATTTCTTATGAATTAACTGAGACCAGGTTAACAACCACATATAGGGAATGCATGTTGATTACCAAGTTTCAGGCTATGCTTCAACATGTAATTATACCCTATTTTATATGGTTATGGTTCCATGTTGTTTTAATGTTTGTTTGTTTGTTTGTTTGTTATTAACTAATACCTTTTTTTAACTAACACTTCAACAGCCTGCACAAATTAAAGAAACGTATGAGCTAAGGATGTTCTCTGACCCCAAATAAACGGGTAATGGAGTGTTCACAATCTACAATATACAGTTAGATATTCTCCTACTTAGTATGTGTGTGTGTGTTTGTGTGTGAATAGTTCTGCTCAAATCTTTGGGTGTATTTTTACACACCAACATATTTTGTCACACCGTAGTGATGCAAAGTTCCACACTCTTGTAAAACCTATAGACTAACTTGAAAACATCATCTTTATACGGGAATCACACGTGTTCCAAAAACATCCATGCACCGTTTATAATAAAAACACAAAAGTTTGCAAATGATGGTTTCATTACTCCACTAGATTTAGTCATCTTGTTCAGATAGTAGATGACACTGTTCACATCACATCAACTATTACAACAGAATCACATCTGACTATTGCACTGAGAGATGTATAGGGCCTATACATTAAAGGGTGAGACTGTTAAAGTTCCACACTATGGTAAAACCTGTAGATACAATTGCACAAAAGTCAATTCTAGAGGTCAACTGGGTTAAAAGTAAATGTATCATCATGAGCCATTTAAAACAAATACAGAAAAGTCACTATAGTGATCAGTTTTAGCGTTTGAATTGACATTTGACATATTACGCTGTTTACATCTTGTTTTTGTACAGTTTTTTGCAAAAAGTCTATAGTCACAGAGCGTGGTCAAACATGTTCATATAGGAATGTATGAAAAACATGAACAAATATTGCATAAAGAGAATTAAATGACGGGCCTTCTAGTATGAGAGTGTTTAAGACTAAACAAATCATATTTATTTTAGAACATCTTTCTGCTATGTCTATGAAACATTGATGTGAAAGATGACTATTACACTTTAAACTCGTCTAACTATTACACTTATTTTGTGTGTGTGTGTGTGTCACTAAACAACATGGTTAAGCTAATGAATTACAGTTGATACGTGGTATTTTTACGTGAAAGGAGGGAAAGGAATATTTAACATATAAAAATAAAAAATATTTTAACCTATCGTCAATTTCAATTGTTAGATAAATCATCTAACAATCAACAGTTATATGTGAAACAATTAGAGTTGGTTAGAATAAGTCGCATTAGAGCAGGATCCTTGTTTAGTATTGAACATTGTTATTGTACCGCATGTTAAACAACGGTATTGTTGTCGGGCTCATCAAAGCTCACACAGTTTTCACCGGAGCATACCGACTCTGAAACAAGATCAAGTATTAGCACCTAACATTTTGGACACCTTTGTTTTTAGGCATCTTTGCATTTCTTCTGAAACACCCTGTTTTGAAACTGTTTAACAATTTTTAACATCACTAGCGTAACACTTATCGTATTGTCGAGTATGATTGTAATGTTTTGTAGGCCTATGCCGTTTTCTTTACACTTTTCCCCGGATATCTGTTTCCTATAGTTAACTGTAATGTTAGTGAACTCTAGGTCTTCTCTTTGTTCATATACGACAATATTCACATGAATGACTTGATTTGATAAAATGATGGTTTAAACCATCATCTTCACGTGAGACATTTACATTTTATTATTATACCGTCCTAGTTTTTAAATAGCGCTAAAAAGTATATTTTACATTTTAACCTTTATGCGGATATAGAATGCCGCACAAGGTTCTCTGACATATCTTATCGTGTAAAACACCTATGTAGATCTAACTATGTTTTTAAAAATACCGCGAAACAAAGACAAGGACACATCTTTCTATAAGCGACCCTCAAAATCTGTGCATACAACAAAACACATGTATGTGTACAATGATTTATCAGAAAATTACTTTTGTTTGAAGAAAAACTTAAAATCAGCAGGTGCTTGATAACTATTGAAGCTATTAAACACCCCTGAATTCGGTAATGCGAGATTGATATCACGTTTTAATTTGAACTCAATACATTTGAATGCGCTAAAGATGAACATTAACATCTCAATAATTGGTAAAATGAACTTACCAGTTGCCTGTAGGCAAAATGAAATACATCCTAACTACTTTCTACATGCTTGTTACAGAACTTATGGCGTACAATTCATCCATATGTTTAAAAATATATGTATATTTATATATATAAATATTTTGGTGTAATTATAGACATCTCTCCAGTGGCATATGCATAACTTCTCCATGACGCTACTTCTGATTGAATGTGGCATTATATGTAATCCTATACAGCTGTTTACGGCGTCATGATGACAACCCCTCCAGCGGGCATGGTGAGCTGTTGTCCTGATAAATATTTCAGGACTTCGCACACAACCCCGGTTTGCCGGTCTATCATTTTCTTCACTACTTTAATGTATACTCGAAAGTATAATGTTGAAATAAAAATAAATAAATAAATAAAAAATTACAAACATTTCTGTTGTGTTAATGTCTGAAGTCATAAAAATAGTATTATAATAGTATACATAATAATATTTAGAATAATTAAAAATACTTATAAAATATTTCAGAGATCCTTGTAAAGAGTTGCGGAATGTTTTCTGCATTTTAATTACTGTATTCCCGAGGTGGCAACCATTTCCATACCATGTCTGGATGCGCTGTGCCACGGACCACAGAGACCTTCTATCTGTTCAGGAGTTCATTAAATTTTTTTAATAAGATTATGTGTTCTGTCATGGATGACTAGACACTAGTCATGGGATGTCCAGCAGATAGAAGGACTTGAGTGGACATGCCCTGTGGTCACATTTTTTATGTCTTCATCCAGAGTTTACCCCCCACCGCAAACCTGTCGTCCTCTCACTCTGCCTTTTTCCCCGCTTTGCAACGTAGCCATCCCGTCCCTGTGACACCCGTAACATCGACCACCACGGCATCCGTTTCAGGCCAAATGGAGGAGCAGGTGAGTTACTTAAACCTGGATATGTCTCACCAGGATATGTCTCACCAGCGACCTCCGGCTTGTCACAATCCTGACATGCGTCGGGAACAGGAACGCCTTGACACCTTTCAGAATTGGACTCCTGCACCAGTAAGTCCAGCCGAGCTTGCCAAAAGTGGTTTCTACTACCTTGGCCAGGGCGACAGAATGGCTTGCTTCAGTTGTGGAGGCCAGCTTAGCAGCTGGGAACCGGGAGATCGGGCGGTATCAGAACACCAGAGGCATTACCCCAACTGCCGCTTCGTTCGAGGTGACCGTGCAGATAATGTACCTTTATCTAGCCCTTTCAATGTATCGGCAATGCAACAGTGTGAAGAAAGGTTGCTCACATTTGTCTACTGGCCCTCAAGAATAACTGTTCGACCAGAACAATTGGCTAAGGCTGGTTTTTACTATGTTGGTTGTCGTGATGACGTGAAGTGCTTTTGTTGTGATGGCGGACTCAGATGTTGGGAGTCTGGTGATGATCCATGGGTAGAACATGCCAAGTGGTTTCCAAGATGTGAATACCTGTTGCAAGAAAAGGGCCAAGAGTTTGTTCATCAGATTAAAGCAAGATTTCCCAGACAATTTGAACAGGTATTGACTAATGGAGACAGCGACTCAAGAGAATTTGTTAATCCACCTGTTGTACACCTGGGTCTTGGAGAAGACCGTTCAGAAGATGCAGTGATGATGAACAATCCTGTGGTGAAGTCTGGTTTAGAGATGGGATTTGAGCGTGGCCTGGTGAAGCAAACCGTTCAAAGAAAAATTCTCGCAAGTGGAGAAAATTACAAAACCGTTCAAGAGTTGGTGTCTGATTTACTAAGTGCAGAAGATGAGAAGAGAGAGGAGGGGCGAGAAAGTAAGTTTCTTACTTTTCTTAAGAAACATCATCTTGCCATTTCACAGCAGCTAAAAAGCGTGCAGAGCTTAATGGACCATCTTCTAGAGGAGAACGTCATCTCACAGAAAGAGTATGACATTATTCGTAACTGCACTATAGTCAAACAGCAGACGGGGCAGCTCATTGAGTTAGTCCTGTCGAAAGGAAATGCAGCAGCAGAAGTCTTCCGCAACTGGATCAAGAAGAATGATGTCTGCCTGCTGAGAGAACTGATGGCCCAGACAAGTGAAGCTGCATCCTCGAGTCAAGATCTTTCAGACTTACCTATGGAGGAACAGTTAAGAAGACTTCAAGAGGAGCGCACATGCAAAGTTTGCATGGATAAGGAAGTGAACATTGTCTTCATCCCCTGTGGTCACCTAGTGGTGTGCAAAGAATGTGCGTCTTCTCTGCGCAAGTGCCCCATATGTAGAGGCTTGGTCAAAGGCGCTGTCCGTACTTTCATATCATGAAGTGAAGATATTGATCATCCAAGTAACAACAGTTTTTGGATGTGCAAATTTACACCAACTCTAATTGTTTCACATATAACTGTTGATTGTTAGATGATTTATCTAACAATTGAAATTGACGATAGGTTAAAATATTTTTTATTTTTATATGTTAAATATTCCTTTCCCTCCTTTCACGTAAAAATACCACGTATCAACTGTAATTCATTAGCTTAACCATGTTGTTTAGTGACACACACACACACACAAAATAAGTGTAATAGTTAGACGAGTTTAAAGTGTAATAGTCATCTTTCACATCAATGTTTCATAGACATAGCAGAAAGATGTTCTAAAATAAATATGATTTGTTTAGTCTTAAACACTCTCATACTAGAAGGCCCGTCATTTAATTCTCTTTATGCAATATTTGTTCATGTTTTTCATACATTCCTATATGAACATGTTTGACCACGCTCTGTGACTATAGACTTTTTGCAAAAAACTGTACAAAAACAAGATGTAAACAGCGTAATATGTCAAATGTCAATTCAAACGCTAAAACTGATCACTATAGTGACTTTTCTGTATTTGTTTTAAATGGCTCATGATGATACATTTACTTTTAACCCAGTTGACCTCTAGAATTGACTTTTGTGCAATTGTATCTACAGGTTTTACCATAGTGTGGAACTTTAACAGTCTCACCCTTTAATGTATAGGCCCTATACATCTCTCAGTGCAATAGTCAGATGTGATTCTGTTGTAATAGTTGATGTGATGTGAACAGTGTCATCTACTATCTGAACAAGATGACTAAATCTAGTGGAGTAATGAAACCATCATTTGCAAACTTTTGTGTTTTTATTATAAACGGTGCATGGATGTTTTTGGAACACGTGTGATTCCCGTATAAAGATGATGTTTTCAAGTTAGTCTATAGGTTTTACAAGAGTGTGGAACTTTGCATCACTACGGTGTGACAAAATATGTTGGTGTGTAAAAATACACCCAAAGATTTGAGCAGAACTATTCACACACAAACACACACACACATACTAAGTAGGAGAATATCTAACTGTATATTGTAGATTGTGAACACTCCATTACCCGTTTATTTGGGGTCAGAGAACATCCTTAGCTCATACGTTTCTTTAATTTGTGCAGGCTGTTGAAGTGTTAGTTAAAAAAAGGTATTAGTTAATAACAAACAAACAAACAAACAAACATTAAAACAACATGGAACCATAACCATATAAAATAGGGTATAATTACATGTTGAAGCATAGCCTGAAACTTGGTAATCAACATGCATTCCCTATATGTGGTTGTTAACCTGGTCTCAGTTAATTCATAAGAAATGTAGTTGGTCAGAAGAAAAAAAAAGGATTGGCCATACATTTAAAAAAGACTAAGTGAATAGAATGTTTTGTCACAAACACATCTAAAGCGTTTTTACTCGTATGAGGAAACCTCTCGCAACATTACTAATCAATTAACCACAGAAATATTGCATGTCATCAGACTGTTTTAAAGAAATTAAAGCATGAATAAAGATGAATCTTTATTTAAAGAAGATAGAATTCTGATTTGCAACACACTGATGTATAAATGTTCAAAGTTGTTTGTGTCTTTGGTAATTTACTTCCAATTCATAGCCTACTTTGAAGCATCTTGATTTTAGTTCTGTAAAAATAGAGAATAAAAAAGAAATAACTATATGACTAACTGAGAAAAACTGTAAGGGTAAAGTCAAGTCAAGTCAACTTTATTTATATAGCGCTTTTCACAATACAGATTGTATCAAAGCAGCTTCACAGTATTAAATTGTAAACTAAATCTACAATTTTGTGTCATGTTTTAATACCAGTTTTTGTAAAGCAAGAGTTGTAATAATGTTTTTAAAAATAGTTTGAGACATATTTTAACTACTGTTGCATGATATGTTTAATGCATACACATTGTAGCGGTCACTTGGAGGATTTACGGCAATTTGAGGTAGAATGACAACTGTACGTAGAAGGTATGTCCGTATGAGATGCGTGAGCTGTGCAGAAGAGATATAACGCTCTACCGACTTTTGGTCTCTTCCTATTATTTGCCTCTTTCACTTTGTGAACAGAGTTGGGTGTTTATTTGTGTACTTTTATACGAATGAAACCCCACGCATGTTGACGACTGACGGCTCGTGCACCTAGAGTTGTTATGTTTAACCATTTACCACCATTTAAATGTGTAGCTACCTCTGCACACGTGAATTCTCATGCGTTGGGGTGAGTGTTAGATGGGCGGAGACTCGCTTCACAGGCCAGTCTATTTCTTATTCGTGTTGTGCTTTCGGAGCGCGAAGAGATATTTTAGCTAAAAACTAAACAAAACTTAGCAGCAAATCGTATTGTTAAAAAGTTTTACTTAAAAACTATTTTTTAACTGTTGTTGTTTGATATGTCTCACGTTTGAAACATTGCTTAAAAAACATAATTTTCCATTTTTCTGGTAGGCTATCTTTAAAAGTCGTTCGTGAAAGACATTCTATAACTTGTTTTAAATGATTTAACGTTGACTTTTTTGTTTTTAAGTTGTTGTTTTTTAAAAAAAAATCTGTATGTGAAGGAAAACATTCTAACTTGTTTTACATTATTATGATAACTTTTTATACTGGCATATACACCTTTGTATTTTAAAGGTGTGTATCATTTTAAAAAGTTATTAAAGTTGTATGTGAGAGTGTTACATGTCTGTGAAAAAACTGTTTGCCTACCGCTTACGTTTCACGGTTTTAAAGTTTAAAGCACATAGTTTTGAACAGATTCATTATGTTTTACTCCAAAACGCATTCTCAAACAATGATCAGATTTCTCCATGTGGATTATCCTGTCGAAGGGTGAATAAATCAGTAAGTTAGTGCATATTTGTTAACTTCACTAAAAGTCCAAAACTAACTAAAACATGAGTTTTTATTTTTTTAAACAACTATTATTTTTATAAATGTTATTTAGTGTAGCCTAATTATAAATAAATCTAGTGATAGGTGGGCGGAGACTCGGCTTCACACATGATCTATACTCATTCATGTTTCTACTGTCGATGACTGATGTATCACGGAACTTAAACTAAACAAAACTTAGCAGCATGTTGTATTTTAGTTGATGTTGTTTTGAACGTTTTTTTTAAATCTGTATGTGAAGGACCACATTCTAACTTTTTTCAGATAACATTGTAAAATGTACGAATACTAAACCATTGCATTTTAACTTTATACAGTGTTTTTAAAAAGTTTTAAATATATATGGAAAACAAAACTTTTATTTAATTAAAAACAACTCGCTGATCTGTTACCCAATAGGCCTACATTGCTTCACTTTTTTAAGAGTTTAAAGCACGTTGTTTTTAACGTTTTAACATTTTACAAATGTATGAACGCTAAATACGTGTATTTTAAATTGATACAATGTTTTAATGACTTCAAACACTATGTAATTGTGAAAGTACAACTTTTCTTCAAATGTATGTTAGAAAATAGAAATATTTGCTCTATATAATTTTAATACATGTTGTTTTAGATGTATTAATTCTAGAACATGTTTGCAATTCAAACTTTTTTTAACATTTTACAAATGTGTGTTTACCACCCTTTGTATTTTAGTGATAAACATTGTTTTAATGTCTTTTGTGTATGTGATTGTGAAAAGTACAACTTTAAATATGGACCGTGGGGATTTTCCCACGTTGGAGGGCTCAGGCCAAAAGTGGTGGGGTGGGGTGGGGTGGGGTGGGGTGGGGTGGGGTGGGGTGGGGTGGGGTGGGGTGGGGTGTTTGTGTGAGTGTGAGCCAGTTCTAGCCTGTATGAGAGCATAGAGTTGTGAATCAAACATAATTTATCCTGTGACATAGGCGAAGCAAGGCATAGCATGTTTATTAATATAGCACATTTTTTTAATATAGCACATTTTATACACTGGCAATTCAAAATACTTTACATAGAAAGGATTAAATAATCACAAAATATATTCAGCCAATCGATGCTTTTCTGTCGGTATCCATTCGTTGCAGCCGGTAATCCTATTGGTGCGTATCCGTCAGCAGATCCAAATGCGTCGTTCCATTTAAAAAAAGCTACGTGATTTTAGAAAAAATCTGTTCCAACACAGGTAAACCTTCCTTTGAATTAAATAGTAGTAGGCTATTTTAAATGCTCATCCTCAGAAATAGGTCACGAACATTCGGGTACATCCATTCCAAAATCACTGCAAAGTATGTAGCCTAAACGTAATCCTCTGGGTGTTTTTTTAATATAATCCGCAAGAAGTCGGTAGGCTATCTTGTACCCGTGGTTAATCCAGCCCACTCTGCTATGAAAACCGGTTCACTTCCGTCATCTTTTAAATCTCTCCATACTCTGTATAAAATAAAATCCAATCAGGGTCCTCCGTTGAATTTGTGGTGAATCGTTATCTAAGTTAACTGGTCTGACTTCTCTGTTGATTTTGTCATAAACATATGTACACGCGCGTCCTTCAGACAAGTGAAACGTATATTCCACACGATCCGCCGGCTCGTGAAGAAATCGCGTTAAACAGGTCCTGGTAACTATGGGTTTTTTTTTCGCGGCGCTAAGGTCGAATCCTCCATAGCTTCATCAGTGTTTCAGGAGTTTTGGGGTCTGACGTAGCCATAGTGTTCTACTTGAATAATACCACAAGTATCTCGTGTCGTGTTTGCGCTCCTTTTTAAACAGCTCATGTGACTCTGACGCTGTAGGAGGGGGATTCCCGTGAGTGATGTCATTTTTTACACACACCCTTAAATCGAAATTGACCACTCAGTTTTGAGAGGGGTGTGCTAGGGGGTGTGGTCTCTTCGAGCCGTTGCAGCCTGATTCTTTGGTCATTTCGGCTCGGACATCGAGCTGAACGGTCACTTTTTCTATTTGGGAGTGGATAGGAGATGTGGGGGTTTCCCAGGGTGACATCTGTTGTGGGTGGGGGTAGGGGTGGAGCTTGGGTCTGTCTCTCTGTAACCTTCAGAAAATGTCACTCCTCTCAGACCTCTGGACTGTGTGGACATTTTTTCACTTTGCTCCAGAAAAATTACACAAGGAAAACACTTTTGAATCTTTAAACTCTGAGTCTTTAACAAATGGTATGTAAAAACGCAAGGCTTTTTAACAATGACTGTGTTTTATGTAAAAGTTTTACAAAATACTATGTGAAAGTTAAATGCTTAAGTCAACATTTTAAAAATGATCTTTTTGTAAATGAAAAAAGTTGTTTTAATGTTTTAACATCTTGAAATAATACTAACTCATTTTTTAATAGCTCTTTTTTAGAGAAAAATGATCTTTTTGTAAATGAAAAAGTTGTTTTAATGTTTTAACATCTTGAAATAACATCTTGAAATAACTCTTTTAGAGAAAAATGTAATTTTAACTTATTTCATTGATGTTTTAAATGTACATATGTCTTCTTTAATAAATAAAAAACACTGATCTCATCTCTGGCTATGTCTTTATTGTACATTTCTTAAAAAGTTTTTAATATACACCTGTTTAGAACTACTGAGCATGGGAGATTTTCCCACGCTTCAGATGTTCAACCCATAAGGAGGCGTGCCACAAGTCCGATTTTCCCACGGTGTACGTACAGTCCATAAGTGGGAGGAGCTAGCGTGGGAAATTCCCACGGTCAAAAAGGGGGCGGGGCTTAGAGGGTCATAAATCACTCAAAAGTGACAGTTTGTATCCCTCTACACTCTCTCTTGTGTGTCTGTGCGCGCCCCTTCACATGTGAGCTCTGACCCCTCTCCTTCGCATACCAGAGCACGGTGAAAGTGAGGAAGGGGTTTCCTAATATCACACTAACAAAAGTTGAAAAACATACTGTTCCTTAAAAGTGTATAAATAAAATGGTTATAAAAATATACTGAAACCAATTATTTTAGATAAATAAATAAAATTCATCTTACATGTTTAGAGTTACAACTCTTGAACTTACAAGTTCAAGAAGCTCTTAAAGACATAAATCACAGAGTGGTTCTCTCTCACACCAGCGTCTCTGACTCAGAGGGTTGTATTCAGTGATGGGATGAGACATTTTGAATGCTGTGTTGGGGGTAAATTAATTTCAAAGTTTAAATGATATCTTTTTAAAAAAATATTTGTTTCATAACATATAGATGTCCATACATCCTATGAATGAGACTGCAGTTGTAATAGAAAAGATTTTTTTTTTCCTGACTCTGCTCCTTCGCATTCCTGAGCACAGTGAAAGTGATAATAATGTTTTAAATTTCACAAAAATAATATAAAATAAATACCTTGCTAGAAATCTACTGAAATGCTTGTAAAAAGAATAAAATTCATCTCACATGTTTAGAGAGTTACGATTCTTGAACTTATGTGTTCAAGAAGCTGTTGAGAGCCATAAATCACAGAGTGGTTCTCTCTCACACCAGCGTCTCTGACTCCTAGGGTTTATTCAGCGATCAGAATGAGACATTGTGTTAGGGCTAAATTTATTTCAAAGTTTAAATGATATCTTTATAAAATGTAAATGTAATGTATAAAAAAATGTATAAAAAAGTCTCTCAAACAGAGGCCCTCGCTCGTGTCTATGCTGCATTCTGACATCCCCTCCTTTCATTTCCAGAGGTAACAGTGACACTGTGAAGTGTATCTCACACTAACTAAAGTTAAAAAACATTCTGTTCTTTATAAGTATATAAAAAATATTCTCTCTCTCATCTAAAAGCATAACCTTAAAAAGTTTGCATTAGATATTTTAAAAGATTGATTAAATTAAATCTTTAAAGTTTCAATACATACTCATCTTCTATTTATCTGTACTTATGTATGATATAAATTATTTTTTTTTGCTTAACGGTGACCTAAAGTATAATTGTTATTAAACAATGTCTGTTCAAAAACTGTACTTGGTCGTCTTAAATCTCATTTATACGAAAAAGATTCAACCAGCATTTTTTGTCCATGTGGGGGTTTCAACTTTTATGGTGGGGCTTTCCATAGCTATCCCGTACATCTAAACAGAACCATCACAGAAAACTACATTTTCAAAATGTAAACAAAAGTTTTAGCTAAATAAAAACACCTTATTTCCAGAGAGGCAAAGTAGTTCTTTATGCAATGATAAAAACGATCCAAAAAAGCAAATAGTTTAAGTTGTCCTATAACAGCCCCAGGCCCTTCAGTGATAAACTACAGTGTGAACTGAAGCTTCAGGATATAGGGCGACAGACCAGATGAGTCTCGGGGGGAGTCTCTCTGCATTCCAGACTACATCCAAAGTTTACACTAATTTCATTTAAAAGTTTAAATCAAATCTTTAAAATCATATCTTCTTAGAAGATTTATGTATTATTGTTACTAAGCAGCGTCTGTCCAAAAACTTGAGATCTTAGATCTTTTGTCCATACAACATGAAACATGTTGTCAAAGTTTGTCACAATGTTTTTAAGAAATCCTAGGACTTTACATTGCTCTTATTTAGACAAAGTTGTATCATTTGGAAAATCATCACACAATTTGAGAGATGCAATGTGTGATAAGTAAAAATCACCCATCGTATAAGATCATTTTTACTTGTATCTCCCGAACTAGGGTGAAACCCTTTACTGAGAATATACCACCGGCCATCTACTCAAAATATATGTAGAAGTTTCAAATGTTAGCATTTGTTGATGGTGGTCGCATGAACAGACTTTGGGGAGAGCTATATCAGGAAGCTATGCCCTTTGACCTCCTCGATTTTGCAGGCCTTTTTGTTAAAGATTTTAGAAGATTCCCATCTAGCGGTGAAATTCTATTTTGCATTTAAACGAATAGTGCTTTCTAGCAGTTCTCCCATCTACTCGTTTTTTTTTCAACTTTGGTAAATGTGCCAAGAATCTATGACAACGTGTCTTCCGATAGCGCTTCATCGAGTTTAATTGTACATGTTCTACCGTTATGATGTACTTGTTACATGTTCTACCGTACATGTTCTACCGTTCTATATAATGATTTACACAACCGAGCAATAGACCGTACCTTTGACTTACCCGTCGAGAAGAAAGTAGATTCCTAGATAAAAGCTATCCCGATATTTATTTACATACCGATAAATTAAATTTGAATTTAATTAAAACTTCTCCTGTGGCTCGGCTTAACTATGATCCAGCATTATATTGTACCGTGCAGTGCAGCCTTTCAAATGTGGCGGGGGCAGTATCAACGCCTCCCATATGGTCTAGCGGTTAGGATTCCTGGTTTTCATCCAGGCTGCTACTCAATAGTCGAATAATCATCAATAATAATTTTTAGTAATTCATAGTCTTAGAGGCCTACACGAACTGCAGAAACAAGCAGAATGTGTGAAAACTCAGTTTCAGTTCCAAATCATTTTCACAAATACAATTATATTGAATTCAGAAAATTTCACTATGGAATACTTTATCTATCATAATTTCAATTTAGTACGTCATCATTTCAACTTTTCATCTCATAATTATGACGCATAGTCATAATTTCAACTTTTTAAGTCATCATTTCGACTTTTTGTCAATTACGCCTTTTTAATGTTTTAAAGTCATAATTTGGTTGTTGACTATAGTAGTGTTGCACCTGCATGTCCACTATAACTCGCTTGTGAGAGTCAGAGTGTGTAAAGTAAGCTCTCATTAGTGTTAGTAGAGTATTACTGGACTGGTAGGGTTAGAATAAGTAATATTACAATAAAATATCTGTTGGGGGGCATCGCGATAAAGAGTTAGCAGATATTAAGCACATATTAAAATTAACATTTTTCAACCGAGCATGAGAGGCCTTCTTCAACTTTTTAATTCAGAATTACAATGACGCCTTTTTAATGTAATGCTTAAAACGTTTTTTAGTCATAATTTGGTTGTTGACTATAGTAGTGTTGATGATGAAACGTGCTAGTGCTTTTTGTACCTCTCTGGTATTATAGTGTTTCAAGATGGCGGAACGACACGGAAGCCTCCTTGGACTTACCCGTCCCATGTAAATAAAAGATAAGAAATGATCTGATTTTAAGAAAGATCATTTTACACCCACGAGGACATATTTATGAATAAAGATGATGATTTTAGCTAATAAAATACCATTTTTCAATCTACACATGAGAGACCTTCAGAAGTCAGAACTTCAGCGGTTTAGGCCCGTTGGCGAAAACACTGCGTGTGTAAGGTAGTTTTCCAGATTTTCACCCAAAATCAAATACTGTATGACACTTTTCAAAGTTAGAATAACCTGTTGTGTTCTGACACAAGGCCATTAACCGGTTCTTTTTGTTTTATAAATGTACTTTGCTTATTTCTAAATATCAACCTGATAAATATGAATTCACGATTAAACAAGATAATTTTTAAGAAAAAACATTTTTAAGAAAAATACAACTAAACCATGATAATGTTTAGTTTAGATGTGGATGATTAAGTTTCAGGCGTAGTGCAACCAGATTTCTCTAACATCTCACTCACAACGCAAAACGTTGTAAATAAACATTTTCAAACTGTAATTTTATTTTATTGATTATGGTGATTTAAAGTTTTTGTTATTAACTAATACCTTTATCTTTTAACCAACATCTGACCCCAAATAAACAGATAATGGAATGTTCACAATCTACATTGTTAGATATTCTCCTATGTATCTAAGTAGTTGTGCTTAAATCTTTGGCTGTATTTTGTCACACCGTAGTGATACAAAGTTCCAGACTTTGGTAAAACCTGCAGGTAAAATTCCACAAAAGTAAATTCTAATTCTTCATCATCATGAGCCATTTAAAACAAATACAGGAAAGCCACTATAGTGATCCGTTTTAGCTTTTGAATGTCTGTCATTGACATCTTGTTTCTTTTTGTACAGTTTGCAAAAAGTACATAGACTGTGGTCAAACATGTTAGGAATGTATCCTATACATTAGAGGTCCTTCTACACGATAGGCCTTTAACCGGTTCTTTTTTGTTTTATAAAAAAAAGAAAACAAAAAATATGACTAAAAAAAATGACTAAATCTTTCTGCGATGCCTACGAAACATCGACGTAAAAGATGAGTATGGCTGTTTTTCTGTTACCTATTACGCTATAACTCGTCTAACTATTACACTTATTTTGTTATTTTGTGTGTGTGTCGCTAAACAACGGTTAAGCTAATGAATTACGGTTGATACGTGGTATTTTTACGTGAATTGATTCATTTTTTTATTCCGACCACACTTTGACACCATTGTTTTATTCGGCAGAATGCCGAAATATTTAATCTATCGTCAATTTCAATGGTTAGATAAATCATCTAACTATTATATCTAACAAGCACAGTCGCATTAGAGTCAGATTCTTGTTTATTTTGAACATTGTTATTGAACCGTTTTTCAATATTATTGAAAATAAATGTTAAATAAAAGCGCTATTGTTCTCGGCCTCATCAAAGTTCACATAGTTTTCACAGGAGCGTACCGTTTTTGAACAAGACTTTGTTTAAAAGATTTTGTTTGCATTTCTTCTGAAACACCCTGTTTTGAAATTGTTTAACATCGCTAGCGTAACACTTACCGTACTGCCGGTTGTGATTGTATGGCGTTTTCTTTACACTTTTCCTACAGTTAGCTGTAATGTTAGTGAACTCTAGGTCTTCTCTTTGTTCATATACGACGGTATTCGCATGAATTGGCTTGAATTGTATCTTGATTTGATACGAGAGACATTTATTATATTATATTATTATACCATAAATAGCGCTAGAATGTATATTTTAATATTTTAATCTCTGGTTCTATGTTTTTAAAGACAAGGACGCCTCTTTCTATAAGCGACCCTCAAAATCTGTGCATACAACAAAATTACTTTTGTTTGAAGAAAAACTCAGCGGGTGCTTGATCACTATTGAATCTATTAAACACCCCTGAATTCGGTAATGTTATCACATTTTAATTTCAACTAACTTACTTTTCAAATAACATCTTGTTGGTCAAATTAACTTAAAGCCTGCGCAAAATTATTCTTAAAAAACATTAACTTAAAGCATGCACATCCTAACTACTTTCTAAATGTTTGTAAATCCAAAAACTGTTGTCACTGGATTGTTTTTATGCATCAAGTTAAATGTAAATTTGCAAATCCAACTGATAGGAAAACTTTATGATAGGAAAGTACGGACGGCGTCTTTGACCAATCCTCTACATATGGGGCACTTGCGCAGAGAAGGCGCACATTCTTTGCACACAACTAGGTGACCACAGGGGATGAAGACAATGTTTACTTCCTTATCCATGCAAACTTTGCATGTGCGCTCCTCTTGAAGTCTTCTTAACTGTTCCTCCATAGGCAAGTCTGAAAGATCTTGACTCGGGGATGCAGCTTCATTTGTCTGGGCCGTCAGGCCACACTCAAATTCCATCTCCAAAGCAGGATTGTTCTCTTGTTCTCTCACAAATTCTCTCGAGTCACTGTCTCCATGAGTCAATAGCCGCTCAAATAGTCTTGGAAATCTTGCTTGAATCTGATGAACAAACTCTTGGCCCTTTTCTTGCAGCAGGTATTGACATCTTGGAAACCACTTGGCATGTTCTACCCATGGATCATCACCAGACTCCCAACATCTGAGTCCACCATCGCATGAAAAGCACTTCACGTCATCATTACGACCAACATAGTAAAAACCAGCCTTAGCCAATTGGTCTGGTCGAACAGTTATTCTTGAGGGCCAGTAGACAAATGTGAGCGACCTTTCTTCACACCGTTGCATTGCCGATGCATTGAAAAGGCTAGATAAAGGTACATTATCTGCACGGTCACCTCGAATGAAGGGGCAGTTGGGGTAATGTCTCTGGTGCTCTGATACTGCACGATCTCCCGGTTCCCAGTTGCTAAGCTGGCCTCCACAACTGAAGCAAGCCACTCTGTCGCCCTGACCAAGGTAGTAGAAACCACTTTTGGCAAGCTCGGCCGGACTTACTGGTGCAAGAGTCCAATTCTGAAAGGTGTCAAGGCGTTCCTGTTCCCGACGCATGCCAGGATTGTGACAAGCCGGAGGTTGCTGGTGAGACATATCCATGTTTAAGTAAACTCCTCCGTTTGGCCTGAAACGGATGTCGCAGGGGTGGAAAGCTCTCAGTTGCGAAGCGGGGAAAAGGGTGAAGACATAAAAATGGGACCACAGGGCGTGTTCACTCAAGCCCTTCTCTCTGCCGGACTAGTGTCTAGTCATCCATGGCAGAACGCATCATCTTATTAAAAAATGTAATGAGAACAAGAACAACACCACAAAATGTCCTTTCTTCTGTACACGGCGGGCAAAACAGTTGTATCATTTGATACAACTGTATTGCCGCCTCGGGAATATGGTAATTAAAATGCAGAAAACAAATATTGAATTATTCTAAATATTATGAGCTCAGACATTTTTTACCAGAATTTTATTTCAACATTATACTTTCATACATTGAAGTAAAACGACAATAACGACATTTACAGATGGTCTAACCAGAATAAAAAATCTCTGCAGGCTATCATGTTTTGCTCCAGGCTATAGTTGACCAGACTTTCAACTAATTCACCAACGTCAGTTTTTGCATTTTTTGACACCAGTGACACACAGAGATCCGTTACAAAAGTCCATATAGCGAGTATTTCTGTGATTTCGAATTCGTCACAACATCCACCCAACACATCCAGAACTTTTCTGAGGATTACGCCGTTCGGCTCTTTGCCGTTAAAAAACATGGGCGTTACATCAGGCCATGGCTTTGTCAAGCCTCTTACGACGTCCATTTCATTTTTGAGATTTGTCACACGTTTGGTATCCTGCGCACAATCTTTTTTCATATCACGCGCAGCGTCGATGATCCTGTGCATCAAGCCAACCATTTGGCCTCTAAAATAATCTTTAAACATAGAGTCCAGCATATCTCTTAAACGACACTCTTTCCCCGTGGCACACTCACACACCGGAGGATAATTGTACCCCGTATCGCCAGAACTCAACGGGGAGTCGCTCTCCTTTAGGTTTTGCGTCGCCATTTTTTCAGCTTTTCGAAGAGTCTACTGAATCTCCTGCAATGTTCCTGGAATCTCCCTTGCGGTACAATTGTGCCTTGTGCGTTAATGCGCAGAAGTTTGTGGGTCAGAAGTTTGCGTCAGGTTCAGGACTTTCAACTTTTGTTGCAGTGGCGCAGCAGTCCGAGGCTAGTAGAGCTAGAGTAGAGCGTGTAATGTCGTGAAATATTTATCAGGCTGGGGTCCACCCACCCTGTTGTGTAGAATGTATGGAGGTTGGCCTCAGGAAAGCCATAAATAACTAGTTCCTGCATAACCAACAAGTCCTACATGTCGCCAGAGAGAAGTTTGAATCGTTCGAGTCATACACACAAGTGCAGCGATGGAGCGCGTGAACACGAGCAGTGTGAGAGGATTCCTGAGATCTTGCGACGATCTGACTGAGAAGATTCGCTGTTTAATACAGAAGAAACTCATCAAGAAGTACTTGAGCAGGTATAAAAACCTATTTTATTTGTGGATTAAAGAATAGAATAAAGAATAGCCATTTCTATAATAAAAGTATTTCTCTCACTATGGACAACCAATCCCATGCATGCCAAACTATCATTTGGCATAACTAATCATTATCAACATATATTTTTTTGATAAAAGAGTTCCAAATGGCACTTATTTTTGACCCGCTAAGTGCTCCAAAGTTCACTTTGTCCACAAAAAAAAAGGAACTTAGTCTTAATTTAACGAAGGCTATGGATGTTAGGTAAATACGTTTATTAAATTGTACACATTCATTCATGTACACATGTTATGTGTTTCTTCTCCTTTCACATTAAATCACAATTTAGAAAAAAAGAAATTAGAAACAAATTGATTATTTTTGTAGTTGTTTAACATTTCTCAAAACATTTGTCAAATATGAAATGTTTAGTTTAGCTACTTGCACCTTATCTCGCACTTTGACCGTTATCAGCTATTATCAGATACTATTGTCCTAACATAGACTATTGTTTTAACTCTGGTTTAACCTGCTGTTCACCGACCACTTTGAACTGGTGTATGAATGTGTTTATTTTATGTTAACTTTATTTTTGCTGTACATACATTTGATGCTTGTCTTTGGTTAATACAGCTGGAGAAGAACAACAGGGAGGTTGGAAGATACAGTAGAGGAACTACAGAATAAATATGGAGAGAAAACAGCATTAAAAAGGATCAAGTCCATAGTGAAAAAAATCAGAAAAAAGAATATCAAACGTAGGAAAAGATTTATAATTTTACTTTGTTAGTAGTGAATATGTTTCTCAATCTTCAATCTTCTTAAAAAAAAATTTTTTTTTAACAGATGGTGACGTTCAGACGCTGAGCATTCAAACACATTCTGGAAACATGACAAACCAACAGCCTAACAACCATCTACAACGACAGCATAATAATACTAATAATAATAATAATAATAATTCTACATCATTCGGACGGCTATTCATTCAGATCCCTAATCAGCTTACCTTCACAATTGACCAGAAGAATGGTGGGACAATAGTTGCTCCAATCATGGTAGAAAAGACAATATATGGTGATGTTAACATCAGTGTGGTGAGTGTCTGATAAGTTAGTCCATAGAGTCTGGAACTTTGTATCACTACGGTGTGACAAAATACAGCCAAAGATACTAAGTAGGAGAATATATAACTGTAGATTGTGAACATTGCATTATCTCTTTATTTGGGGTCAGATGTTAGTTAAAAGATAAAGGTATTAGTTAATAACAAAAACTTTAAATCACCATAATCAATAAAATAAAATTACAGTTTGAAAATGTTTATTTACAACGTTTTGCGTTGTGAGTGAGATGTTAGAGAAATCTGGTTGCACTACGCCTGAAACTTAATCATCCACATCTAAACTAAACATTATCATGGTTTAGTTGTATTTTTCTTAAAAATGTTTTTTCTTAAAAATTATCTTGTTTAATCGTGAATTCATATTTATCAGGTTGATATTTAGAAATAAGCAAAGTACATTTATAAAACAAAAAGAACCGGTTAATGGCCTTGTGTCAGAACACAACAGGTTATTCTAACTTTGAAAAGTGTCATACAGTATTTGATTTTGGGTGAAAATCTGGAAAACTACCTTACACACGCAGTGTTTTCGCCAACGGGCCTAAACCGCTGAAGTTCTGACTTCTGAAGGTCTCTCATGTGTAGATTGAAAAATGGTATTTTATTAGCTAAAATCATCATCTTTATTCATAAATATGTCCTCGTGGGTGTAAAATGATCTTTCTTAAAATCAGATCATTTCTTATCTTTTATTTACATGGGACGGGTAAGTCCAAGGAGGCTTCCGTGTCGTTCCGCCATCTTGAAACACTATAATACCAGAGAGGTACAAAAAGCACTAGCACGTTTCATCATCAACACTACTATAGTCAACAACCAAATTATGACTAAAAAACGTTTTAAGCATTACATTAAAAAGGCGTCATTGTAATTCTGAATTAAAAAGTTGAAGAAGGCCTCTCATGCTCGGTTGAAAAATGTTAATTTTAATATGTGCTTAATATCTGCTAACTCTTTATCGCGATGCCCCCCAACAGATATTTTATTGTAATATTACTTATTCTAACCCTACCAGTCCAGTAATACTCTACTAACACTAATGAGAGCTTACTTTACACACTCTGACTCTCACAAGCGAGTTATAGTGGACATGCAGGTGCAACACTACTATAGTCAACAACCAAATTATGACTTTAAAACATTAAAAAGGCGTAATTGACAAAAAGTCGAAATGATGACTTAAAAAGTTGAAATTATGACTATGCGTCATAATTATGAGATGAAAAGTTGAAATGATGACGTACTAAATTGAAATTATGATAGATAAAGTATTCCATAGTGAAATTTTCTGAATTCAATATAATTGTATTTGTGAAAATGATTTGGAACTGAAACTGAGTTTTCACACATTCTGCTTGTTTCTGCAGTTCGTGTAGGCCTCTAAGACTATGAATTACTAAAAATTATTATTGATGATTATTCGACTATTGAGTAGCAGCCTGGATGAAAACCAGGAATCCTAACCGCTAGACCATATGGGAGGCGTTGATACTGCCCCCGCCACATTTGAAAGGCTGCACTGCACGGTACAATATAATGCTGGATCATAGTTAAGCCGAGCCACAGGAGAAGTTTTAATTAAATTCAAATTTAATTTATCGGTATGTAAATAAATATCGGGATAGCTTTTATCTAGGAATCTACTTTCTTCTCGACGGGTAAGTCAAAGGTACGGTCTATTGCTCGGTTGTGTAAATCATTATATAGAACGGTAGAACATGTACGGTAGAACATGTAACAAGTACATCATAACGGTAGAACATGTACAATTAAACTCGATGAAGCGCTATCGGAAGACACGTTGTCATAGATTCTTGGCACATTTACCAAAGTTGAAAAAAAAACGAGTAGATGGGAGAACTGCTAGAAAGCACTATTCGTTTAAATGCAAAATAGAATTTCACCGCTAGATGGGAATCTTCTAAAATCTTTAACAAAAAGGCCTGCAAAATCGAGGAGGTCAAAGGGCATAGCTTCCTGATATAGCTCTCCCCAAAGTCTGTTCATGCGACCACCATCAACAAATGCTAACATTTGAAACTTCTACATATATTTTGAGTAGATGGCCGGTGGTATATTCTCAGTAAAGGGTTTCACCCTAGTTCGGGAGATACAAGTAAAAATGATCTTATACGATGGGTGATTTTTACTTATCACACATTGCATCTCTCAAATTGTGTGATGATTTTCCAAATGATACAACTTTGTCTAAATAAGAGCAATGTAAAGTCCTAGGATTTCTTAAAAACATTGTGACAAACTTTGACAACATGTTTCATGTTGTATGGACAAAAGATCTAAGATCTCAAGTTTTTGGACAGACGCTGCTTAGTAACAATAATACATAAATCTTCTAAGAAGATATGATTTTAAAGATTTGATTTAAACTTTTAAATGAAATTAGTGTAAACTTTGGATGTAGTCTGGAATGCAGAGAGACTCCCCCCGAGACTCATCTGGTCTGTCGCCCTATATCCTGAAGCTTCAGTTCACACTGTAGTTTATCACTGAAGGGCCTGGGGCTGTTATAGGACAACTTAAACTATTTGCTTTTTTGGATCGTTTTTATCATTGCATAAAGAACTACTTTGCCTCTCTGGAAATAAGGTGTTTTTATTTAGCTAAAACTTTTGTTTACATTTTGAAAATGTAGTTTTCTGTGATGGTTCTGTTTAGATGTACGGGATAGCTATGGAAAGCCCCACCATAAAAGTTGAAACCCCCACATGGACAAAAAATGCTGGTTGAATCTTTTTCGTATAAATGAGATTTAAGACGACCAAGTACAGTTTTTGAACAGACATTGTTTAATAACAATTATACTTTAGGTCACCGTTAAGCAAAAAAAAATAATTTATATCATACATAAGTACAGATAAATAGAAGATGAGTATGTATTGAAACTTTAAAGATTTAATTTAATCAATCTTTTAAAATATCTAATGCAAACTTTTTAAGGTTATGCTTTTAGATGAGAGAGAGAATATTTTTTATATACTTATAAAGAACAGAATGTTTTTTAACTTTAGTTAGTGTGAGATACACTTCACAGTGTCACTGTTACCTCTGGAAATGAAAGGAGGGGATGTCAGAATGCAGCATAGACACGAGCGAGGGCCTCTGTTTGAGAGACTTTTTTATACATTTTTTTATACATTACATTTACATTTTATAAAGATATCATTTAAACTTTGAAATAAATTTAGCCCTAACACAATGTCTCATTCTGATCGCTGAATAAACCCTAGGAGTCAGAGACGCTGGTGTGAGAGAGAACCACTCTGTGATTTATGGCTCTCAACAGCTTCTTGAACACATAAGTTCAAGAATCGTAACTCTCTAAACATGTGAGATGAATTTTATTCTTTTTACAAGCATTTCAGTAGATTTCTAGCAAGGTATTTATTTTATATTATTTTTGTGAAATTTAAAACATTATTATCACTTTCACTGTGCTCAGGAATGCGAAGGAGCAGAGTCAGGAAAAAAAAAGTCTTTTCTATTACAACTGCAGTCTCATTCATAGGATGTATGGACATCTATATGTTATGAAACAAATATTTTTTTAAAAAGATATCATTTAAACTTTGAAATTAATTTACCCCCAACACAGCATTCAAAATGTCTCATCCCATCACTGAATACAACCCTCTGAGTCAGAGACGCTGGTGTGAGAGAGAACCACTCTGTGATTTATGTCTTTAAGAGCTTCTTGAACTTGTAAGTTCAAGAGTTGTAACTCTAAACATGTAAGATGAATTTTATTTATTCATCTAAAATAATTGGTTTCAGTATATTTTTATAACCATTTTATTTATACACTTTTAAGGAACAGTATGTTTTTCAACTTTTGTTAGTGTGATATTAGGAAACCCCTTCCTCACTTTCACCGTGCTCTGGTATGCGAAGGAGAGGGGTCAGAGCTCACATGTGAAGGGGCGCGCACAGACACACACACACACACACACACACACGAACACACAGAAACGCGCACGGCTCCTTTACTTTTTGACACACATACATTAGACGCGCTATGTTTTGAGACAGTTTTGTTTATCTAAAACTGAAATACTTGGTTCGGTAGATTTTATAAGTATTTCATTACTATATACTTTTAAAAAGAACAGAATATTTTTTTCAACTTTAGTTAAATTATTTTTGTGACCCATTCGTATGGAATTGATGTGTTAAGAGCTTCTTCAACTCTCTATAAACATGTAAGATGATTTTTTATAAAACTGAAAGAATTGGTTTTAGTAGATTATAAAGAATAGAATGTTTTTTCAGCTTTTGTTAGTGTGAGATTCACTTGACAGTTACACTGTAAGGAGGGGGGTCAGAGCTCGCAGGAAGAGGACGCGCGCATAGACACACAGACACACACACACAGACACGCGCTCCTTATGTTTTGAAACAGTGTGAGGTCATTCAGGAATGACTATGTGAATTCAGTTGTGTAAAACAATTTTGAATCCATTCATACATTGCATTTTTTGTGGACATCAATGGTATACTTCAACTTTCTAAAATAAGGTAAGATGATTTTATTCAGCTGAATGACTTGGTTTTAGTAAGCTTTTTATTTTATATTCTTTTAAAAAGAACAGAATATTTTTCAACCTTAGTAAAATTATTTTATTTTATATTATACACTTTTAAAGGTATGTTTTTCAACTTTAGTTTAATTATTTTTGTGGGCATCAGTGGTATGGACATTGATGTGTTAATTTTAACTCAGTCATTTTTTATTCATCTAAAACTAAAATAATTGGATCAATAAGATATTTATATTATACTTTTAAGGAACGGTATGTTTTTCAACTTTAGCAAGATATTTTATTTTATATTATACACTTTTAAAGGTATGTTTTCAACTTTTGTTAGTGTGAGATTTCACGATGCAAAGGAGTATGCAAAGGAGGGGGTCAGAGCTCAGACGGAGAGGGGGCGTGCATAGACGCTGGTGAGCTCATACAGGAAAGGAGTGTTTTTGTTTTACCACTTTTAATAATTCATTGATTTTAAAAGCATTATTACAACTTTAAAACATTTTTAAACTTTTAGGATTATAATTTCACCCCCTGATATCTTGATCACTGAAGTCAGAGACCGTCCGACTTACAAACATGTAAGAAGATTTTTATTTTTATTCTTTTTTGTAAGATATACTGTGTAAGCATTCCATTATATACTTTTAAAGGATAGAATATAAAGGATAGAATGTTTTATACACTTTTATTCAGCTAAAACTATTGGTTTTAGTAAGCTTTTAAAAGAACAGAATATTTTCAACCTTAGTTAAATTGCTTTAGATTATATAAATTATATAAATTATATAAAAGATAGAATGTTTATGTAATTTTTATCTAAAATAATTGGTTTTAGTAGCTTTTTATTTTATACACTTTTATTCATCTAAAATAATTGGTTTCAATGTATGTTTTATTTTAAAGGATGAGATTATTTTGTGTGACATACGCTTCTCACTTTCACTGCGGTGGGGGCGCAGGTCTCTGACACAAGCCATATAACCACACACACACACATATAACTGGGACAAAGTTCAAACAACCGGCAAAAAAACATCTGTTCTATTAATATAGGTCAAAAACTAACCGTCAAAATTATGATTTAGTCCTAGCTAGGTCATAGTTCAAAACTAACTGTCATACAACATGATCGATAGGCTAGCAGGGTCAATAGGTTAATCCCATGACCGCATTCCGGAAGTTCAACCCGTCAATCATAAAGGTCACCGGAAGTTCAACCTGCCAAAAGGTCAAAGGTCAAAGTCGTAAATCATTTTGACATAAGCTACCCCATAAGTACTACTACGATGGAACCCAACAGAGAATAAGGTTTCAGATAACACCTGAAAAATCTTGCATCACAATAAGTATTGTGATTGTCAAAACATTTTAGTAACTAAACAGAAACATGTTACAATGTTTACATGGTACAATTTCTGGTAAGCTACGTTTTTTATTATTGCTTGACACAAATTTCACGATTTCAATTCAATTCTTGTGATTTAATTCAATATTGACTCATTTGGATAAATATTAGGTACACAAGATGGGTGTTAATTTTTCTTAAGAAAAAAACACTCACATAATGCTGTAAACATACAGAGAGCCCTATCAGCTGGAAGTATTATTTAAGGTTCAAAATAACTCAGATTAAACAATGCGTTTATATTATAATAACAACTTTATTTAATGATATATATAAAAAATATACTAAATATCTAATATAATACACATATTTAGCAAAATACTCTCTATAGCTCTTTTTTACTAGCCAACAAAAATGCTATATCCTATATATTATGGTCATTAAATGGCTTTCTTGAGGTAAATGTTGTGTGACAATTGTTCTCCAGCTGTTTTACCTCTTTCCGCGGTTGAAAAACACTGATTGATCGATATTATGTATGAGGAATATACATTTCGGTAAGTTGTACTGTATCTTTCAACATTGTTCATTCGTGTTTATTTACTATTAGCTAGTAGAGATGATCGGTTCACGTGCCGCTAGGGATCTGTCACGTCACATTTACAAGCGCCAAAACGTCACTGGTTACTCACGTAACCGTAGTTCCCTGACAGGAGGGAACGAGACATTATGTATGGGGAAATCCATTTTCCTCAAAATGCTGAAGCCTGATTTGAATAACTCTTTTGCTTGCAAATAGCCAATGGCGCCCGCGCCCTCACCTGATTGGCTGACAGCCTCCAATATAGGTGACAACGGGCGCCAAAAAACCTCAGAATCTTTCGACTGAACGAGAGCTAATGAGGCTGAAGGCTTTTCACACGGCAGTCTACGTAATGTCTCGTTCCCTCCTCTCAGGGAACTACGGTTACGTGAGTAACCAGAGACGTTCCCTTATCGAGTCGGACATTACGTATGGGGAACATATAAAACCCCTGCCATGTGGAAGTTGGCCCAGCTCGATCGAGCCCCTGTAGAGCACAAGCACTCAGACTGATAGCGCTAGCTCTAGGCAGGGTACCGGACCTGGTTGAAACACCCAAAGTATTCTGGCACAGAGCCAACTCGGCGTCAATGTCATCAGTATCTCCCCGAACCCAGCACTGAACTGGTGTGATATGGGGGAAAAATGCAGCAAACATGTTGGTGCTTTGAGAACATTGCCGGCTTATGAACGCGGGCGTAATAAAATGGCCACATAACAGTTAATGTGAATAATATCAACCGTATCTATTACTGCAGTAACTTGTCGCTGTCTATACGACCTGGTTGAAACCATGGTAGACACGCGCCAACCGGGGTGTGTCCTCAGGTGACTTAGTCACCCAATGGCTGCTCAGTTCTCTCCTCCTGCACTGACAGAACATGTGGTGCGAACGAGGGAATGTCCAGGTTATAAAATCTCGCAAATGTGTTGTGAGATGCCCAGCCCGCTGTGAAACAAATGTCTTGAATAGACATGCCTTTTGCCCAAGCCCATGATGACGCCAAACTCCTAGTGGAGTGGGCGCGCACCCCTATCGGACAATATGTTCCTCAGGAATCATAAGCTAGTTGCACAGCTTCCACAATCCAGTGTGATAGCCTCTGCTTCAACAGCGCGCTGCCTTTCTTGGCGCCCGCATAGCAGACGAAAAGCTGCTCTGAAGCTCGAAACTGACTAGTCCTGTTCACATAAGCACGTAGCATGCGCACAGGGCACAAAGCGCGCTTCTGTGACACTGAATTGTCCAGTTCAGTGGGACAAAACGCTTGAATTGTAATCACCTGGGCTCTGAACGGTGTTGAGAGCACCTTCGGTGTGTATCAGCGTCTAGGTATGAGTCTGACCATGCAACAATCCGGACCGAACTGCATACATTCACTGTTCACTGACAGGGCATGCAAGTCTCCCACTCGTTTCCCGCAGGCTAGCGTGAGCAGTAGTGCCGTCTTAACCGAGAGCACTTTAAGGTCGTTAGATTCGGCTGGCTCGAAGGGTGGGTTGAAGAGTGCACTGAGCACTAACGATAGATCCCAAACTGGCATCTGGTGAAGGGGAGGAGGATTTAGTCGCCTCGCTTAAAACTCTGAATCATGTTCACTCTGAATAAAATCACTCACATGGCTGGGCACTTGTAATGACACATCAAGGATGTTAAGAGGCTAAAGGCAAATTTTAACCCTCTGGGCTTCTTCGCCCGAAAACGGGCAAAAACTTGAACGTTTCAAATTGTTTAATTTTTTTGCTTCATCGGATGGGGGTGAAACTTGGTGACTTTTGTTTTATTACCTATATGAACACACAAAAAAATCAAGGAGATGATTCTGATATGTTAAAGGGTCGTAAAAAAAAAAAGTCACACTTAGCTTCCTCCCGCCCGAAAACGGGCGACATAGGAAATGAATGGGAAATACGAAAAAATAGGAAAACTCAGAGAAACTTTTGGTGGTACAAGCTACAGATCAGCCACTGTGCTGAAAAAAAGTGTACAGCAATGAAGGGGTGACACTCTAAAACATCAAGAGTGCAAATAAGACACCCTCCCCCCCACACACACACACACCCACACACACAAACACACACACACACAGAGAGAAATGAACTGGTAAGACTGAAACAGCAAATTTTGCCCCAAACTATATAAAAATTATATAATCATAATAACTCCAAAACTATAGCAAGGAGAGTCTAAAGGTAGGTATCGTTTGAAAGAACTCTTTTTAAATTTTTTGAAAATATTCTTCAAAATGTATATACATTACATTTGGACATTGTCCTGCCAAGAAACAGCGGATAAAAGACAATATATATATATAATTTTTATTATGATTTTGCATATCTTTCTTATTTGTCATGGAATAACTCAGGAAGGAAATGCGGTAGGAGGAAAATTCTTTTTTAGTGAAGTCCCCCTACATGTTAGCTGCACCTGGATAAAAAAATAATAATTTTTGGATAAAGGAATCAAAAGTTACAGCATTTGGAAAAGAGACAGCCTTTTTGTACAGTCTTTGACACCCCCTCATGGGCAATTTTTTCTCCATGAAGAATATCTTGTCATAAAAGCAATAGATTATGTTAATTTTGGGCTCATTTTAATTGTAATAATATGCTGTAAAAAATGAAGTGCCATTTTCAATTATCTGAGAATGTTTCATGAGCTGTATGATGTTTTTGACACATTGCAGTACATTATTTTATAGATTATGAAAAAAAAGAAATTCTATTTATCAGCAAATAACTCAGCAATACTTAAGAGTTTTTCAAAGTGGATACATTCACTGTAAAGTTCAGACTCTAAGCTTTCAAATGACATCAACCTTGTGTTAATCAAGGCAAGATTTCTTTAAAATATGGTAAAGAATATTTTCGCAGCTAGGTGGCGCCTGCTGGCGGTACACTCGGTTTTAGAGGGATTACTCAGCACTCGTTAGGAGTTAATACATGCATTAAAAAGCTGAGATACTAAGCTTTAAAATGATATATAATTTGTGTTGTTCCATTCAGTGGTTGCTTAGTAATAAAAAAAATTCTTTCCGAATGGGAATAAATCAAATAAATAAATAAAAAAGCTATAGGCCGCCTATAGGCGGTTATAAGACATGACACAAATTAATACATTTTGAAGCCACTAGATGGCGCTCTTCTCACTTGAAAAATTTTTTTTTTTAGGCCTGCACTCTATTTTGATGTGAAATGTTGCATTTATTGAAAAATAAAATAAATAAAATAAAAATATATATATTAATTCTAATGGAAAAAATAGCTCATAAAAATTATATAATTAATGCAAAGTATCATAAAAAATTCTAAAAATTCTAAATAATAATCAGAAAACATTATAGAACAAAAATATATTTGATTTGGTATCCTGGGAAAAAGTAAAGTAAAATTTGAAGGCTTCGCCCGTTTTCGGGCGGGAGGAAGCTAAGTGTGACTATTGTACGAAGAAGCCCAGAGGGTTAAAAAGAGGATAACAAGGTGTATAACAACATCGATTTTTGTCATTGTTCTCTGTACTGACAGCACTCCAAATTTACAAAAAAATTAGCTCAATGTTAAAATTGACTGGAGTTCTCCTTTAAGATGGAAAAATGCAGTTTTACAGATACTAGACACGTGACTGTCAAATGAAAGATTGGTATCAAAGAGCACACCCAGGTTCCTAACCGACGGCGAAGACTTAACAGAGCAGCCATCAATTGTTAGACAGTATTCTAGGTTATTACATGTGGACGTTTTTTGTCCAATAATTAGAATCTCTGTTTTTTCAGAGTTAAGTAATAGGAAATTACTAGTCATCCAATTTTTTATATCAGCTATGCATTCTGTTAATTTAGTGAATTGGTAAGTTTCATCTGGGCGTGAAGAAATATAGAGCTGAGTATCGTCAGCATAACAGTGAAAACTAATGCCATGCTTCCTAATGATTTCTCCTAATGGTAGCATGTACAGAGTGAACAGCAATGGTCCTAGTACTGAGCCTTGTGGTACGCCATACTGAACTTGTGATCGATGAGACATCTCTTCATTTACTGCTACAAACTGATAACGGTCAGATAAGTAAGATTTAAACCATGCTAAAGCAATTCCACTAATGCTAACATAATTTTCGAGTCTATTTAAAAGAATGTTGTGGTCGATAGTGTCAAATGCAGCACTAAGATCAAGTAACACTAATAGCGAGATACAACCACGATCAGATGATAAGAGCAAATCATTTGTGACTCTAATGAGGGCAGTCTCGGTACTATGGTACGGTCTAAATCCTGACTGGAAATCCTTTCAGATATCATTTCTTTCTTAAAAGGAACATAGTTGTGAGGATACTGCCTTTTCTAGTATCTTTGACAAAAATGGTAGATTCGAGATCGGCCTATAATTGACAAATTCTGTAGGATCAAGTTTTTTAACAAGCGGTTTAATCATAGCCAGCTTAAAAGTTTTCGGTACATATCCTAGTGACAAAGATGAATTAATGATATTAAGAAGAGGATCTGTGACCTCTGGAAGCACCTCTTTCAGTAGCTTAGTCGGTATAGGGTCTAACATGCATGTTGTCGATTTAGATGATTTAACGAGTTTAGTAAATTCTTCCTCTCCTATAGCAACGAATGAATCAAATTTTTCTTCAAGGAGACTACAATGCACTGCCTGGCGCGATACTGTAGTAGACGGTTGCATAGTTATAATTTTCTCCCTGATATTATCAATCTTGTTAGTAAAGAAGTTCATAAAGTCATTACTGCTGTGCTGCTTGGAAACATCTGGGGTTGAAGATTTATTTTTCGTTAGTTTAGTCACTGTTTCAAATAAATATCTAGGGTTTTGTTTATTTTCTTCTAATAGGGTTGAAAAATAAACAGATCTAGCAGCTTTTAAGGCCTCTCTGTATGCAATCGTGCTCTCTTTCCATGAAATGCGAAATACCTCTAGTTTTGTTTTCTTCCAGCAGCGCTCCATTTTTCTGGCTGCTCTCTTAAGGGCCCGAGTGTGCTCGTTGTACCACGGCGTTGGACTATTTTCTTTAATCTTCTTTAAGCGCAACGGAGAAACTGTGTCTAAAGTGCTGGAAAAGAAAGAGTTAAAAGTCTAGTTCTTCAAAGTTTTCTGGGATGCTGATATGATGAAACTGATTAGGAAGATTATTAATAAAGCAATCTTTAGTGGCAGAAGTGATAGGTCTAACATATTTGTAACATGGAGTCAGCTTTGCAGCCTTGGCTAAATGAAGTTTACACGAGACTAGATAATGATCTGAGATGTCATCGCTCTGCTGCAGAATTTCAACGGCATCAACATCTATTCCATGTGATAATATTAGATCTAGAGTATGATTACGACAATGAGTAGGTCCTGACACGTGTTGTCTAGCTCCAATAGAGTTCAGAATGTCTTTAAATGCCAATCCCAATGCATCTTTTTTGTTATCTACATATATATTAAAATCACCAACAATTAGGCTAGTACTTTATCTGCAGCCAATACTAGCTCTGATAGAAAATCAGCAAATTCTTTGATAAAGTCTTTATGGTGCCCTGGTGGCCTGTATACAGTAGCCAGCACAAATCTCAAACGTGATTTATCATTTATACTATATATTGTTACATTTAGCAACAGCACTTCAAAAGAATTATATTTAAAACAAGATTTCTCAGTAATTCTGAAGATATTACTATAAATTACAGCAACACCTCCCCCTTTGCCTTTCAGACGAGGTTCATGTTTATAACAGTAATCTTGCAGGGTGGACTCATTTAAAGTAATATAATTGTCTGGTTTTAGCCAGGTTTCTGTCAAACACAGCACATCTAGATTATAGTCTGTAATCATATCATTAACAATGAGTGCTTTTGGAGTAAGGGATCGAATATTCAGCCACCCGAGCTTTATCATTTGTTCATCCGAATTATATCTGTTTTTTATTTGTTGAACATCAATTAAATTTTTACCCTTGAATGGGTTTAGGAGTTTTTTGTATGTCCTAATTCGGGGAACAGACACAGTCTCTATAGGATGATAGCTAGGTGAAAGAGGCTCTATGTGATGGGATTTATCTGACCTGGGTGACGCGAGGCCGCTAGCAGACGGTCGGTTTAGCCAGACAGTCAGTCTGCTTCCTGACCTGAGCCCCAGACTGTCATGTTTGATCTCTAAGACTATGTGCCATATTACTAGAGAGAAGAGCAGCACCATCCCAGGAGGGATGAATGCCATCTCTTTTCAACAGGTCAGGTTTGCCCCAAAAACATTCTATATTATTTTGGGGACAAAACCGCGACAGCCAGCCATTGAGTGAGGACAATCTACTACCTATCTCATCACTCTGCCGAACAGGAAGGGGGCCAGAGAAAATTACAAATTACAGTTAATTTCATCCACAGATGTGAGTCTCTTGACTGTCACGTGTGTACAGAGATAAACACAGTGTTGATGTTCTCTGATCTCCCAGCATGCAGTGCACAGCCTCCTCTCCTCATGAGCTCCCACAGACGGGCAGCGATCGGGCCAAACTCACCCAGTTGCCCGCCAAGGACTCGTCCTCCATAGACAGCGCCTCTGAGCTGGGCGGCCCCAGAGCGCTGACCTTTGACCTGCTGAACATGGTGATGTGCTTCAAGCGGATGGCCATCTTCCTGGATCCCGTCACAGACACGCTGGAGGTGCTGCGGTTCCTGCTCGGGTGAGACACGGCCCTTACAAATCACTCTGACATCTGCACATCTCACGCTGCTTCTGTACTTCAGGAGACTGTATCATGTGACTCTCATCAGAAGGCTTTTGTGTTTGTTCTAGCCTGTTGTGAAACGCATCTCTGAGTTGTTTTTGCTGCTGTGTGTCCCAGTGTTCAGCTCTGATGCTGTGTGTTTTAGGTGGAGGATGCCGCTGTGCTCCCTGTCGATCTGCGTTCTGCTCAACATCCTCTTCCTCACGCTGAGTGAAGGTGAGACACCAGTAGACGGCCGTAAATGTGCACAAATATTCTCACACAGGAACAGTTATGGCATAATAAGTGTGGTTAACCCTATAAAGCCGACTGTATTATACTTGATACACACATTTCTAAGGGCTTTAAATGATCAACATGACACGATGTTGCACTCAAACTACTACATGCCTTCTGTCGTCTGATGGATACTTTATATTCTTCTAGCAAGTAAAAGGCCTTTAATATAATTGTTCAATGTAATTCAAGCCTTCAAATTGTGGTTCTTGTGTCTTTTTGCTGTGAAATATAAAATGAGTTTCATAAAGTAAATGTGAGAATAGCTTTTAGTTTGTTAGTAATATTTCAAGATGATCATTTTCTGGACTGAAGTGACTCAGGTTTACTAGATTATCCATAAATATATTTTTTAGAAAAATTATGTTCAAATGTATCAAATATGATCATCAGGCTTTTGAGGAAGCTTTATTTGTTCATCCCTCAAATGTCATTGAATTGCATTACATTATATGTTTTAAACAGAGGCGGACAGAGTACACAGCTTCATTACTTGAGTAAAAGTACAGATACCCCTTGCTAAATTTTACTCAAGTACAAGTAAAAGTACTACAGTCAGATGTCTACTTAAGTAAAAGTACTAAAGTACTTGTTTTTAAAAGTACTTGAGTATCAAGGGTACAAGAGTACATTTTCTAAATATTGCATTACTACTGCCACAGTGCTTACATTGGTAAACACAGCAAACACTTGAAGCGAAAACTATCATTAACTTGTTCAGAAAATTGAAATAGTCTGGCGAGGTGGGGCCATGTACGGAAGCCCTGAACCGCAACGTAAAAAAAAAAAAAAAATCCGTAAAAAAAATAAAAAAATTAGGCTACGTAAAAAAAAATAAAAAAAAATTATGTAAAAAAAAAAAAATGCTATCATTTCGAGATTAAAGTCGAAATATTTCGAGATTAAAGTCGAAATATTTCGAGATTAAAGTCGAAATATTTCGAGATTAAAGTCGAAATGTTTCGAGATTAAAGTCGAAATGTTTCGAGATTAAAGTCTTCCGTAGAAGTTGTGTGTGTGCTTGCCGTTATTTCACATTGCCGCACAGGCATTCATGCGTGTGTGTGTGTGTGTAAACTGGATCTACACAAAATAATAGCTTTTTACTTTTATCTGGGCTTTCAACAAAGGGATATTCTACAGGTCTACCAGCATGGCATTAGGCTATAGGACTTTATAAAATATACTGTCAGACTGGATCAAGATATCCAACTTTATGAATGAATGAATGAATGCATGAATGAGGCATTTATATAGCGCTTTCATATGTCTACTGTAGGCCTACACTTAAAAGCGCTTTACAATCATTTCAGGGAATCTTTCCTCAACCACCAGGTTATTATATTTGAGGAAATCACGGGATCCGGCCAAATGATTGGATACAGAATGATGCACTTAAAATGTATCCAGAACGTACGGTGTCTAAGACGGCAGTTCGACTTCACAAGCGCATGTATTTACACACACACACACGCACGCACACGCATGAATGCCTGTGCGGCAATGTGAAATAACGGCAAGCACACACACAACTTCTACGGAAGACTTTATTCTCGAAACATTTCGACTTTAATCTCGAAAGATTTCGACTTTAATCTCGAAACATTTCGACTTTAATCTCGAAACATTTCGACTTTAATCTCGAAACATTTCGACTTTAATCTCGAAACATTTCGACTTTAATCTCGAAACATTTCGACTTTAATCTCGAAATTATAGCTTTTTTTTTTTACATAATTTTTTTTTTTTTACATATTTTTTTTTTTTTACAGATTTCTTTTTTTTTTTTACGTTGCGGTTCAGGGCTTCCGTAGCCATGGGTTCGGGATGATATTTTTTTCCCAGGATGGTAGGGGAAGACTCATGAATATTCATTAGGGAAGTCATCCCTGATTGGTCTGATGACCTACCCCTAACCCCGCCCCTAAACCTACCCGTCACTGGGGTTAAGACCAATCAGGGATGACTTGCCTAATGAATATTCATGCATGAGTCTTCCCCTACCATCCTGGGAAAAAAAAATACTCCCGGGATGGACCTGCTGCGTCTTCATCCATGGTTTCATCTCTTATCTAAATCTGACCATGGAGTTGACTTTGGCGGAAAGCTGAAGGTGATTGCTGATAGGCTGTCCCAATCAGTGGCGCCTGCACAATCCAATCACATTTGAGAGGGAAACAACAAATTGAGGGTTTCCGAGATGTTTCTTTTTTCCTTTTTTTTTTTTAATTTTTTTTTTAGAAGAAGTAACGGGTACTCACAGTTATGGATAGAAATGTAGTGGAGTAAAGAGTACAATATTTGCCTCTCAAATGTACTTGAGTAAAGTCATGAGTACTCCCCAAAAATGATACTCGAGTAAAGTACAGATCCCTCAAAATTGTACTTAAGTACTGTACTCAAATAAATGTACTCCGTTACTGTCCGGCTCTGGTTTTAAAACTACAGAGCTTTGATCATAAAACTATCATTTGATATCATCAGATATAGAGTGACGACTGATATTAAATAGGGGTAGGAGAAAAAATCGATTCTTAGATGCATCGCGATGCGGACGTGGACGATTCTGAATCGATTCACAAATGTAAAAAAATCGATTCTCTAAAAATGTATTTATTTATTTTTTTAATAACGTAATATTGACGGAACGCAAAAGGCGGAACTCTAAGCGGACGTGCAGTGCGCGTGCAGTCTGTGGCGCGCACATAACAGACGCATGATGGCTGAGCGCCAAATTCGAACGGCACCCTCTTCGTTAAAAGCTAACGTATGGAAAATTGGCAATTTCATTGTTACCTATTTAGTATTTTTTGTATGAAAGCTGCTTTCAGTATTTAGTTTTCACATCAATATACTGTAAACCGATCTGTTATACGTACGTTATACTGCCCTGCAATATGTGCAATGCCAGTCACAAAAAGTTACATTTTAACTGTGCTCTCTGCAGATGTTCATTCACTTTTTTTGTATAAGCTGTTTTTGATTGTGGTATACAGCAAACATTTCAAGTCATAACTCTTTATTATTTAGTTGTGTATAAGAGCGGCTTTGTATGTTACTAATTATTCAGAATATGTGTAAGTCAACAAGCATTATATGAGAGCTGCTGGTACATAATTCTATATTTTTGAACAAAAACTGTTTGTGAATTTGCTACAGCAAAATGTTTTTTGTCTGAAGGATTATATTGCTCATTGGAAATAACAAGAGGATGTTGGTTAGAAGTCTATTATTAAATGCTAGAGATTCAGAATATGTTGAAGTTTGTATTAATTTACTACAAGTACGCTGCTAGTACAGGCACACATTTATTTTCCTGTTGGTTCTTTGCAATGTTCAAATCACTTCCATTTGTTTTATTAATAAAATTGATATGGGAAGTTGGAAGTAAGTTCGTTATGGGTCATCATAAATACTTTGCTTTAAAAGTACCAAGTAAGTAAAAAAAAAAAGAAAAAAATTGTTAAAGGAGAACTCCGGTCAATTTTAACATTGAGCTCATTTTTTTGTAAATTAGGAGTGCTATCAGTACAGAGAACAACGACAAAAATCGGTGTTGCCTACACCGTGTTATTCTCTTTTTAAAATTTGCACCCTGTTGACTTCAATGGGGCAAGTTTTAAACCTGCTTTTAGCCTCTTAACCAGAGGCGGACAGAGTACACAGCTTCATTACTTGAGTAAAAGTACATATACCCCTTGCTAAATTTTACTCAAGTACAAGTAAAAGTACTACAGTCAGATGTCTACTTAAGTAAAAGTACTGAAGTACTTGTTTTTAAAAGTACTTGAGTATCAAGAGTACATTTTCTAAATATTGCATTACTACTGCCACAGTGCTTACATTGGTAAACAGAGCAAACACTTGAAGCGAAAACTATCATTAAATTGTTCAGAAAATTGAAATAGTCTGGCAAGGTGGGGCCACGGCTTGGCACATTCCCGGGATGCGATATTTTTTTTCCCAGGATGGTAGGGGAAGACTCATGAATATTCATTAGGGAAGTCATCCCTGATTGGTCTGATGACCTACCCCTAACCCCACCCCTAAACCTACCCGTCACTGGGGGTCTTATGACCTCCCTATCCCCGCCCCTAAACCTACCCGTCACTGGGGTTAAGACCAATCAGGGATGACTTCCTAATGAATATTCATGAGTCTTCCCCTACCATCTTGGAAAAAAAAATATCGCTTCCCGGGATGGACCTGCTGCGTCTTCATCCATTGTTTCATCCATGGTTTCGTCTCTTATCTAAATCTGACCATGGAGTTGACTTTGGCGGAAAGCTGAAGGTGATTGCTGATAGGCTGTCCCACTCAGTGGCGCCTGCACAATCCAATCACGTTTGAGAGGGAAACAACAAATTGAGGGTTTCCGAGATTTTTCTTTTTTCCTTTTTTTTTTTTTTAGAAGAAGTAACGGGTACTCACGGTTATGGATAGAAATGTAGTGGAGTAAAGAGTACAATATTTGCCTCTCAAATGTACTTGAGTAAAGTCATGAGTAGTCCCCAAAAATGATACTCGAGTAAAGTACAGATCCCTCAAAATTGTACTTAAGTATTGTACTAAAGTAAATGTACTCCGTTACTGTCCGGCTCTGCTCTTAACATCCTTGATGTGTCATTAAAAGTGCCCAGCCATGTGAGTGATTCCTTCAGAGTGAACACGGGTGAATCTGACTGCAGTAGATGTGAAAGATATTAATAAAAGTGATGTTATTTCAGCCAGCGCACATACCTGTATTTAAATAGCCTGATAACCTATGCGCATGAACTCGACAATCGACTACTGTGGACTTCGACCGAAAACAGGAAGAAAATACAGGTATGTGCGCTGGCTGAATTAACATCATTTTTATTCATATCTTTCACATCTACTGCAGTCAGACTCACCCGTGTTCACTCTAAAGGAATCACTCACAATGGCTGGGCACTTTTAATGACACATCAAGGATGTTAAGAGGCTAAAAGCAGGTTTAAAACTTGCCCCATTGAAGTCAACAGGGTGCAGGGTGCGTGGGTCTCTCTGCTGCTGCTGGCAGCCTCTGCTCCGGCTCTGCTGGGATACCTTGGCAACCGTTGCCAGGGCGCGACCAGCGAGATGGCAGTTCAGAAGAAGAAACACCATGCGGTCCAGCGGCGAGACCTGCAGACGGTCCACATGAGCAAACAGGAGGCCATGCTGGAGGTCAAGGGCATGTGAGTGAGCAGGACTGGGGCGTTTGAGTCATGACATCAGCACTGAGACTGAGAGATGAAGGGCTGTGTGTGTGTGTGTGTGTGTGTGTGTGTGTGTGTGTGTGTGTGTTACAGGCTGAAAGGGATAGACAACGTTTTGACCCAGGCGTGTGTGTGTGCAGAGTCTGTGTATAGAGTGTTTCACTGGGAGAACCACGCCGTGTCCTCCATGTGAGTATCGCAGAGATGCTCCAGAATCACAAGTTCTGATCTTCCTCTGTGAAAATGTACCATGGTAATCAGAGTTGCTGTCAAAATAGTCAATACATTTTTTTTTGTACTTTATTGTTACTTTGTTACTTCAGTGAAACTGTAATAACTTGATATTAACTTCCACTGTCCACAAAAACATAAAATAAAATAATATGATGATGATAATAATATGATATGATATGATATTATACATTTTAAAAATTATATTTGTGTGTTTTTAACGAGTAAAGTTTGATGACAAAGCCAGGTCTGAAATTTTAAAACAACTTTGAAAAGCTTGAAGTTTTTACTCAGAAAAAGTAAAAAAAAAATTGTACTAGAATGTTTTAGCCTGTTGCTAATAGGATTAAAACATTGCTAGTATGATAAGCATGTTAATAGCATTAATTAGCACTAGGGCTGTGAAACGATTAATCACGTATATATAAATACACACACACACATGCATGTATTTTTTTTTTTTAATTGTTATTTATATGTAAAATATTTATAATATTTAAAATATTATATCTATAATATTAAATAAATATTTATATTTACAATATTGAATTTAGAAAACTGGGTTAGATTTATCAAAGCAATATGCTGTAGAAAATGGGACACCACAGGGGAGTGTGATTAGTCCAACTTTATTCTCCATTATGATAAATGATATTTATTTAAATCTTCCAGGGGATATAGGGAGGTCTTTATTCACAGATGATGGTGCTTTATGGAAGAAAGGTAGAAATGTTGAGTATTTTAAAGAAGATGCAGGAAGAAATTTAACAAGTTGAAAATTGGGGAATAAAATGGGGATTTAAGTTCTCAGTGGAAAAATCAAAAGTATCAAAAAAAGAAATTGTTGGTCAAGGACTAGGCTTAGGTGTAATTTATCTATTTATTTTTATGAAATGTATATTAACATTATTTGTTTGCAAACATACTTTTGGGAAATGCAAATTGAGTCATGTATATAATATGTATAATAAGCATGAAAAGTAGCCTTGATGTTATGATTAATTCACTTTGAGCAATGAATCCAAAAAACTGCATTTATGGGGGGTTTTTTGTTAACCAGATTCTTTATTCAGGTTTTGAGTTCTCATAATTTACGCTGATGATCATCATAATAATACTACAGTTTATTGTATTTATATTTTAGGGTATACCATTCACAGATGTGGATTAGATTGCAGAGCAAAGCAGCGTTTCCACTGTAACTCAATGCTGTTACATAAACCTTCATGAATGTCACGTTTTGGGTTTGTTCTTGTCATGTTTCTGTGTCATGTCTTGTTTCCATGTCTGTCATGTGATTCCCTGTTTGTCATGTGATCCTGCCATGTCTTGTCATTGGTTAATTGTCTGATCATTGTTCACAGGTGTCCCTTGTTTTGTCATTAGTCTGTGTATTTAAGCCCTCATGTTTGCCATGTGTCTTTGTCAAGTATTGTTTCCTGTAATTCTGCTGTAGTGTAAGTTTCATGTTCATGCCATGCCATGTTTTTGTTTCATGTTTTATTTTAGTTACAATAAACTGCACTTGGGTTCTCATCTTTCAACTTGCCTCTAGTGATGGCAAAATCGAGGCCTCGTGAACCAATGAAACAGTTGAACCAAATGTGCCATATTGTTTCGAGGCTTCGAATCAATCCGACACCCGTCTCAACGGTGACACCTAGTGGTCACTTGCAGGTGTTGATCTGAAACAACCTTGACGAGCCATTAAAAAAATGTGTTGTTTTTTTATTATTATAATGTTCTAATATGTGAAGCTTGTAACATATAGGCTCCTCACTGTGCATAATGTTATTTTGGTCATGAAAAATGAATATTAATAAAAGAAATCAAGCCACAATGTCTCACTTTTTTAGATATTTTTATTCAAAAATATTAATTTATCTGCTGTGGAAGGACTTAGCCTACTTCTTTTTTTACAGATAATTTCTCCAGCCTTTGAAAAAATCCTCTCACAAAAACCCACGAGGTCAAAATGCGTTTATTTCACTTTTATACAGATGTGCGATTGTGTGGTCTGTTCCCGACCGTTCCAATCAAACGCTGATTCGGCGGACCACACCTGATGAAACACTTAGTGAAACACTTCGAGGCTTCGTTTGGTCATAGTCACGTGACATGGGTGTTTCGAATCACGCTTCGGATCAGTGTTTCGACACATCTGCGCTTCGGGATCTCGCAAAGCTTCGGAACGACTGTTTCGCTTCAGCCATCCTTACTTGCCTCCAGTGGATCCTTATTACAATGAAGCATCTGTTTGCACGGGTAAGCACTCAGTTGTTCCTTCACTAACACCAACCACACAATACACTTAAAAATCTTATCACCACAAAATAATTGTTATAATTGTGGCAAAATAATTTGCCTGTAAGGCGTACTCAATGGGAAGACTGAAAAGTTGTTTCCTCAGAGGCCCGTCTACCTTGACCAAGAAGAACAACACCCTTTTTGCTCTTCTGAAGTCAGCACTGCAAACACCAACACAACTGAGCTTCACAGATGAAGTGCAGTTCATCTCTAGTGTTCTATGTCCAGAGGTATGCATAACAATATAATGTATTTGTGCATGTTTCTGCACTTTCAAACCCTAATGTATGCTGCTTATGTACAGACCTGTGTATATTTTAATTAACCATTTTCTTCTGATAGCGCATCATGGCCTGGTGGACTGCAGGATTTGTCTCTGCATGATCCTTCTTCTCTGGTCCGGATTTTCATCACAGGGAAGAGTAGAAAATGTATTTGTCCAATGTATCCTTTTTTAAGCGTGAACATCATTTCTGTTAACCCAGCAGTGATTATGTTCTCCATTTACTATTTCAGTGAAGTGGAAGAATTGAATAGAGGGATAGAGAAACAATTGAGAAAAGAGGGGAGAACATCCAATTGGTAGATAGTGCTGCTGCATTCTTCACATTCTGGCCTTTAAATATTTAAAGGTCAGCAAAGTCATATCAATAACATGGTATTTCTATTCATATTTCTTGCATCTCTAGTTTTTTTTCTCAGTTCAGAGGGGCTTTATTGACATGAAAGTTTTAAGAACCTTTTGTTCCCATCAAAATTTGTTATATCTTTTATCTTTATATCTGCACGTTTCAGATAATTTCCTCATTACTTTCAATCTACAACTCAATACCTGTGCTTTCAGACGAAACCTGCGCTCACTTTCTCCCTCCCATCTTTCCTCTGCTGTGTCATCTTCTCTTCCCTCACCCTCATAATTCTCATCTCTGGATGTGAATACCACAACGGATAATTTATGCTCCATTTTAACTTCTTCTATAGACAATATCTGCCCTCTCTCCTCCAGGCCAGCATGTGTTTCTCCCTCTAACCCCTGGTTATCTGATGTTCTTTGTGAGCACCGGACCAAACTCAGGGCAGCGGAGAGAAATGGTGCAAATCAAAAGACACATCTGACCTGAGTATGTATCAATCTCTGCTCTCTTCCTTTTCTGTTGATGTTCATGCTGCAAAATCTTCACACTTTTCAAGACATTCGACTCTCTCCTCTATCCACCTCCTCCACCACCCGCCTCCTCTTTAACTGCTGATGATTTTGCTCATTTCTTCACCAACAAAACAATAACTATCAGCAGTCAGTTCTCAGCTCCACACACACAGGAACCCAGACCAACCTCTCCCACAGCCAATAACCTTCTCTTCTCCTTCTCTCCACTAACCGAGGAAGAAGTATCTAAACTTCTCCTCTCCAGCCATCTTACCACCTGCCCTCTAGACCCCATCCCCTCACACCTTCTACAAGCCACTCTCACACACTTCTACCAGCACTCGCACACATCATCAACTCATCCCTCCATACTGGCGTTTTCCCTACAGCATTCAAGCAGACTCGGGTTACTCCACTGCTTAAAAACCCACATTAAACACATCACTTGTAGAGAATTACAGACCTTTCTCTCTTCTACCATTCATTGCGAAAACATCTGAATGAGTTGCCTTCAACCAAGTATGATATTTCTTGTCTCAGAATAACCAGCTGGATGTCAACCAATCTGGCTTCAAGGAAGGGCATTCAACTGAGACTGTATTACTGTCGGTAACAGAAGCCCTACGGATCGCAAAAGCTGCTTCCAAATCCTCAGTTTTCATTCTCCTGGATCTGTCTGCTGCCTTCGACACTGTGAATCATCAGATCCTTCTGTCCACCCTCTCATCACTGGGCATCACAGGAACTGCTCTCCACTGGTTTGAGTCCTATCTCACAGGTAGATCTTTCTGGGTTGCATGGAGAGGCGAGGTATCCAAAGCACATCAGCTGACCACAGGGGTTCCTCAGGGTTCAGTGCTGCCTGGGACCCCTCCTCTTCTCCATCTACACCACATCACTGGGACACATCATACAGGCACATGGTTTCTTTTACCATTGCTATGCTGATGACACAGAGCTCTTCCTCTCATTTCAACCAGATGATCCCACAGTAGCTCCACGGATCTCAAGCTGTCTGGCGGACATCTAGGCATGGATGAAGGAACATCACCTGCAGCTCAACCTGGCAAAGACTGAGCTTCTCGTCCTCCCTACCAATCCGTCTCTACAGCACGACTTCACGATCCAGCTAGATTCATCATCAATCACCCCATCAAGGTTGGTCAGAAATCTTGGAGTAATATTTGATGACCAGCTGACCTTCACAGACCACATTACAAAGATCATGCAGGTTTGCACTGCACAACATCAGGCCTTTCCTAACTGAGCATGCAACACAACTTCTTGTCAAGGCCTTGGGTCATTTCTAGGCTTGATTACTGCAATGCTCTTCTGGCTGGACTTCCATCATGTGCAACTAAACCTCTACAAATGATTCAGAACGCTACAGCTCGTCTTGTCTTCAACAAGCCCAAAAGAGCCCCCATCACTCCTCTGTTCATCTCTCTGCACTGGCTACCACTCGCTGCTCGCATCAAGTTCAAGGCATTGACGCTTGCTTACAGATCTAGCACAGGCTCAGCTCCCTCTTACCTTCACTTGCTCCTACGAGTCTCAAAATCAGTCTCCAGAACATTTTCATTCCCGGAATGCAGAATCCCTGACAACATTCAAAAGACAGCTGGAAACTCATCTCTTCCGTGAGCACTTAACCTCTTTAAAAAAAAAAAAAAAAAATTTTTTATATATATATATATATATATATATATAATTTTTTTTTTTTTTTTTTATATATATAATAGTTTTTGCCTCTTCATGATGACTGGCTTGCTTTAGTCCTCATTTGTAAGTCGCTTTGGACAAAGGCGTCTGCTAAATGTAAATACCTTTAAACAGTACAGTAATATGAACATTAATTGGTATGAATATTGATATAATAATTTTTGTATCGTATATAATGTGTGTGTGCTCTGTGGTCATTAAGATCTTTTAAATATGAAATTTAAAATTTAAAAGTTGAACATGTTCAACTAAATCAACTAAAACCTTATTTCTCTCTTTCTCTCTCCGCCTTTCTCGCTCTTAGGAGTCAGTGAAGACGTTGTTGTTTAAGTTCTTTCTATGTGGTTCACGTCATGAACAAATTTGTTTTTGTGTGTGCTCAACTGTTATTATATATTATTTTATAAAATATACACAATCTTAAATTTACTCCCAGAGTCATCGCTGTGTCTTCCCTCCGTACTTTAAAATATGTGGTTGATCTAGTGAATGAAAAGGCAATAATACCATGAGTCCTTGTTTATTTTACTTGATGAGTTATTATAAGTAGAATATAATATAATATAAGATATAAGATAGTTATATATTATGCTATTAGTCACAATAATTACTCAACATTCAGCTCTTAGCAACCAGGTTTAATTACAAGAAAGAAAGTATTATTTGTAATAAACAAAATAAATCTTTAAAACTCTTAAGTAGTTAGAATTGGATGGAAATACTGTCTTGGTTGCACTTTTTTCAGTCCTCGCCAGCAGCCATATCACCCTGTAGCCCAAGACTGGTTCCCCACTGAAGCTAAGCAGGGCTGAGCCTGGTCAGTACCTGGATGGGAGACTCCTGGGAAAACCAGGTCACTGCTGGAAGAGGTGTTAGTGAGGCCAGTAGGGGGCGCTCACCCTATGGTCTGTGTGGGTCCTAACGCCCCAGTCTAGTGACGGGGACACTATACTGTCAAAGGGAACCATCCTTCGGATGAGACGTTAAACCGAGGTCCTGACTCTCTGTGGTCATTAAAAATCCCAGGATGTCCTTCGGAAAAGAGTAGGGGTGTAACCCCGGCACCCTGACCAAATTTGCCCCTTGGCTTCTGTCCATCATGGCCTCTAATCATCTGATCGGCTTCATCACTGTCTCCTCTCCACCAGTAAACTGGTGTGTGGTGCGCGTTCTGGCGCAGTATGGCTGCCGTCGCATCATCCAGGTTGATGCTGCACATTGGTGGTGGTTGAGGAGATTCCCCCTTCCATGTAAAGCGCTTTGAGTACCCAGAAAAGTGCTATATAAATGTAACAAATTATTATTATAGGGTCCTGGAAATGCGGTTCTCCGACTCAGTAGGTGGCGCTGTTAAACATCTCGCCACTTATATCAAAGTTTCCTTCATTTAGATTTTCTTGAGGAAACATTGTGTGTCCTCCGATACATTTCCAATGAGGTGAGTGTTACAGATACAGTTTAAGTAATCGCTTACATTTTTCTACATAGGCCTACACTTTATGGTTTAAAGTAGAATAGTGAATTTGCATTCAGAATGCCAATTCTTCTTACTAGAAATGATAGCAGAGTGAGTCTATAGACAAACAGTGTTAAACGTTGTGTTGTGACAATCTTTTAAAAACAATAGTTAAATTTTTGTATTTGAATATTTAGCTCCTGATATCATATTTATGAAAGATTTTTAAAGACTTGGTTTTCTCTAATAGATTTATCAGCACAATATAAAACTGTCTTTCAAGTGTTTTTGGCATAAAGTAAAGGAATACTGACTGTAAATAATGTGGTGCAATGCGATGATATTCACGAGTTTAGGCCATTTCTGCTCTTACATTTATCCTCAAAACGTTGCCAAAGAGTCGCAGGTATTGAATGTAATGGGTTATCAATATAACTATGTGGTTTTACAGATACTTTTTACTTTTCATGCACATGGATCCATTTCGTGATTTCCTGAGAATGACTAGTGGTAATTAATAAATATTCTAAATTCCTTTATGTTCTTTTTCAGTTCATTTAAAGGTCCCATATTGTACACCTTTCTGAGGTTTTATTTTAGGTATTGATTTTTAATTTTAGGTTTTGATATATTCTTAATAATATATATTTGCGGTATAATTACCAAAAACCATCCCAATATATTTTTACAGCTCCTTTCTCAGGAGCTCTGCCTAGAACAGGTCGATTTTGGCCTGTCTACTTAATATTCATTAGCCTCTCTTCTGATTGGCCTGTTGTTGACTGAGTGACGCACAGCCAGACCAACTACAAGTGACTCGGGTCATGTATGCTGTAGCCTGCTGTGGCTTGGTGATGCTCACAAGGTAAATAAAACACCTGTAATGATGGTGATAATTTATTTGTTATTAAAGGCACACTATGCAAGATTTGTACTTTAATATAACAGCTTCAAAGTCATTTTGATGGTAAACGAACTCGTACTAGGGCGAATCATCCCGATAGCAAAGCGGGGGGGGGCATGAAATACTTGAGTGCTTGGCTGCAATGGTCAAAGAAGAAATTATTCAAGAAGTTAAAACGAGCAAGCAGTTTTCAGTTATTGTTGATGAAACTAAAGATGTTCAGAAAAAAAGAGCAAATGTCATTTGTTCTGAGAAATTTTTACCAAGGTGTGGTTCATGAAAGCTTTCTGGAGTTTGAAGTGGCAGAACACCTGGATGCTGCCGCCTTAAGTGACAAGATTATATTCTTCCTCGAGAAGCATGGGCTGGAGTACAAGAAAAACCTTGTAGGCCTCTCTCTCTCTCTCTCTCTCTCTCTAGGGCTACGATGGCGCAGCTGTGATGCGCGTGGTACATGCAGGTGTTCAAGCAAAAATAAAAGTAGCCAAACATGCCTTCTATGTTCACTGTAGTGCACACTGCTTGAACTTAGTTATAGTAGACGCTGTAAAAAGTGTGGCAGATGGAGGAAACTACTTCTCATTATTGGAACGACTGTATGTATTCATGTCTGGGTCTTATGTACATAACAAATGGCTGGAAGTGCAGCGGGAGATGTTCGATGGTGCACCAAGGGAACTCCAACGGCTAAGTGATACACGTTGGGCCTGTAGGCACATAGCATGTCGCAATGTTATGGACAGGTTTGCCTGCAATAGTACAGGTGCTTGAAGAGATCGCATCTGAGAACCATCCACAAAGAGCTGTAGAAGCAAGAGGGATATTGGCTCAAATTGATCTGAATTTTGCTGGATCTCTTGTTCTGTTCAGAAAGGTCCTGAGTGACTCCAAGTTTTTATCAGACATGTTCCAGTCTAAAACAGTGGACTATGCTAAGGCTGTTGAACTTATTGAAGCACTTAAAGAGACACTGGTCCAGTACCGTAGTCAAGCCTCTTTTGAGGAAATGTGGAGTGAAACACTTGATTTATGTCTACGAAGTAACATTGATACAACTTAGCGAAAACCAAAGAGGCCAAGACAGACAGCAAAGGTGCTTCAGGATACTGTCATCCACTGCACCTTGGGACAGCATGTAGTTCCAGATAGCAAACACACTTTTTGTGTCTCTGTGTACTATCCAGTTCTGGATAACATGGTTGGAGAAATAGGAAGAAGAATTTGAACACGAATTGTAACATTATGCAGGGTGTCCAGGCACTAAATCTGTCAAGTCCAACTTGTTTGAGAGAGGAGGCTGTTCTGTTATTGGCTGAAGCTTATGATTCAAATATTGAGGATCTCAAAAACGAGTTACATCAGACGAGGAGAGGACTAGACAGACAAAAGGGGGGAAAGGAGAGTCCTACCACTCTAATGGAGTTCACTCAGTTTTTGGACCCATACCAGGATGTGTTTTATGAGTTGTTCAGGTTGTGTAAAATAGCAGTTGTTTTACCTGTGAGCAGTGCATCCTGTGAATGAAGTTTTTCATCTCTCAGGCTCATAAAGACTTATTTGCGGTCAACTATGACAGAAAAGAGACTATCGAGTTTGGCTGTACTCAGCATTGAATCAAAACGCACAAGGGCATTAGATCTAGATACATTTGTGAAGCGTTTTGCTGAGTAACATGGAAATCACCGCATTCAGCTGTTAAAGGCATGACAACTTAATGTTATGCTCACTGGTGAGCCTTTACAAAGCTGTTAAAATGATGACCTCAACAGAATCTGTACTTTTAAATAAACTTTTTTGTACTTTAAGTGTTTATATGTTTGTTTTGGCAACTGAGAACCTTTAATAAAACCATAAGTGTGAGAAACAAAGTTTAAAATGTGACACTGGTGTAAATGGTGTAAATCCTGCTGAACATGAAGCAGTGTTGTTATTGTTGTTGTTTTATAATGTTTCTTCTTTTGTATATACAGTATAAAACTGTCCAGAAACAGCCTGTATGAACCTACTCACAAAATGTTTTCGTACTTTTTCATACTGGGAGCTAAATGTATTTTTATGTGACTTCTTTTCAGGTTTGTGGAGATTTTGATGTAACATACCCTTTGTAACTCTGTGAGCCTTTTTGTTGATTTGCTGATACAGCAGCTCATATTTACATGTATGAAATGTCCCTTTCATGTCTCCTTAACCCTTTATAGGGCACTCATTGAAATACTTGGAAATTCTAAATTTCAACCATAGAGTGTTATTGGAGGATATTATAAGACTTCAAAACATTTGTGAGTTTTTAAAAAAATATATTTTTTTAGGTTGGAAATCAAGGGCAATGAAGTTACCATTCCAGTCCAGTCCTGGTTCCTCGCCAGTCTAGGGTAATGTTTTTCCCTTAAAAAGTGTATATATAAAAATATAATAAAAACACATAAACTTGTTACAAACATAAAAATATTTATTTAGTAACATTTTAAATTATTATTAGGAACATTTTAAATTAAATTATTATTAGGAACATTCATTAAATTAATGAATAGGGTATTCATTTATGGTTTGTGCTCCTAAGAACATCTAATATGATTCATATTTTATAAATGCACATTTGTGCATTTATAAATGTTATAAATAAATGTATACATTTATAAAAGATCTGTACTACTGATCTTTGGTATGGTCAAGTACTGGTGGTACCACTTATTTTAGCAGTAATAAGTCTCACAGTAAAAAAAAAACACCAATACATGGCATTTAACTATGATAAAAACTGTTTCAAGGGCATAAAACTTACACATAAAGGGTAAATATATAATAAGAAGTGCAAAATATCATTATAAGTATTAAAAACTGTTATAAAGGTCATAAAACTGACCAAAACCACACATATTTCAATATCTATGGCAATATAAAATGTCTATAAATGTGTTACGTTTCCCACTGGATCACTTTATAATGTTATTCAAACCTGTGATAACATCCAATGCACTAGTAAATACTATTGTCCTACGTTATAATCATAGACTGTGGTTATAATGCATTATTTGTAGAAAAAATACCCTAGTACGGCTTTTCTATACGCATAGGGCGTATGTCTAAATATGGACATTCGCTAATCTTACGTGAACAGGGCGTATGATCAAATATGGTCTCACCATTTTTCATGCCACAAATGTCAATACTTCCAAGAAATCTATGCAAACAACACCTATCTCAACATGTTGCACAACTGTTCAACCATAGAATGTGTGAGTTTCATCAACTCTCAATTTTTTGTTTTGAAGTTATTAGCGCTGATGTGAGAGTAGGTAGTAGCGCATAACCTCACTTTCCAATATCCGGAGTTTGAAATGCTCCGCGCAACTTCTGATTGGTCAGATGCCATCATGTGACTATCAGTGACGTAACCTGATCTTCGCTGATTGGCTAGGAGAAATCTATGTGCTCATATGACAACGCAAACAGGCAGGGGAGACTCAGTTTGAATGCGCGATTAAGTTACCAAATATGGTTCCTCGCCCGATTTAACTGCTGTGAATATTGTATATACTGTACTGTATTTCTCATCACTTTTTCAGGAAAGACCTCATCTGTCAAAAAAAATGTCAAGTTACTGAGGGACAAATTGGGAGAATGTGTGTTCTGAGTAAACTTTGAACTTTGGGTTAAGATTGTTGAAGGGCAACATGCTAACATCGCTGCTGAAGGACTGCTACACTACAAACCTTCAATAAATTCTTCTCCCCACAAGAACTCTGGTCAAGCTTACTTATTTTATGTATTGGAGAAATCTAATACATTGGCGAGCCACCCAAACCACTGCTCGGCCAAATACACCAAAATCTAACAATTGCATGAGATTAAGTTTGTCTGTATGAGTTTGTAAATGGCAGCCTGTGCCCTTTTGTAGTGTGTACATACTATTTCTCATCAAACTGTGATAACTATGATTAAATTCAGTATGTATACATCTGCCATATGTTGCCACCCCTCAAAAATTACTGCCCCCCTCTCGCCACCCCATAAATATTTTTCTAGATCCGCACCCGATTAACAACACAATTATGCAGAAATCTACTCACCTTTTCTCTCTGAACTAGTGTCTTTGTGTCATTTGCATGTTGGATCTTTGGAATTGCTGTGTGTAAAGCAGCAGAAAGCTGTAGTAAACAGCCTGACTGTGTGTCTCTGTCTGAGTCAAGCGAGCGGAACGGACAGAAAAGTTTAACGCTCTGACTCGTCACATACTGTACCAATCTGACCAATGAGAAGACTGGAATAGATGATTGATCCCGCCTCCAAGTCTCTTCCAGCCAATCACAACACTCGTGTGTGTGTGTGTGTGTGTGTGTGTGTGTGTGTGTGTGTGTGTGTGTGTGTGTGTGTGTGTGTGTGTGTGTGTGTGTGTGTGTGTGTGTCACTGAGAAAAGTGTACTTCATTGACGTCAGTGCTGCCACAAATGTGCCAACATGCGAAACTGTCTCGAGAAAATGAGAGAGAGAAACTCGGTTACTTCATTCTAGTGTTCATAAATATATAGGCTACATCATGTATAGGCCTAGGCTATATAAATCTTTAAAAGGTATCATCTTTAATAATTAGGTGATTGTTAAAATTATTAAAAGCTTCGAGTATGATTTTTCTAAGAGTCTGTCACTACTCCATATTGTTTTAATAATTTTCCTAACAGAAGACCCTGTATTTAACTCTGCATCAGTAAGTTGTACTTTTCCATTACGTAACATCAGCTTCCTGAAGCTAAATATTAAAGATGAACATAAATTGCTATGAACACAAATTGCTATAAATGTCTTTATCATTTCCGTCAACAGAGGGAGACACAGGCCAGTGGTGTAGTCCAGTTGGGTAGTGCTCATATTAAATAATACTGTTAAAGAGTTGATAAAAGCACCACATTTTACATGAAGCTTCTTTAGGACCTCCTGAATGATTTCAGCCTAGCCCAGCGGAAATATTGAAATTTAGTGTCAAATCACTTAAAAATTCAATATTCAAGTAAAACTTTCAGGGTAATGGCCTTTTAAGACCACTGAATAAGCTTCCTTTTGTTAATTTGTGCTCAGGCCAGTAGATCTTCCGAATTATAAGTGTGCCAAGACACCTTATACCTCAAAAAACCTAAAAAATCCCTGTATAATATAGGCGGACTTATTACAAAAATGCTTAAATGTTAAGAGATCTTGGTTTTCTCTTTTATTTTTCAATTCAAGGTCATTCATATAGCTATCTACTGAGTTCATAGTTTGGTCATTAGTTTTATGTTAGGCTGCCTCACATCACATTAAATCCTGTTTGTGTGTGACAGTACATAGCTAGATGTACATTCAGTTATTTTGGTTTCCTATTGTAGACGTGCTGCATGTCAGAATCTCTTGATTCGTTCGTTCTTTTATGCTTACATAACATTAGTTTCTGAAACCTCAACATGGAGCTGAACTGGGCTCTATGTATTATTTGCCAGAAAGACACCTCTGAACCCCCGAGATGTCCCTTGCAGACACCTGGGACAAGTGGTGATAAATCTGATGCCTATAGATCATTTCTTAATGTCGAGCAATTCAGGGCGATTGACAATCTTCCAACTAAACTCTATTTTGGGAATGATGAAACGGCTGGCACTTTTGCTTCACATTCTGCTTCTTGGCACAAATCTTGCCACCTAAAGTTGATAAATTCAAAGCTTATGAAAGCAACAAAGAAGAACATGCGGGATGCTGTTGAATCTGGAGGGGGAAAGCCAATTAAACGCCAACGACTGGATGTCCGAAAGTGCTTCTTCTGTGAGGGTGGCATAGGTCAAGGTGCTCTCCATGAAGTATCAACATTTGATACTGACAGGAATAAGGGAAGAGAGATTTTGATGAAGACGCTCTCATCCTGGCAAAAGCTGCGAAGATTATTAGAAATTACATATTCAACCATACAGGCTTCAAATTCACTGGCTCCTTCCCAGAAAGATATCAAGAAACCTCACTTCCTTCAAGCCTAAAGTCTCTTATCTCGATGATAATGAATGGCTCCAACTTTAAAGATCAAGAGAAATGTGAGGCTCAGGCTTGCCTCACAATGGGACAAGGCATTCTTTATAACACAAAGAAAAGGGCAACACCCACTGCTGACCAGACACAGCCTTGATCGTGAACCACCGCTCCCTATTTACATAGGCCTTAATGTACATGTACAAACCAGAAGCAAGCAACTGGTCCAGCAATGAAACCAAATGGGTATTAGCATTTCATATGACAGAGTTATTCAAATGTAAGACTGGCTTGCTAAAGCCACATGTGAACGCTTTGAAGTTGATGGTGTTGTGGTTCCAGCTTGTCTCCGGAAAGGGCTCTTCACAGTTGGTGCCCTTGATAACCTTGACTATGACCCAAGTTCAACCACTTCTGTAGGCTCCTTTCATGGTACTGGAATCAGAATGTTTCAGTTTCCAACTAAGGATGACTGTGGTGTACAGAGACCACCCATTATGATACCACCTTTTGAAAATAAAAATAATAAAAAGCTCTTCCTGACACTTTTACCGCTGTCCCCACTGTAGCTCTGAAAAATACTTCTGTTTCAGTGAGTGTAATGTAGTTACAGCTTTGGGCTTATTGGATTATGCAAGAGAAGAGGAAAACAACTGGGTCAATCATGCACTGCCACTTGTAGAGAAGACAGAACTGGCCAGTGATGATGCAGTTGCATGGTCTGCATATCATGCTTCTATGCAACCATTGGTGGAAGACAGGGAGAAAAATTGTCCTGTTCCTCTTAGTCTTAACTATACCTATTTTTTCAGATATTCTTTCCCTTACCCACACTATATCATCATACCTCTACCTCTCTTATATATACACTTCTCCTACATTCTTTTAATTAATCCTGTGTTATTCAGAAACTGAAACAACACCTTTACCGTACTATTTCCTATATATGAGTCTAATATATTCTTTAATGTTAACTCTTTTCCTTCATTCTTCCATATTTCTTCTCTTAGCACTTCTCTTTCTTCATCGTAATCCTTACAATTTATAATCACGTTCTCATTTTCAGACACTGTTTCACTCTGTCCACATTTCTCACACAATCCCATTGGATGTTTAGATATTAGATGTAATTCAAACCTGTATGTCCCATCCTTAATCTTGTAATTATATTTTCCTCCCTCCTATTTCCCCCATTCTACCTTTTGCCACTTTCTTTTGAATTGCATATAAATGTCTCCCTTTAGTCTCATTATCCCAATACTGTTGCCACTTTTTAATCATTTTTTTAATCATACTGCTTGCTTAGCTAATTTATCTGCTTCTTCATTCCCTGTAATTCGCACATGGGCTGGAACCCGCATAAACTGTACTTCTATCCTACCTTGTTTTAACTCAAAGAGATTTTGAAGGATTTCCATTACTAAGTCTGGCCTTGATTCTGACTTTTGGTTATCAATACTGACCATCGCTGAATATGAATCTGAACATATGACCGCATTTTGTATTTCTATTGCTAGCAGAACAGCCATCAGTTCACCTGTATTTACTGACAGTTGATCACGTATTCAAGCTTTTCTCTTTATCTGTAACTTTGGACCATTGACTGCCACTCCTACTCTCCATCCTTTTTTTGAAGCATCTGTGTATATCTGTATATTATTTCCGTACTTAAGCCCTAAATATTCCTTTCTCACTTCCATCTCACTAATTCCTTCTTTTTGTCTTATCTTCAGTAGTTAAATTAAATCTTAAAAAAAAAGTTAAATCTACTATTGGCTGATGAAGAATCCATATAATGTGGGCACATCACTCTTATACACATCTATATTTACTTTATACACTATATTATTCTTTCCTTGTTCCCAACATATTCCTTGTATACTCTTTGTTGTATGTACCTCATCCTGACTCTTAATATTTGTCCAATATACTGCCATTAACTGTTGCCTTCTATTATCAAACAGCATTTCATTTATCTTGACTTGCATTGCTGCAATAGGTGTTGTTGGATATGTATGGCCCCACTGTAAAGTTTTGTCTGAAGTTCCTTGATTTTCCACTAGATGGCGTTATTTCTACACAGATTATTTATCCTTAGTTTAATGCTTGTGATGCTCTCACCTGTGTTGAATCATACCTAATGATAACCCCTAATTTAAGGCCTCACTGCCTTTTGTTCTTGTTCAGTCCTGGGGCTCGTTCTTCGTACGTTGCTTATTACATCCGAGATCAAATGACACATCCAAGATGATATCATCGTGCGAATCATGATCCGGCTAACTCGGTTCTTCGAACACACTTGCCGGATATGATTAGTATAGCTGGATTGAGTTATCTGAGATAATTGCGCGTTCATGCGCTGGTTAAAAGGGGATATGTATCGATAGTAGAAACATTGATCAGCAACGCTGCTATTGGCTGCTCAGCGTGGCCAAAGAGCGCGCACAGTTTTTCTCCTCAGCAGAGCAAGAACTAATAGTCGAAGTTTATTCGGAATTTTAATGTTTAATCAAAACGCCAGGGAACACCTCAAAGTCTGCAAAAGCCAGGAGAGAGGGCTGGCAAAAAGTAGCAGACAATTTAAATCCGTTAGAAGTGGCCATGTTAGATGTTTTTATCACTTAATAGCCTATATTTTTGTATTTTAATAATTGCATAATTACTTTGTGCATTGTAATGTCAGAGTCACCACACTAGAACATGGGAACAAATAAAAGTGAAGTACAAAAATATTCTACATAATGGTCATTTTTAGTTTTTTATTATTAGTTTTACTATTATTTTTTTTATTATATTTTTAAACTGTGCATTTATTATTTATTTTAATATATATATATATATATATATATATATATATATATATATATATATATATATATATATATTTATATTTATTTTATTTATTATATCTTTTATAAAAAGCACTATTAAATAAATGGTGTTCTGTTTATAAAAGCAACCAAGAAAAAGGCTGAAAAAAAGAAAAGATCTTAGTAGCCTACACTGTAAAATAATTTTTGCTGCTTTAAATTAAGGCTGTATAGTCATTTCAACTGTTAAATCTTGAGTAATGATGAATTGCTTTGACTTGTGAAAGTGAAAACTGATAAACTTATGTTAATGTAAAAATATTTTGCCATGAGTTATTGATCACATTTTTCCCGAGTGTAGTTCATTGTAATCACATTGTGTTTTCCTCTTTTGTGCACTTTTACATAATACACCAACACTTGTATCTGTTCCCAAGAAAGTGGTGGCTGAAATATGTGCAGTAAGTGGACATTTTCTAACTTTCCAAAGGAAAGAAAGTATAAGACTTTGTAATGTCCATTTGTTTCCATTGCACTGGACAGTGAATAAACCCTCTCAGATAACTGTCATATGGAGGAACTAGCTTACCTGCAAGTGCATAAAAAACTTTACTTAATTTATATTTGTATGCTTTATGGCTGCAATATAAGTTGCAGGATTCTACATCTACAGAAAGGCCTACAGAAGAGTCTGCACAGACAGAGGACACATAGGCCTACAGGCAGGCCCGCCCACAGAAATGACTGGGCCCCTGAAAAGGTCCAGTGAATGGGCCCTCCCCAAATCTGCTATAGGCTACTCATATCATGCGTGTGCTCTCTCTATCTCTCTCTCCTACATTAACACATACATTAACTGAGAGAGACTTAGGGGCGCAACTACCCAGTGTCAGAAGGGTATGCAGCAACAATTTTGCTGTCACTGACTCTAGGGGGTAGGGGGGTTGGTGGGCACCCCCCGTAAGAAAATTTTGTGCTTTTTAATGTTAAATTCATCAATCTGGTGCACTTTGAGAGTTCAAAATTAAAAACTCCAACCCATATTCAGTGTGCAAATTAAAAATTAAAACCTCTTTTAGTTAGTGTCTGTCTACATTACACTACTACATGATAATAGTTATAATATTAATCCCATGATATAATAGCCATATATTGTAAAACAAATGCACTGAAAAATAAAGGAAACTTTCATAATTAGTTTTGTACTAATTTCTACCCGTCACTGGTCCGGATAACCATATAGTTCCAAAGAACCATGGGCCGCTGATCTACTTGTTTCATGGGCCGGTGTTTCAGAAAAAAAACTAACGCTGACTTTTTTTGACCAATGCATTACACCGGCACTAACCCAGCGCCGCCGATTAAGCAAAACAAAACAAAACGAATGTACAGTTTTATGGGCCATTAAGACAAAAAAAAGAAAAAAGTATGGGATGCATCGGCCCAAAAAGCACGTCGGCCCACTGGGAATCTCCCGGTAGTCCCGATGGCCAGATGGATCTACATGCCTGGACGTCACACTTTAAATCCTACCTGTTTCATTTCATCCACTTATTTAGCTGCTGTCTCATCAATTGACATGCCATCTCCTTTTCCCTCTTTCTTTTTCTATGTTTAGCCCCCGCCAGCTTTTTTGCTTTATTCATCTTTTTCGACGACAACTCGCTACTCGTACCTGCTGCTCGCTCAGCGCTCACGGCGCCCGCGCCCGATCGCGATATTAAGTACAACAAAAATTAGATCAGACCATTTTCAGGAAAGGGGTGTTTCATTATGACACAGGCTACATTTTACTCAAGCAACATTAAATAAAATGCATTTTTTTTCTCACTTTCAACAATTAATGGTGCTATTTTGGTTCAAAATAAAATATGGTAACTTTTGCTTATATTTAGGATGAACATAATTATAGCTGGACTGCATGGGCCCCCTCTAGTGGCTGGGCCCCAGAAAATGTTCCCCTTTATCCCCCCTTATCGACGGCCCTGCCTACAGGTGGGCAGTGTATAGACAACTTTTCCTTTTTATTTGTTGCATGAGGCATGTGTCTAATATCTCTTGTTGCAGGCACTTGACCACTGGCTTTTCTTTACAAAGAACAATTGAAATAAAACTCAAGGAACTAAGCATATGTGTCTTTTATTAAACATTTAATAAAAAGTGTTTTTTTTTGGCAATGTTGTGTAATATGGCACATGCAACAATGTCACAGGCCCTGTCAGGTGTGCAACCCTCAGACTTTTCAGACACTGAAATCTTCCTTTTAGTTACCCAAAGATCATTTCATTGTGTGCCCTTGTCCTGGCTAGAGCTGCATTGTAACTGGTTTGGGTCATGGAGTGGGGGTCATAAAACACCTGTCTGCAGGCAGGAACATGTCATAATCACCTATGAAAAAATGCAGTTCTGTTAGGATCAGCATAAGTGTATGTAATACAGTGAGCTTGATATTTAATTGTGGAACTTTTCTTACCACTTTAAAATAATGTGCATAAATGTGAATCTCTGAAAATTCTTAAGTCATGTACGGATCCTGGCCATTTTGCTTTCACATTTGTGATATAGAAGATTTTAGTCAACTGCCTTTTTTTATTTGATATAATATTACTAATCTGGAATATTAAGAATCACAATAGTAACTGGGCTGCACATTTACATGTGAATCCCCTTTCTGTTCACATAATCCCCTTCATTGAGGCCTTGATGGCAGTCTATGGTAGCCTATATGGTACCAATCACGTTAGTGAAGCCTGAGTGACATATCTGTAATCGGCATGGTCATGATTGTATGATCTTCATAAAAAAAATATGATATAGCCAAAAAAAAAAAAAAAATGCTTTACAACATTGGGTCTTAAGTGGCTTGGAAATGCCACAAAAAAAAAACCTAAAACTGTTTTTTAAACCTAAAAGTGACAAAAAACGAATCTCACGAATCACGAGAAAAAAAATCTATATCTCAGAAAGAAAGTGCACTATCGCGCTGCGCTGGACTTCCCGTATCAGCTCCGCTTATGAAGCCGGGATCTAATCCTGTTAACATGAAATAAGCCTGCTCGTGAGCAGGTTTAAGATTGCGCACCTGTTGCTATGACAGCAAGTCCAGGATGAGCTTCGAAGAACCAAACAATCCAAGATCATGCCAAATCGCCAACAATCAAATCCAGCTAAGTGAGTTAGCGACGTACGAAGAACGGACCCCTGATGTTAGCCAAAGTGTTGTCATTCCTAAGAATTTTTGGGTCTGAGATTTTTTCTCTGCCTTCTGTTTTGTTCTTTGATTACCCGCATTTCCCAAACTTTATTAGAGAACTCTAACATTACTTTCAACGATTCCTCGCTTAACTGCTCAATCATATAATAGCTGATTTCATCTTGACCAGGAGTAATTTCTCTCATTCTCCTCAATGCTTGTTTTAGTTCTGTCATTCAAATGGGACATCCATTATGTCATCTCTTTCTTCTCTTTTTTCCAATAGATGAGGATGTTCTTTGAATATTTCCTCCCTTTTTCTCTTAAATTCTTCATTCAGTTTTTCCGTACTGTTTACTTTTAGAAATGTATTACAAAACATTTCTCACTGTTTTCTACTGCTATAGCTTCCCCTTCATTTAACATGAGATATTCTGTCTCCTTCCTTATTCCATTCATCCTTCTGATCATATTCCATTCCTCTTCTATTGATGTCCCTATTCTGTCACAGAAATCTCTCCAATGTTGCCTTTTTGCCCTTCTTACCACAACTTTTACTTGTGCTTGTTCTCTCTTATATTCCATTATATCTTGATAGTTATGACTTCTTACCTTTGCTCTCCTTTTCCTTCTAATAGCTTCATCACACTCCTTATTCCACCGGTACCATTTTAATCTTTCGTCTTACTTTGCTTTTAGGAATATTACTAACTGCTGCATTTTTCATGACCCCTATCATTTTCTCACTTATAGCTTCTCTATCATCACCATTTCTTACATCATTTATGTCTATAAACTATCCTCCACCATTTTCACATACATGTCCAGTTAGCTTTCTTATATTTCCATTTCCCTTCTCTTCCTTCATTTCTCTCTTAGTTATACACATTTCTATCAAAATAGGAAAGTGATCACTGCCTATAGTACATTTCTGTAATACCTTATTCCCCCTAACCTAATATTTGTTAGTTTTGATCTAACACCGCTTCTTGACCTGTTCTCATCTATTCGTGTACCTCTCCTATCATTCAGACAGATTCATCTCATCCATTAATTCTTCAATCAGCTGCTCGTTTCTATCAATCACACTTCCTCCCCACATATTACTATAGGGATTGAAATCTACTCTATCTCTCTATACTTTGCCCTTCTATCTTCTTCATCTCTTCCAATGTCATTTGCTTGCATGGATTGTAAAAATGTATTATTACTACACTTTTGTCATCCTTCCATACCTCAACCACCACATATTCCATTTCACTTCCTTTCCCCACCATTCTGTATTCCAGACTTAATGAAAGTAACACGCCCACCATCCATTTCCCTCTTCCCGATCTCTTTTCACGGATACATTTATGCATTTGGCAGACACTTTTATCCAAAGCGACCAACGTTGCATTTCACATTTACATTCTTATCAATATTCTTTTATTACAGATACATATCCTTTTATTACAAATTAGGTTTTAGCCAAGACGCTTGTACACATATCACATCTGGTTTTTCCTTCATCTGATTTATAACCCTTAAATTCCACCAAACTTCTAGTATTCCATTGTAATATTACTAACATCAAGATTTTTGTCCTTGAAGTTAGACTATCTAACCATCTCCCATGTTATCCCTTTGATATCAGGAACCTCTCTGCGACTCTCACTATTATCTGTATCTTTTCTGTTCTTCTTTCAGTCTGTGCTGAACAATTTATGACCTCTGCCATGAATAACACAAAACTCTTTTTACTTACTATCATTGTGTCATCTGATATATTGCTTCTCTTTTCCTCATTTCTGAGATCAAACTCCTCACACCTGAGACAATCTCAATGGGAATAATCTGGTACAGTGTGAAGAGTCTCTCTGATTTAAAAGATAATTAATTCACATTATAAACTCAAGACACTGCTGTAAGTAAGGATGCATATCATATAATAATAACATTTGACCTAAATGTGTCAGCAGTAATGTCCCATAATGCTTATTTGTGTGTTTTATTTTACAGAGATTTAAATTATGTTGAATTTGGGGCCAAAGAGACATTATCATCAAAACTGAATGGTAGGGCTATAGTGTAAGGGGATATAATATACAGTTTGTACAGTATAAAAATCATTACGCCTATGGAGAGTGTTCACAATGAACCAGCCGTGTGTGTGTGTGTGTGTGTGTGTGTGTGTGTGTGTGCGTGTGTCTGTAATATTTCTATTAAGTGACTTTACTCTATATGAATTCAATATTTTTTTGTGGAAGATCTATTCAAATATTTATACCTTTCATACTGGTGTTGAGGTTCAAACTTTTATTTGTTGATTGGGATATTCATAAAATTAGTGGATGTTGTAGGCCTATATTATTTATTTATTTATTTATTAATTTATTTATTTATTTATTTATTTATTAGTATGTAGCCTATTATTTGCATGTATTAGCCTATGGTTGTTTGATGAACGCATGTTCCTGCTTGTGATTCTTGATCAGACCTGTAGAGGACAGCAGCTCTTTCAACCTCCAGCAGTACAAACGCAGTTTGTTGTTTCCATATTCGTCGTCTTTTGTTTTTAATAACATTTCAATCTTCCTTTAAGGCTACGTTTACACGGAAACGATCTGAAGAGAAAACGCAAAAGTGATCACTTTTTATTCTGCGTTTAGACGAGCGTTATGGGGGGGAAATCTGCGTGCATATGGTGACGCAAAAGTGTATGAAATTCAATGTAGTATGCACTCCAGGCGGCTAGGTGGCAATGTGAAGCACTGATCGGTGCCTTCACTGTCTAGCAGACTTTTGCTTTTTTACCGTTTAGACGGAAACGCGACGATGGAGCGTTTTTAAGATTTCCACTCTGGAGGGTGGTTTCACTTTTTTGCGTTTTTAAGCCCCAAAAACGCCGTCGCCGTCTAAACGAAAGGCATATCTGATAAAATATTTTTACGTTTTCACCCGCGAGCGTTCTCGTGTAAACAGGGCCTAAGAGTAGCCTACTTTGACGCACAAATGTGCGAGAATAGAACAATTGGACAATGCATGGCAATCTCGTCAGCTATATTTGATATAGAGGAAAAGATTCATGCTGTTTAAACTGTTCCTCCGTAAGAAACCGGAAAAATGAACTTTGCGCCCCTTTCCTGCTCATCTGAGAGGCGGTGTCCAGCAAAGTGAAAGTAAAATCCATCGGGATACGCCGCCATTTAATGAAAACATCAAAAATCATTTAGATTTTCTTAATGGAACATAAATATGATCAGCATGACCTGTGACAGATAGATTTCCACACAGGTGAGTCTTACAGATACAGTTTAAGTATTGCTTATACAATTTATTTTTGTGTTTTTCTACCTAGCGCTGCCTACACTGCAGGGCCATTTTGTTTAGCTACTAGCTGCTACCTGATTTTCCATTAATTTTATATAAATCTAAAAACATTTTATGGTTTAAAGTAGACTAATGAATTTGCATTCAGAACGCCAATACATCGTGCTAGAAAATATTATTTAACGATATTGAGACATTCTTCCTCTTAATAGTTCGACTTTTGTGTTCGAATATTTAGCAAACAACAAAGAGTTGTTTTTCTCTTATAGATATCCCACTAAGCAAAATTATGTTAAAAAGACGTCTTTTTAATGTCTTTGTCACAAAAGCGTACGCTGAAAAGATTTTGGACATAATTTTGCTTAATAGGATATCAGCACAATATAAAACTCTCTCTCAAGTTTTTCTTCTGGCACAAAGCACAGGATTGCTGACAGTAAGTAATGTGGTGCAGTGCGATGATATTCACGAGTTTAGGCCATTTCTTTTTTGCCATTTATGCTCAAAATGTTGCCATGTAAAGAGTTGGCAGGTATTGAAAGCACCAGTATTATTAATATAACTATGGTTTTACTGAGGCTCATTGAAGCTGTGTGATACCACCACAACCTTATGTATCCTCATATTTAGGATTTGGCCTTTTAGGTTAATAATTAAAAGTTGATAAAATGATCTTCATTCACATGGCTCAATTTCATGATTTCCTGAGAATGACTAGTGGTAATTAATTTAGCATAAATATTCCCTTAATGTTTTGTTTCAGTTCATTTAAGATGAATAATTTAAATACAATTCTTTTGGCACATAGTACAGGAATACCCATTTTAAATAATGTGGTGCAGTTTAATGATATTTGTCAGAAAAGGCTATTATTTGCTCTGATATTCAACCTCGAAACTTGTCATGTAAAAGGTTTGGCACAAAACATGTTTTAAAATCTTTTGTTTCATTCGTCCTGACCGCCAGGGGCACTAGTGGATCGTCGCAGTGCCAGCTAAATCCATAAATCAAGGAAAGAAAAAGGAAAAACAGTAATAACTACAATATAAAGTAATAAGTAAAACGTGCCAGGGGGAGGTAGAAATATAAAAATCAAAAATACATCGAGGTATAAAAATACAAAATAAATTGTGTTGTTCACAAACCTTAAGTCCTTAGAGCTTTTTATAGTCTGACTTTACTTCAGTCAGCAGTCATAAAGTTGGGTTTCTTGCTAGAAAACTTCTTGATCCTCATTTCTAACATGATATGTTTGTTGTAAGAACCACACTTTTCCCTAGCAAATCAATTTACCACTCAATAAATAGTAATCAGTAACACATTTAAATAGCATGTGAGTGCATGAAGAGACTGCACCAATTAAAATAGAAACAATTTTACTTTTAATTTGGGACAGTATTTTAAACAGTGTCGGGATCCTGGAACCGGTGCTGTCATTTTCCTTTTGTTTGGGTTGAGCACATGGTCTCTGTGTTGGATTGCCATGTTCTCTTCTGTTTGTTTTTAGTCTACTGCAAGGGTACTCAACATTAATTTTGTTGCCATGTTTACACTGCAGAATTTAAGGTGAGGTAGTTACGCATTTTTATGCGGGGTACAGTTTGGTCACAGTGTTACTGTCAGATTACAGGTGGTTGTTCTGTTGAGTACTAAGGGTTCATCAAACAGGACCTGTGCAGGACTCTACTTTACAGTGTGTAAGTGGACGATGGTCCTCTTTTCAGCATGAAAAACAAAAATTTAAATTTTGAATGGGTTAATATTGGCCGTAGCATGGTAATGAGGAGCAATTAATTGTCTTACCTGTAATTATATCCTTATTGTAACAACTGCTATAGTTAAACAATTACAGGAACTATGTTACTAAGGCCAAGTACAAGTTAGAAAGAGCTTTAAAGTCCTGACCACCTTTAATCATTGACTAAATACCACAACCTTGGCTCTGTGGATTTGGGTTTGGTATTTTAGATTAAGAACTAAAAGTTGGTCAAATTTGATTTTCATGCACATGGATCTATTTTGTGATTTCCTTAGAATGACTAGTGGTAATTAAATTTGCATAAATATTCTAAATTCCTTTCATGCTCTGTTTCAGTTCATTTAAGATGCACAGACCAGATCCTCCAGACCCCAGCTGTGTGTCCATGAAGAGTGACCGGTCAATGGGTCGTCCCATTCACTTTAGCGGACACACTGGTCCTGGGTTTAGGTAAACACTGCACTAAACCACTGATCTTGTTACATACAGTGGTGTAGTTTGCGGCGGCGCGTGGGAGTAAGGGAGGTGCATTCCCCCCCCCCCCCAAATAACCTAAACAAGTCTTAACCAATATCTACAATATTTATATCATGGTTAATGGAAAAATAGAATCAGGCTATAAATTAATTATATACATTGTGTGTTCTGAGCTTTTATAACCACTAAGTTCCCGTACGCACCGAATGGACCAATTATAAAATTATAAAACATGATTTCCTGAGAATGACTAGTGGTAATTAAATTAGAATAAATATTCTAAATTCCCTTCATGCTCTGTTTCAGTTCATTTGAGATGCACAGACCAGATCCTCCAGACCCCAGCTGTGTGTCCATGAAGAGTGACCGGTCAATGGGTCGTCCTATTCACTTTAGCGGACACACTGGTCCTGGGTTTAGGTAAACACTGCACTAAACCACTGATCTTGTTACATACAGTGGTGTAGTTTGCGGCGGCGCGTGGGAGTAAGGGAGGTGCATCCCCCCCCCCAAATAACCTAAACAAGTCTTAACCAATATCTACAATATTTATATCATGGTTAATGGAAAAATAGAATCAGGCTATAAATTAATTATATACATTGTGTGTTCTGAGCTTTTATAACCACTAAGGGTGCTTTCACACTTGGTTCGATTGCCTGTTCCGAACCCGAGTTCGATTGCTCCCCCCTCCCCCTGCCTCCGATGGACTGTGTTCACATTATATTATTTGTATCCGAACCGCAGTACGCTTGCGTCATCAAGCTGCAGCTGGCGCGTACTCGTGTTGCTTGGTAACCGCTATGAAAAGGCGTCAAAATGGATAGAATTGCTCGTTTCACATTTGTTGTTCTTTTTTTTGAACCTTTGGTTTTGTTTTCAAAGAAAAGATACAGAAACACACTTGCGTCTGTCTGCCGCAAAAGTATTAAAACAGTTCCAAAGACAGCGGGATGTCTGCCCGCACGTCGAAGACAATTTTTGTGGAGGCAAGCAGAAATCATCTCTCTGCTTGCAGTGCGTCAATCCCGCTTTTCGTCAAGGTAATAGACCCTTTTACAGTTGTTAAACACTCACTCACGCACGCAGGCACGCACCACATTATATGTCATCCAGGGCCGTTTCTAGCCTTTTTGGCACCCTAGGCAAGATTCCCCAATTTTTTTACATTTTAAGGTTAAATTAATGCATCAATCTGGTGCACTTTGAGAGCTAAAAATTAATGAACTGTGCACACTGAACAAAAAAAAACCATCGACTTGTACCTGGACACTAAAGAGGGCTCAAACATCTTAGTTATGATATAGAGTCTCAGTCTACATTACATTATCACTGGTGTTTATGATTTATATAAGCATTCCTATGACGTAAAATCCATATAGCCAATAATATGTACTGTATAAATTAAAATTAATATTTCAAAAGTATATTTTACATTACACTATAGTATAGGAAAATTACAATACTTTTGTCCTAATTTCTTCACTTGCAAGAAATAAACCCTTGAGCTTTTATTTTGGAGAAAAACACCATATCACCATGCTGATCGCGTGAGCAAAGTGCACACTTTTCTTTAAATCACGCAACACAAACAGAATGCCTATATACATAGTTCCCACAGGCCAATTAATGTCACGTGACCTCCCCGGAGACGCCATCTTTGAGGGCATAAGCTGCTGTGTTTACAAGGTTTCACAAGCAAATTTCGAAGATTTCTTCCTATTTATAATGTTGCGAAAATCATGAAGAGACAAAGTGACAGAGATTATAAAGACACTCTATTAACATAAGACAGAGAGAGGTACAATGCGAAAATTTCAGTCATAAATGGTGTTGATCCGTATGCGCTAAACTGAGCACTGATTGCTTTGGCTCAGATACTGTATTATCCATGTGTACCATTATCTGGTATTGGCTAGGAGTTTTAACACATGTAAGCAATTCCGAGCCTGGAAATATGTGCATGAATATGAATATACACGGTATGAAAATAAATAAAACTCGCGTGCAAATTAATGTAACAGTTAATGCGGAACTACTTTATACGCGGGTTCTTTAGGGACATAATCTGAGATTGCAAGGCTGGAATGTGTGTGTGTGCGTCAGTCTGTGTGTGTGAGTGAGAGAGAGAGTCGCGGGCGCGATCGAACGGTGGAAACAATGTTGTTTTTGTATGTTTTTAATACCTCGTCATTTTGTACATACAGGACATCATTCAAACTGCAAAGTGTTAACTTATATTTGTGTACACTCGCAATAAAAAACAACAAATTCTTGCGTGTTTTGAGGGAGTTTCTTTCCTGTTTATCCTCGCCAGCCATAACCTCCATCGTTGTTCTGACAAAAGCTTCGTTTTGTCACATTCATGAAGTCTAATGACGGGTATACTGTAAAATCCAAATTTAACTGAACCTCCGGCACGATTTGAACATCCATTGACCCAGCAGGAGATGACCATTTTCACTTTTTATCACGAAATTAACTCGTTTCAGCTTCTTCGTCTAATGTTCTGCCCACAGCATGCCCACAGAAATGGCGCCGGGTCGGCCAATGCCCGTATGTTGTGACGTCATGTGGGAACTATGTATAGGCTACTTAATTAAAGTCTTGTGCTGTTTTATAAAGGCACAAAGCCATATCACAATTTCGATTTTAGTTTGTTGACAAAATATAATGCTAGAGACCTTTATTTTAGGCTATAAATTTTACATTTCATGTGTTGGGAAAAGGGAGAAGAGCGAGTTCGGCAAAAGGCGGATTCGAACTCGGGTCGAATGCATCAAAAGCCACTTTCAAGCACCTCACACCTTACGACCTATGCCACTGTAGATATTTAGTGATGGGCGTCTTTTTGCCACAAAGACAGGCACTTAGTGCAAATATACACTCCATTATCGGAAATGTAAAAAAAAGAAGGATTTTTCTTCCACTCGCTTGGGTGAGAAAAAAAATCTCTTGGTGTGGTGGGGGCTCTCACTGGCGCCCCCCAGATGTTTGCGCCCTAGGCGACCGCCTAGTTTGCCTATGCCTAGAAACGGCCCTGATGTCATCAATAGCGGTTCACTTCCGCGATTTCGTACGATTGCGTTCATATCAGCAGCGAACCGTACCCGAGTTCATATGAACCGTACCCCAGACCACCTTTTTAAGCGGACTCGAGTACGGTTCGCGGGTGCGCACCCGAGTTCGGAAAACAGCGTTCACATCATCCAAACGAACCGAACTCTGACGTCATTCGAACCCGGGTGCGCACCAAAAGTGCTAGTGTGAAAGCGCCCTAAGTTCCCGTACGCACCGAATGGACCAATTCTAAAATTATAAAACATGATTTCTTGAGAATGACTAGTGGTAATTAAATTAGAATAAATATTCTAAATTCCCTTCATGCTCTGTTTCAGTTCATTTGAGATGCACAGACCAGATCCTCCAGACCCCAGCTGTGTGTCCATGAAGAGTGACCGGTCAATGGGTCGTCCTATTCACTTTAGCGGACACACTGGTCCTGGGTTTAGGTAAACACTGTACAAAAATGAAAATTAGCCCATGATTTACTCACCCTGAAGTCATCCTAGGTGTATATGACATTCTTCTTTCAGACGAATAATCAGAGTTATATTTAAAAAGTGTCCTGGCTTTTCCAAGCAAATAATGGGAGTCAGTGGGTATATTTTTTTGGAAATCCATCAAAGTGCATCTATCCATAATTAAAGTGTTTGAAACAGCTCTGCGGGGGTTAATAAAGGCCTTCTGAAGTGAAGCGATGCGCTTGTGTAAGGAAAATATCCATATTTGAAAATATACTGGCTAAAATAACTAGCTTCCGGCAGACGGCCATACGCAAGTCGACTTGCGCCAAAAGAGAAACACTTGACGATGTATGACGTAGGATTTAGGAGTAGCGTAAGCTTTGACGCCTCTCGTGGTTCAAACAAACAGGGCTGGACAACCGCGTTCGTCATTACGTTTTGCGTCAAGTTCAAGGGTTTCTCTTTTGGTGTAAGTCAACTTGCATATGACCGTCTGCCGGAAGCTAGGTATTTTAGGCGATAAAGTTTTAGATATGGATATTTTTCTTACACGAATGCATCGCTTCACTTCAGAAGGGCTTTATTAACCCGTCGGAGACGTGTGGAGCACTTTAACCCTCAGATGGTCTTCGGGGTCTTTTTGACCCGCAAATGACTTTTGCTGAATTAAAAAAAAAATTTCTCTTTGTCTAAATGGCATGAAACTTGGTACGGCTCTCAACCCTTTCTAGATGTACAATAAAAAAAATAAATTGTAATGATATCTGTTTTTATGTTAGCGTGAGAAAAATAGTGACACTCGTGGTCTTCGGGGTCTCCAGAGACCCCAGTAGATAACGTGTAATTTTGTAACAGAATAATATATATTTTTTTAACAAATGTAATTTTACTCTGTTTATTAATGTTTTTACTCCACATTTGTGCAGTTTTTGGAGGATTTATGATATATTTTACATTTATATAAATAAATTAAAAATGTTGTTTTTTTAATAGGTTTTTATACAAAACCGTTTATAGTTTTTTATGTAAAATTCACTTTATAAATTTCTAAATTTCATTCATGGGGATAACATGGATAATTTGACATGGTTTAGTGTAACATTTTTGCCCATATTTTTGAAAATGTAGTTTTAAAAGTAAAAAATTATAATTTGAGCCACTAGATGGCTATAGAGACCCATTATATGCTATTTGCTATTTGACTAACTGAAAGATATCTTTTCACAAGTTTTACCAGTTGGATTCATATCTGAATATTATGAAATCACAATTCTAACAATAAAAATGACTTTTTTGTCAAAGTTTAAAAAATTTGTACTGAAAAAAAAAACCCCAGAAAAAAATAAAATAAATAAAAAAATAGAGAAATTTCATCATCAAAATCAGAAAAAAACGCAGAACACAGATAGACAGACATAAAAACAGTGCTAAAGACATTCACAATGTAAAATTATCATGCTCTCACACACACACGCATACGTGCGTGCATGCGCGCGCGCACACACACACACACACACACACACACACAGAGAAATAAATTTGTGAGACTATAAAAACTGCTCTCTTATAATTTGTCACATAAAATAGTCCAAAATGCGGAACCACCACAAAAATAAATTTGGTGACACTGACACATCGACAATGTGAACCCTCAACACACACACACATACACAGAAAGAGAGAGGGAGAGAAAGTTACAGCTTTATTTGCTCATTTGTTATGCTGTTCAATTCATTGCATTTTGATGTTCATGTCATGTATTTGTACTCAATATATAATATAACTGTACATATCTGTTCTGTTACAGTTAGTAACTGAAGTGTAGATCACATTTGTACAATTATATGAAAAAAGAAGATTAAAATAAATGATAAACTCTAAAAACTCAACTTTTATCTTTTTTAGGTTTGATTCTAATCATAATGTAACATTATATTATTGGAAAAATAATTCAGTACAAAAAATGCTAAACTTAGACAAAAAAGTCATTTTTATTGTTAGAATTGTCATTTCATAATATTTAGATATGAATCCAACTGGAAAAACTTGTGAAAAGATATCTTTCAGTTAGTCAAATACCAAATAGCATATAATGGGTCTCTATAGCCATCTAGTGGCTAAAATGATAATTTTTTACTTTAAAACTACATTTTCCAAAATATGGGCAAAAATTTTACACTAAACCATGTCAAATTATTCATGCTATCCATATAAATGCAATTTAGAAATTTGAGTCTTTTATAAAGTGCATTTTACATAAAACGCTGTTTTTGTATAAAAACATATTTAAAAAAAACAGTTCTTAAGTTATTTATATAAATTTAAAATATATCATAAATCCTCCAAAAACTGCACACATGTGGAGTAAAAACATTAATAAACAGAGTATAATTACATTTGTTAAAAAAAAAACAATTAAACTGTAACAAAATTACATGTTATTGTCTGGGGTCTCTGGAGACCCCCAAAAACACGAGTGTGTACATAAATAAAGACCATCAGAGGGTTAATCATGGATGGATGCACTTTGATGGACTTCCAAAAAAATATACCCATTGACTCCCATTATAAAGCTTGGAAGAGCCAGGACAGTTTTTATAAAACTCTGATTGTATTCGTCTGAAAGAAGAATGTCATATACACCTAGGATGACTTCAGGGTGAGTAAATCATGGGCTAATTTTCAGTATTTTTCTTCATTCATTTCATTTTTCTATCCCTTTAACCAATATTTAAAAGTTGGTAAAACATTTTTTTATGCACATGGATCTGTTTGTGATTTCCTGAGAATGACTAGTGGTAATTAAATTAGCATAAATATTCTAAATTCCTTTCATGCTCTGTTTCAGTTCATTTAAGATGCACAGACCAGATCCTCCAGACCCCAGCTGTGTGTCCATGAAGAGTGACCGGTCAATGGGTCGTCCCATTCACTTTAGCGGACACACTGGTCCTGGGTTTAGGTAAACACTGCACTAAACCACTGATCTTGTTACATACAGTGGTGTAGTTTGCGGCGGCGAGTGGGAGTAAGGGAGGTGCATTCCCCCCCCCCCCCAAATAACCTAAACAAGTCTTAACCAATATCTACAATATTTATATCATGGTTAATGGAAAAATAGAATCAGGCTATAAATTAATTATATACATTGTGTGTTCTGAGCTTTTATAACCACTAAGTTCCCGTACGCACCGAATGGACCAATTCTAAAATTATAAAACATGATTTCCTGAGAATGACTAGTGGTAATTAATTTAGCATAAATATTCTATATTCCCTTCATGTTTTGTTTCAGTTCATTTAAGATGAATTATTTAAATACAATTATTTTGGCACATAGTACAGGAATACCCATTTTAAATAATGTGGTGCAGTTTAATGATATTTGTCAGAAAAGGCTATTATTTGCTCTGATATTCAACCTCGAAACTTGTCATGTAAAAGGTTTGGCACAAAACATGTTTTAAAATCTTTTGTTTCATTCGTCCTGACCGCCAGGGGCACTAGTGGATCGTCGCAGTGCCAGCTAAATCCATAAATCAAGGAAAGAAAAAGGAAAAACAGTAATAACTACAATATAAAGTAATAAGTAAAAGGTGCCAGGGGGAGGTAGAAATATAAAAATCAAAAATACATCGAGGTATAAAAATACAAAATAAATTGTGTTGTTCACAAACCTTAAGTCCTTAGAGCTTTTTATAGTCTGACTTTACTTCAGTCAGCAGTCATAAAGTTGGGTTTCTTGCTAGAAAACTTCTTGATCCTCATTTCTAACATGATATGTTTGTTGTAAGAACCACACTTTTCCCTAGCAAATCAATTTACCACTCAATAAATAGTAATCAGTAACACATTTAAATAGCATGTGAGTGCATGAAGAGACTGCACCAATTAAAATAGAAACAATTTTACTTTTAATTTGGGACAGTATTTTAAACAGTGTCGGGATCCTGGAACCGGTGCTGTCATTTTCCTTTTGTTTGGGTTGAGCACATGGTCTCTGTGTTGGATTGCCATGTTCTCTTCTGTTTGTTTTTAGTCTACTGCAAGGGTACTCAACATTAATTTTGTTGCCATGTTTACACTGCAGAATTTAAGGTGAGGTAGTTACGCATTTTTATGCGGGGTACAGTTTGGTCACAGTGTTACTGTCAGATTACAGGTGGTTGTTCTGTTGAGTACTAAGGGTTCATCAAACAGGACCTGTGCAGGACTCTACTTTACAGTGTGTAAGTGGACGATGGTCCTCTTTTCAGCATGAAAAACAAAAATTTAAATTTTGAATGGGTTAATATTGGCCGTAGCATGGTAATGAGGAGCAATTAATTGTCTTGCCTGTAATTATATCCTTATTGTAACAACTGCTATAGTTAAACAATTACAGGAACTATGTTACTAAGGCCAAGTACAAGTTAGAAAGAGCTTTAAAGTCCTGACCACCTTTAATCATTGACTAAATACCACAACCTTGGCTCTGTGGATTTGGGTTTGGTATTTTAGATTAAGAACTAAAAGTTGGTCAAATTTGATTTTCATGCACATGGATCTATTTTGTGATTTCCTTAGAATGACTAGTGGTAATTAAATTTGCATAAATATTCTAAATTCCTTTCATGCTCTGTTTCAGTTCATTTAAGATGCACAGACCAGATCCTCCAGACCCCAGCTGTGTGTCCATGAAGAGTGACCGGTCAATGGGTCGTCCCATTCACTTTAGCGGACACACTGGTCCTGGGTTTAGGTAAACACTGCACTAAACCACTGATCTTGTTACATACAGTGGTGTAGTTTGCGGCGGCGCGTGGGAGTAAGGGAGGTGCATCCCCCCCCCCAAATAACCTAAACAAGTCTTAACCAATATCTACAATATTTATATCATGGTTAATGGAAAAATAGAATCAGGCTATAAATTAATTATATACATTGTGTGTTCTGAGCTTTTATAACCACTAAGTTCCCGTACGCACCGAATGGACCAATTATAAAATTATAAAACATGATTTCCTGAGAATGACTAGTGGTAATTAAATTAGAATAAATATTCTAAATTCCCTTCATGCTCTGTTTCAGTTCATTTGAGATGCACAGACCAGATCCTCCAGACCCCAGCTGTGTGTCCATGAAGAGTGACCGGTCAATGGGTCGTCCTATTCACTTTAGCGGACACACTGGTCCTGGGTTTAGGTAAACACTGTACAAAAATGAAAATTAGCCCATGATTTACTCACCCTGAAGTCATCCTAGGTGTATATGACATTCTTCTTTCAGACGAATAATCAGAGTTATATTTAAAAAGTGTCCTGGCTTTTCCAAGCAAATAATGGGAGTCAGTGGGTATATTTTTTTGGAAATCCATCAAAGTGCATCTATCCATAATTAAAGTGTTTGAAACAGCTCTGCGGGGGTTAATAAAGGCCTTCTGAAGTGAAGCGATGCGCTTGTGTAAGGAAAATATCCATATTTGAAAATATACTGACTAAAATAACTAGCTTCCGGCAGACGGCCGTACGCAAGTCGACTTGCGCCAAAAGAGAAACACTTGACGATGTATGACGTAGGATTTAGGAGTAGCGTAAGCTTTGACGCCTCTCGTGGTTCAAACAAACAGGGCTGGACAACCGCGTTCGTCATTACGTTTTGCGTCAAGTTCAAGGGTTTCTCTTTTGGTGTAAGTCAACTTGCATATGACCGTCTGCCGGAAGCTAGGTATTTTAGGCGATAAAGTTTTAGATATGGATATTTTTCTTACACGAATGCATCGCTTCACTTCAGAAGGGCTTTATTAACCCCCGCAGAGGCGTGTGGAGCACTTTAATCATGGATAGATGCACTTTGATGGAATTCCAAAAAAATATACCCATTGACTCCCATAATAAAGCTTGGAAGAGCCAGGACAGTTTTTATAAAACTCTGATTGTATTCGTCTGAAATAAGAATGTCATATACACCTAGGATGACTTCAGGGTGAGTAAATCATGGTCTAATTTTCAGTATTTTTCTTCATTCATTTCATTTTTCTATCCCTTTAACCAATATTTAAAAGTTGGTAAAACATTTTTTTATGCACATGGATCTGTTTCGTGATTTCCTGAGAATGACTAGTGGTAATTAATTTAGCATAAATATTCTAAATTCCTTTCATGCTCTGTTTCAGTTCATTTAAGATGCACAGACCAGATCCTCCAGACCCCAGCTGTGTGTCCATGAAGAGTGACCGGTCAATGGATCGTCCCATTCACTTTAGCGGACACACTGATCCTGGGTTTAGGTAAACACTGCACTAAACCACTGATCTTGTTACATACAGTGGTGTAGTTTGCGGCGGCGAGTGGGAGTAAGGGAGGTGCATTCCCCCCCCCCCCAAATAACCTAAACAAGTCTTAACCAATATCTACAATATTTATATCATGGTTAATGGAAAAATAGAATCAGGCTATAAATTAATTATATACATTGTGTGTTCTGAGCTTTTATAACCACTAAGTTCCCGTACGCACCGAATGGACCAATTCTAAAATTATAAAACATGATTTCCTGAGAATGACTAGTGGTAATTAATTTAGCATAAATATTCTATATTCCCTTCATGTTTTGTTTCAGTTCATTTAAGATGAATTATTTAAATACAATTATTTTGGCACATAGTACAGGAATACCCATTTTTAAATAATGTGGTGCAGTTTAATGATATTTGTCAGAAAAGGCTATTATTTGCTCTGATATTCAACCTCGAAACTTGTCATGTAAAAGGTTTGGCACAAAACATGTTTTAAAATCTTTTGTTTCATTCGTCCTGACCGCCAGGGGCACTAGTGGATCGTCGCAGTGCCAGCTAAATCCATAAATCAAGGAAAGAAAAAGGAAAAACAGTAATAACTACAATATAAAGTAATAAGTAAAAGGTGCCAGGGGGAGGTAGAAATATAAAAATCAAAAATACATCGAGGTATAAAAATACAAAATAAATTGTGTTGTTCACAAACCTTAAGTCCTTAGAGCTTTTTATAGTCTGACTTTACTTCAGTCAGCAGTCATAAAGTTGGGTTTCTTGCTAGAAAACTTCTTGATCCTCATTTCTAACATATGTTTGTTGTAAGAACCACACTTTTCCCTAGCAAATCAATTTACCACTCAATAAATAGTAATCAGTAACACATTTAAATAGCATGTGAGTGCATGAAGAGACTGCACCAATTAAAATAGAAACAATTTTACTTTTAATTTGGGACAGTATTTTAAACAGTGTCGGGATCCTGGAACCGGTGCTGTCATTTTCCTTTTGTTTGGGTTGAGCACATGGTCTCTGTGTTGGATTGCCATGTTCTCTTCTGTTTGTTTTTAGTCTACTGCAAGGGTACTCAACATTAATTTTGTTGCCATGTTTACATAAAACATCATCCTGCACCAACATAAGTTAGAAAGCTGTTGAAACTACTCATGACCACATTTACTAGAATATACATCACGTTCTGTTGTATTTATTGTGGTACATTTTGACTAACTTGTAGAATTTATAATGGATTATCTGTTAAGGTAGTAGATTTTTCACTAAAGATTTATGTTACAACTGTTTAAGAGATTTATTGCATATAGCTCTCGGCCAGTTTCATTTTTAAAAAGTAGCTAAAAAAAGTTGGAGACCCCTAAACCATCCAAGTTAGATTGACCACGAGCTACGAGGTTGTGAAACGAAAGTTTCTGCTCCTATAAAAGCCACAAAGTATAAAAATCAACCTTGTTATTTGTGATCTTCTGGAGAAATACTACACTACCCATAATTCTAAGCAAAACACTGACGTCTCTGATTGGTCGAACTTGAGTCGCGCCGCGGTTACCATGGCGACGTCTACCGCCCCCGCGAACGGTGATCTGAAAAACTAAGAGTAAAGGGTCAAGAGCTCAAATAAAGGAGCCATTAATCACGATTCTGGTGACTTCAGATAACACATTCAATGAAACATCAACATCTAAACCTCTGTTAATTCTCAATAAGAGCTTGTCTATGTAGATTCATAATGTCTAAAACATCCAGCTAATAAAATGTTCAAACAAACTCTTTATTAAAGGTCCCATGACATGAAATTTCCACTTTCTGAGGTTTTTTAACATTAATATGAGTTCCCCTAGCCTGTATATGGTCCCCAAGTTTCTAGAAATTTTATTCGGTGTTTCTCTGCCTTTGAGAAAATGGAAGCTTAACCGGGCTGATCTTGAATCTTCTCCTTATGACGTTATAAGGAGGAATGTTTCCTCCCCTTTCTCTGCTTTGCCCGCCCAGAGAATAGGCTTGTTTGAGATGCGCCTTGCCTCGCCTGAAATGTATGCGAGAGTAGGCGGCTGCAGTGAGAGGAGGAGTGAAAAATGCGCAGGCAAGCCGGTCAAATCTCTCTTCTCGTAGTGGATCTGACACCTGTGAGATCAAAGATGGATATCGCGGGATTCACGCTCGTGCACAGTGTTGCAAATAAACTGGATGTAATTCAATTTCTGTTGCTTTTATATGAAAATAAATAAAATGAACAAGACACCCAAAGTACTTGTTATTTAATTCCATTCCAAATACATGTTTATAATTTTTTCTTTAATACAGACATATGTGTTTTTATTTATTTATATATATATATATATTTTTTTTTATAAAAATTAAATTGCATAACCCAAAGAGATCGCACTGTCAGATAGTTTGGGAATATTCACACATAACATATACACATAAAAACTGATATTAGAGTTTTAAAATCAAACATTTTAAAAGAGAACAATACATCACAGTTGTTTAAACCAATGAGCATTAAGCTGTGTCGTCAGCAAGTCGTTTCCCATCATGCTTTTGATCAGCGCAGTCAGTGGAGAGCAACTGCGCTCGACTGCAGAATCCGACACGTCAGTGGGTCTCAATTCTGGTTCTGGGGATTATATATATATATTTTTTACAGTGTAAATAATTGTCTGACTCAGCGTCACTGACAAAACATTTTAAATGTAAAACGTTACCGTTTCCTTCCAATTCTGTCCTTCAAGTGCAATAGTATTTTCATAATCGTGTGAAGAGCATGACAGTGGTTATGATTCGGGTCCTCTCTGTCTGTGCTCGACACCAACAGCTCCTGCGTGCAGCAGATCGTACAGCACTGAGTAAGCGCACTTATTCAACCCGGCCAATGGACCGTTCGATCACCGAGCGAGTCCTTCATTGCCTGTCATTATACCGTCTGTGTTGCTGCTAATCTGCTTAGACGGAGTCAAGTGCTCATCATTGATCATTATTTGCGTGAAAATATTTTCTCAGATCATCTGCTATTTAGATCAGAATATAAAGCAGAATTATCATGTGCCAAGCAATCCTCACTGGCTAAAACATTAAAACACAGCATGCCACAGGAAAAGAGTTCAAAAGCAGCGCATTCACTACAAATATTTCTATTTAAATTAATAAAAAATGTTGTAACTTCTGGACAATGATTTCATTAAATTTCAGTGCTTAACTCCATTAATGAGAGTGGCATATTTAACCTAAATGTGTGTATCAGATGTAAAACAGTTTCAATCATTCTGTTCACTTCATGACTTCACTCACTCCAGTAAAAGTGTGTGTACGCACGGTATAGAGTGTCCGTACGGTGCGCACATATTTACACTAGTTTATTTTTTATAAATCCTGATGTGTGAGTGGGAAATTGCGTACACACATTTCAAAGCTTTTTTGTGCGTATGCAACGTTTCTGCATCAGGCCGCTGGTGTTTGCGCCATTATTTACCCACCCAAAAACAGCAGGTCTGAAACCAGACGCTAACTGGTAGATTGTGTTGGTCTTTATGGAAATGATCCGGCTGAGTCTCTGTTCTTTAACTTCCGCTTCGTCAGTCGATCAAACTCAGAACTTTCCACTCCCATCGGCGCTTTTATGGGATTGCGCTCTCACGATAATTTGCCCTGTTTAGTAAATCTGGCCCTTAGTATTTAATATCTCAGTCTCTCTGTGGTTGTGTAGTTCCTGCTGAACTGAGAGATTAAAGTGTGTGTCGTTGTTCTACAGCTTGAGTTGTCGTAAGATCACAGATGAAGGTTGTGCTGCTCTGACTTCAGCTCTGAGATCAATCTCACACCTCAGAGAACTGAATCTGTCTGAGAATATAATAGGAGATAAAGGTCTGAAGCTGCTCTCTGATGAACTGAAGGATCCTCACTGTAAACTGGAGAAACTGTGGTAAGATCATACATTAATCTTAACTGAGACTAGAATAATGTTATTTTAACCCTTTAATTCCTACTGTATCATATTTGATCTAAATTATCAACATGATCAAAAACCTGTTGCACACAATCTACTACTTGCCTTCTGTTGTCTGGTTGATGGTTTATAGTTTTTTTAGCAAGTAAAAGGCGAGTATAATTTTAAAACGTGTCCCTTCAACTCGTGGATCATGTGACTTTTTGCTGTAAAATCTTTATGGATTTTTATGTAAACATAAGAATAACCTTTATAATGTTAATAATATTTCAAGATGATCATTTTCTGCACTGAAGCAACTTAGGTTTACTTGATTATCCATACATCTTAGGGCTGGGAGATAAATCTATTTTATCGATTAACTCGAATGTGTAGTTCACGTCGATTTGTTTGAATGAAAATCGGTTTTCTCTTTAACATTCGCCGACGCTCCCCTCTGGGCTCCCGTCGGCCGTAGCTCCGAACGGGCTCAGCTCTTCCCCCGGGCGTGAGATACACAAAGAACATGGCAAATTAACAAGACCGCGCAAGCACACCCGCCAAAAAACAACCTACAGTCTTACAAACTGAATCCACAGGGCTGCCAACTCTCACGAATTCACCGTGAGACTCACGCAATCGTCACTTTTTACACGCTCTCACGCCACACATCCATTTTCTCACACAGAGAAAAATCACGAAGCAAAGAGGACACTGACACCGACAGACGAGACAGAGAAGGTTACTAATGCTATGAAACAAATTCTCAGCTCTCAGATTCTGTCGATTTAATTATGAAATTCAAACAATAAACACCGTTTTGGCGCTTGACAGATCGCTGCCGATCATCTGTTCTTTACTACTAGTTAGGCTAAATAAACACGAATGATCAATAGGTCATTTGAAAGATACAGTTCAACTTACCGAAATGAAATAAAATCGATCGATCAGTGTTTTTCAACTGCGGAAATAGGTCTATAATAAAAACAGCTGGAGAACAATATGTCACGTAACATTACATTTACCTCTGGAAAGCCATTTAATGACCATAGCACGTTAGTTGGACTTTAAAATAATTGCTGTAGAGAGGAGTATTTTGCTAAATACAGTATGATAACTATATTACATATTTATTATATTTTTACCTATATCATTAAAATATTATAATGATGTTATTATAATAAAAATGCATTATATTTAATTTGAGATGTTATTTTTAACCTTTAATAATAATACCAGCTGACAGGGCTTTAAATTAACATGTATCAACTGTACCTAGTATTTATCCAAAGGAATCGATATTGAATCAAGATCAGAATCAAATCACAAGAATTGAATTGAAATTGTGAAAGCAATAATAAAAACAGTAGCATACCAGTCATTGTACCATGTAAACATTGTGTTGTCACTAAACTTAATAAAATTCTGTTTAGTTACCAAATGTTTTGACAATCACAATACATTTTATTGTGATGTACTTTTTTTTCCCCCAAAAATAAATCGATTTAAATCGCAAATCGGATTTTTTGTGAAAAAATCGGGGATTTTTTTTTTAGGCCATATCGCCCAGCCCTAATACATCTTTTGTGAAAAATCATCTTCAAATATATCAAATATGATCATCAGGCTTTTGAGGAAGGTTTATTAGTTTATCTCTCAATCATCATTGTATTGCTTTACATTATATGTTTTAAAATGACAGCTTTGATCATAAAACTAAGCATTTAAATATCATCTTACTAAGACATGTTATTGGCAGATATAGAGTGACGACTGATATTTATATGCATTTTATGTCAGTGGTTCTCAACTCTGGTCCTGGGGATTATATATAAATATTTTTTTTGCAGTGTAAATAATTGTCTGACTCAGCGTCACTGACAAAACATTTTAAATGTAAAACGTTACCGTTTCCTTCCAATTCTGTCCTTCAAATGCAATAGTATTTTCATAATCGTGTGAAGAGCATGACAGTGGTTATGATTCGGCTCCTCTCGGTCTGTGCTCGACACCAACAGCTCCTGCGTGCAGCAGATCGTACAGCACTGAGTCAGCGCACTTATTCAACCCGGCCAATGGACCGTTCGATCACCGAGCGAGTCCTTCGTTGCCTGTCATTATACCGTCTGTGTCGCTGCTAATCTGCTTAGACGGAGTCAAGTGCTCATCATTGATCATTATTTGCGTGAAAATATTTTCTCAGATCATCTGCTATTTAGATCAGAATATAAAGCAGAATTATCATGTGCCAAGCAATCCTCACTGGCTAAAACATTAAAACACAGCATGCCACAGGAAAAGAGTTCAAAAGCAGCGCATTCACTACAAATATTTCTATCTAAATTAATAAAAAACATTGTAACTTCTGGACAATGATTTCATTAAATTTCAGTGCTTAACTTCATTAATGAGAGTGGCATATTTAACCTAAATGTGTATATCAGATGTAAAACAGTTTCAATCATTCTGTTGACTTCATGACTTCACTCACTCCAGTAAAAGTGTGTGTACGCACGGTATAGAGTGTCCGTACGGTGCGCACATATTTACACTAGTTTATTTTTTATAAATCCTGATATGTACGTGGGAAATTGCGTACACACATTTCAAAGCTTTTTTGTGCGTATGCAACATTTCTGTATCAGGCCGCTGGTGTTTGCGCCATTATTTACCGGCCAAAAACAGCAGGTCTGAAACCAGACGCTAACTGGTAGATTGTGTTGGTCTTTATGGAAATGATCCGGCTGAGTCTCTGTTCTTTAACTTCCGCTTCGTCAGTCGATCAAACTCAGAACTTTCCACTCCCATCGGCACTTTTATGGGATTGCGCTCTCACGATAATTTGCCCTGTTTAGTAAATCTGGCCCTTAGTATTTAATATCTCAGTCTCTCTGTGGTTGTGTAGTTCCTGCTGAACTGAGAGATTAAAGTGTGTGTCGTTGTTCTACAGGTTGAGGGATTGTGAGATCACAGCTAAAGGTTGTGCTGCTCTGACTTCAGCTCTGAGATCAAACTCACACCTCAGAGAACTGAATCTGTCTCAGAATGAAATAGGAGATAAAGGTCTGACGCTGCTCTCTGATGGACTGAAGGATCCTCACTGTAAACTGGAGAAACTGTGGTAAGATCATACATTAATCTTAACTGAGACTAGAATAATGTTATTTTAACCCTTTAATTCCTACTGTATCATATTTGATCTAAATTATCAACATGATCAAAAACCTGTTGCACACAATCTACTACTTGCCTTCTGTTGTCTGGTTGATGGTTTATAGTTTTTTTAGCAAGTAAAAGGCGAGTATAATTTTAAAACGTGTCCCTTCAGCTCGTGGGTCATGTGACTTTTTGCTGTGAAATCTTTACGGATTTTTAAGTAAACAAGAATAACCTTTATAATGTTAGTAATATTTCAAGATGATCATTTTCTGCACTGAAGCAACTTAGGTTTACTTGATTATCTATACATCTTTTATGAAAAATCATGTTCAAATGTGTAGCGTTTATACGCCCACGTATAAATATAATTAATTATTATTCATAACGGATTATGATCAATAATTAATATTTTAATTATTTTCAGAATTTACTGTAGCAGAATCAATAGTATGATCATTTTATCAGTTCATCCAATGAACAGAAAGCATAAACAATTATTAACTCTAGGAAATATAATATCTTCCTGGCCAAGAAAGAATAATCCCCAGCTAACAATAAATTAAGAAATAATCACGGGTAAAAGCATCGGTAACTTAGATCAGAAGTTTAAGACATTAAATTTCGTAAGCACATAACACAAGTAATACTTCTCTTTAAAATACAAACATGACTTTGATTATTCTAACACATAAAACTAATATCTAACACAAACACACGCACACACACATTCATACGAGTTGCAGAAAGGAAGAGAGTGAGGAAAGATTGGGATGATGATGAGTGAGATGATGAAATCTCAAGATTCTATATGCACTTAAGACATGACCTGGAACGAACCATCAATCATTAATTTAACCCTTCTATCGTTTCTTAGGTTATTAAATTTATATCAATACACCAGTTCAGCTTTTAGTCTGGAGGTACTTGCTTGTCTTTGCATTCCTTTTTGGGAATTCCCTTCGTTGCGTAAAAGGGGGTTTCCCCGGGTTCGTTGGCTGGTCTCCTTGTGCCTGGATAGATGTCTGTGGCGTGGATGTCGGATGGTTGATGCGTCTTTAAAGTTGAAAGCGTGCGTTGCAGCCGTGAATCGTGGACCGAAACTTTGCAGCAAAACTTAACTTAAAACCGAGACTTTCAATCGGAAAAGGAAAATAACACAAAGAAAGAAATAAAATGAGATACGGAGAGTAGTTAGATGACTGAAAATGAATCTAACCCATCTGATCTTAATTTGGGTTGGTCTGCTCCTCAGTTACATGGTTACTAGTCTGGTTTAGATCTTCATCTTTTTCTGCCCATCTCTCTTGAGAGTGATAGCAGAGCGTTTCTTGAGGGTGAACCCAGAGAGCGAGAGCACAGAGATAGAGCAGCACAGAGAGAGAGAGCTTTGTTTCGTGTCTAAGATTTTAAACTCAAAGTTTGTCCCCCCTCCTGAAGAGATCGGACCAATTAGACACTGGCTTTGTTTGTCTCATCGTAAATCATGCATTATCTGGGATCTCCTTACTTTCCAAGCTCTAGCAGAGAGTACAGCGGCCACAGTTTAGACATCATTACTATTATAAGAATACGAAACATTTTACACAGATTTCAATCAAGCCATCTTTTGAATTACGAACATACGATCGTACTGATAGGAAGCACGACACACTTTCATTCAAGCATCTAATAGTTATAACAATTACATGACTTACATGGGATCTAAGCTTATTAAAAATGCATATAATTGGTAGAACGACGTAGGATTATGTAGTTGCATGATGTTTCATTATAAGTCCATCGAAAATTGTTCTTGAATGATTTTATGTATAGTTATAGGTAAAACCTCAGTTCTGTGGTTTGAAAAGATTTTACACCCTGGGGTCATTCAGAGGTCCTTAAAGGAGAACTCGGCAACTCTAGCGAACTCTAGTCACTTCTTCGCTGATTTTCCCTTTAGTTGTCGCATGTTTTCCCCACGAGCTCCCCCTACAGCTGTGGGGGGGACGTATATTTCACAACACGGTCGTAAAAAACTCACTTGCGGCGGCCTCCTCCCCCTCTCTACCGCTGCTCATGTGCGTTTGTTTTGATCAGAGCAAGCCAACTGTATCGTGTGGAGCTATGTCTACCGAGGTGGGTAATCTGGTAATACATCATACATGCGTGTGTGTTTATGTTGAATTGCCGTAAAGCAATTCGTGTTTCGCGCTCCTTCTCGTTCTCATTCTCGCTTCTCACGAGACTTCCAATTTTTATCTTGCCGGGACGGTAGTCCCCAAGTTGCAAGGTTGGTTTTCCGCCTGGGAACACTGGGGGGAGCGGGGAAAGTCACCAATATCACCAGAACAGGTTGTTTAACCATCCAAATGATTTCTAGACAGTTTTATTAACCCCCTGAGGTCGGCGGTATCGCCGGCGATACCAGCTCGCTTTTTTTTAGCAGTGTAAAAGAAACTCAGAAATACTCGGTTGACTTTGATTTTCCATTGGAGTTTCATACATCAATCGATTCTGTTAAATGTGTATTATTTTTGTGTATACTCACAATAAAAACAAAGTGTTGTGCTTTTTGCCAAATAAAGAAAAATAAACACGAAGCGAGTTCTGCCTCCTCTCTGTCAGTGTAGTCCATTCTGAAACGCGTCCGAAAATGAACCGTAACTCAGCGAATACTCAGTCAAACAGGCATTCAGACATACAGGCATGAAGCTTGAATTCTCTTCTTTTAAACGAAGTATTTTTTATAAAAAACAAATATTCACAGTTTGTGTAATATGTATGCAAAGAGAGAGATGTCAGTCGTTCTCATCTCAGCTAATTAAGTTTTAATGTGCTCCGCCCACGGAGAGCGCGCGCTATTCAAACGCAAATGTGAGCCGATCCAAACAAACCTGTAAAACGCCCACATCAGCTGGATAACACACACCGCGAGTTCACTTTCAGACTTATGTACTTTACGATGCTGTGAGGAATAATACTATCTTGATAATAATCCTGCAAAAATTTACCTCAGAAGTTCTGGAAGTATCATTTCGAGGAGCAAACGGATTCCGCTGAGGAATTAGGTCAGTTCTGTTTGCTTTGTTCTAATCTGAATGAATGAACGCAAAGATGCGTGCTGTTGTGGAGCTACTACAGCTGGCAAAAATACTGTTTTAATATGAATCGCGAATACAAAGAAAGATTACACTGGAAATATTGTTACAATTTTAAATGTTGTTGTAATTGTATAACCTTAAAAAAAATCCATATATATATATATAAAGGATAGATGTAAACAAAATCTTAAAAGGTCATTATAAGCCTTCTCTTTAAATAATTTTATTATGCTTTATTAGTGACACATTTGGGAAGAGAATATATTCCAAATCTGAAAATACAGTATGAGAACAATTAACTGCACAATTACTAGAAATGTTTACGTTGGATATTGTACAATTTGCAAGCAAAATTTGTGGAAAAAACAACAAACCAGTTATATATTGTCCTTGCATTCTTGTGGCTCAGTCACACACCTGAATGAAAGGCTCATTACGTATGCAGCCTCATTATGCGGGCCCCATTGACTCCTCAGGTGTGAATCACGCCCACCCGCATATGGCCTTTCCAAACAAAAAGTGTTTTACAAGATTTAAATCAATGTATTGTGTTATGTGAATGATTAGGCAGGATGATTTTCACATAATTTTGAAGAAAAAATTCTAGGCAACGATATCCATTAGTCAAAAGTCTTATTTACACATATTTAGAATGTGTTTTATGGCCTTATTTCAGAAACTTTAGTTTTTTGTTTTTAAAAAAAACATGCATAAACATTATTCTATCAAAAATACAAACATGTACATGCAAGTTGCTCACATATTATGGTAGCCCTGTTTGTGTTAAATAAAGTGAATTTACACCTTTGCCATTAATATGTTTATAAGCAGCTGAAAAAAGCACAAATGTCAGGGCATGTCAGAACATCTCAAGGACCCCAAAAACCCCTCAGACTCCAGAGGGTTAAGTTAAAAAAGTTACCAAGTTCTCCTTTAAGACAGATGGGGTCTGTTTTGTCCATTGCTCATGGGACCTTGGTCTCGGTCATTCTCTTAACCCATTAGTGTTTGGCCACAAAGCTAGCATTGACCAGTTATTTTGTTAGTGCTGGGGGCTCTTTTAAATAACCAGACTGGTCGGCGCCTGAACCCCATGACAAGATGGACAAGGATACGAAGTCCTGACCAAATCTTCCCCTTTGTTCGGCAGGAAGTGAAAAGTTTGAATTAATTTTCTGGAAGAAGATTAGTTTGTGGTTGGTTCCTTCTCATTGTCGCTACAAATGTATCAAATATGATCATCAGGCTTTTGAGGAAGTTTTATTAGTTTATCTCTCAATCATCGTTGTATTGCATTACATTATATGTTTTAAAATGACAGAGCTTTGTTAGAGAGAGACATGTTATTGGTAGATATAGAGTGACGATGATGAAATTTGAGGGTTTATTAGTTTATCTGAACTGAGAGATTAAAGTGTGTCGTTGTTCTACAGGTTGTGGAGGTGTAAGATCACAGATGAAGGTTGTGCTGCTCTGACTTCAGCTCTGAGATCAAACTCACACCTCAGAGAACTGGATCTGTCTGGGAATAATCTACGAGATGCAAGTGTGAAGAGTCTCTCTGCTCTAAAAGATAATCCACATTATAAGCTCAAGACACTGCAGTAAGTATTGATTCATATCATATAATATAATAATGTCACTTGAACTAGACAGTCCTCTGATCAGATGTGTCAGTAATGCATGTGTTTCTGTCTGTGTTTTATTTACTGACAGATATTAAATGATGGTGAATATGGAGCCACTATAGAGACATCATCATCAACACTGAAGTCACGTGACCTTTACTGGATTTACTGTATTTTGTATAATATCTAATAAAGTCTTCCTCTCTTTTATGTATTAGTGAATTGGTGTTTTTATCAGCCATCTAAGTGAAGTGAGCAGCTCAACACAATCACAGTAACAGGAATGAACTTCAGAGCTGAGTTTCATCTGTTTCGGGGAACTGGATTATTTATAGGGTTTAATGATGATGATGATTTTAATGTCTTTGTCAAAAGTCTTCCTGAGATTTGATTGAAGCTCATCTGAAGAGGATATTTGCCATTGTCACATTATTATTGTTCTGTCTTTATGTTGGTGTGTGTGAAAGTCAAATTATTATGATAAAGGTGCAAATTTCTGTCATCACATGATCACCACGAGTTAGCCTGTATTTATCTCTTCAGAAACACCATGAGTATTTAAACTAAAGCAGTTATTAATTCCTTTCAGCACAAACACAACATTTTAATATGTAAATTAGGCTAATTATAGCATATCTTATACACTAAAGTAAGCGAAGTTTGCTCTTGGAACAGAATGGCTTCACAGAATTGTAGATGTTTGTAAATTTACAATTGAATTGTGATTAAACAAATGGCGGGAAAGAGCGTTAATCACATATTCTCAAATATATCCTACACAATCTCAGCGAACAATCTCAAATGCAAGCCTGAAAGAAGGATTCTAATGTAAAAATGCAGAATTTAATGCATTTTTTCCAATTTATATTAGGAGATATTTTTACTAAATGACTCTGGAAATTAATGTTATAGTTTTATTTTTCAATAACTAATTTGTGGGAGAGGATATACAAATGTAATTTTGATCCTCCACACTCCATACCAGTCAGTGGCGGTAATACACCAGTTTGTTGTTTGTCAACCGCCAATAAAATCTCAAAGAAGAAGATGATCTGATCGATGTGATCGGCGATCTTCTCCTCTTCCTGACACTCAATCATCGCACTCTGACATCTACACTTCTGCCTGTGAATTGCGGAAGCAGGAGTCGGAGGACAGGCGGTAATAAACATAGCGTTTTTGTTCTAATATTTATCCATCTTTTTTAATATTAAAGACTGTTTAATGACTCTGTTGCGGGCAGAAGACACTGTTTGAAGGAATTAAAGGTATGTCATTGTTTTCTTCAGGTTGATGTTTATATGACGTCTTTATTAATAATAACCTTTTATTACTCATACCTAAGAAGTTAATGTGTTTTTGTTTTAAACATGGTCGTCAGGTGTGTTAAAATCAGTTTAACATTTAAAATAATTAATATGACTTTTCTCTTTATGTGTTTTAAAGCATCAGTGTTTTTTTCTGGTTATGATGATACAGTCAAATCTGCTCACCTTTATTTATTTAACTCTTTATATAATACAAAGTTTCAAAGCAGCTTCACAGTAATATATAAGTCTACTGGATTTAACATTGTTGATCTGATTAAGCTTTAAATTCGGCTTTCTTGGCAGGCATCAGTTTTAATTTCTTCAGTTTTAGTCTCTTGACTGTCACGTGTGTACAGAGATGAACACAGTGTTGATGTTCTCTGATCTCCCAGCATGCAGTGCACAGCCTCTTCTCCTCATGAGCTCCCACAGACGGGCAGCGATCGGGCCAAACTCACCCAGTTGCCCGCCAAGGACTCGTCCTCCATAGACAGCGCCTCTGAGCTGGGCGGCCCCAGAGCGCTGACCTTTGACCTGCTGAACATGGTGATCTGCTTCAAGCGGATGGCCATCTTCCTGGATCCCGTCACAGACACGCTGGAGGTGCTGCGGTTCCTGCTCGGGTGAGACACGGCCCTTACAAATCACACTGACAACTGCACATCTCGCACTGCTTCTGTACTTCAGGAGACTGTATCATGTGACTCTCATCAGAAGGCTTTTGTGTTTGTTCCAGCCAGTTGTGAAACGCATCTCTGAGTTGTTTTGGCGCTGTGTGTCCCAGTGTTCAGCTCTGATGCTGTGTGTTTTAGGTGGAGGATGCCGCTGTGCTCCCTGTCGATCTGCGTTCTGCTCAACATCCTCTTCCTCACGCTGAGTGAAGGTGAGACACCAGTAGACGGCCGTAAATGACTTGTTCATGTGCACATATTATAGTTAACCCTATAAAGTCGACTGTATTATACTTGATGCGCACATTTCTAAGGCCTTTAAATGATGAATGATAAAACCTGTTGTGCTCAATCTACTACATGTCTTCTGTCGTCCGACTGATGCTTTATATTCTTTTAGCAAGTAAATGGTTTTAGTAAAATTGTATAATCGTCCCCCTAATTCAGCACATGGTTCATGTGTTTGCTGTGAAATATATAATCAGAATAGCTTTTTATTGCTAGTAATATTTCAATAAGAACACCTACTAAACTGAACCGACTTAGGTTTACTTTATTATCTTTTTTTATATATCTTGTTCAAATGTATCAAATATAATCATCAGGCTTTTGAGGAAGTTTTTTTTGTTAATCTCTCAATCAACATTGAATTGCATTATATGTTTTAAAACTACAGCGCTTTGATCATAAAACTATCATTTGATCTCATAAATGTATTTAAAAGTCGTCTGTTAAACTGTTATAAAGATGTAAATGTTTTTTGTGATAATATCCATATGATTGCATGTCATCAAGCTTATTACACGTCTGCTTTTCAAAACAATAAACAAATGTACATTAAATATAACTTCAAATGATTGTATTAGGTGAGAAGAAAAAGCGTAGAGTGAGAAGTGTAACATGAAACTAGAAGAGCTTTAACAGTCAATTATACAGATTAGCGCTTGTTATATAAACTCAGAATCCTCATGAGAGATGCAGAATAAAGAGAAGATGAAGGCGATGTTCCCTCTGTCTGCAGGTGCGTGGGTCTCTCTGCTGCTGCTGGCGGCCTCTGCTCCGGCTCTGCTGGGATACCTTGGCAACCGTTGCCAGGGCGCGACCAGCGAGATGGCGGTTCAGAAGAAGAAACACCATGCAGTCCAGCGGCGAGACCTGCAGACGGTCCACATGAGCAAACAGGAGGCCATGCTGGAGGTCAAGGGCATGTGAGTGAGCAGGACTGTGGCGTTTGAGTCATGACATCAGCACTGAGACTAAGGGTTGTGTGTGTGTGTTACAGGCTGAAAGGGATAGACGACGTTTTGACCCAGGCGTGTGTGTGTGCAGAGTCTGTGTATAAAGTGTTTCACTGGGAGAGCCACGCCGTGTCCTCCATGTGAGTATCGCAGAGATGCTCCAGAATCACAAGCTCTGATCTTCCTCTGTGAAAATAGTCAATGTTTTGTACTTTATGCCCCTTTTTACACGATGTATTATAAGTCTCAGGTGTCCCCAGAATGTGTCTGTGAAGCAAAAACATGCTGTTTTCGTTCATGTATCTTAAATGCAAATGAGCTGCTGCTCCCTGTCCCCTTTCCAGAAGAGGGCTGTGCCTTTACAGCCTAGGGTACGCTTACCAAAAACTAAAACATCTGTTTAGTTTTGTTTATCATCTCTATCGCGGTCGCGCTCACATGACATTGCAGTTTTTTAATCATCAGGAAAGTTTATTATCTGCATGTGCTTTAAAGCCATGTCAGTCTAAACGTCTGATATATGTTTTTCTGAGCACACACAGAGAGCTGGATGTCAGACGGCGCGTCCCCTGAGTTTTAAAGGGTCCTATTATGCCCTTGTACAAAGTCCTGATTTTGTTTTGGGGGTGTACTAGAATATGTTTACATGCTTGATTATTTTCGATGAAGCCCCTCCTACCGAAAAACGAAATGTGCTGTGATTGGTTAGTGCGTGTTTGGGAAATGTCTTCCGTCATATGATAAATGTTTGTGTGTGTGTGTGTGTGTGTTTGTTTGTGTGTGTGTGTGTGTAGGTTTTACGGTTCTCTCCTGACTACACTATTCCTGCTGTGTACGGTCCCGGTGGGTTTGAGTCTGTCTGTGCTCAACAGCGCCCTCTTTCTGTGGAACAGAGACTTCTGCAGAGGTCAGTAAAGCCTCAGGCATGTCAATAGGCTCTATGCACGATCGCTTCTGCGTTTTGTCTCAGCCCGCCCAGTTACATCCGGTGCTGCGTCGGAAGCCGTTTTTGCATTCAGTGGAGATAATGGCAAATTACACTCACTGTCTACATGAACTTCAGTGGTTAACGTGAATGATGTTAACAATATTGTGAGGCAGTTTAGCTCTTACACCTAAGAGTAAGAAAGAGAAGGGCTTTAAATTATATATTTCAAGCTACATCAACAACTTTGAGGGTGAGTATTCTCTTATATCATGTGAAATCTGACTTGCGAATCCATTTCTAAAATTGTGCATAGAGCGTAGACAAAACATCTGGTCATGTGGTCTCTTGTCTGAGTGGGCACTTCTTGACCAGAGGAAGCTGCAGTGTGGACCAGACGTTACACTGATAGTCAAATATGAATACATACACATTACACATCAGTATTTTTATTCAGTTTCATTAAGCTAGACATTTTCACCTAATTTCCTTTCTCTCCCTCTAGTTCTTCTGGAGCTGAAGGAGTTTGTTCACCCGAGTCGGATCGAGACTGTGGAGGAAACCGAACCATGTGACCCAGATCAGGCAATCCTGCTGGAACGCACGCCCACTCCATCCAGTGTGGAGGTGAAAACATACACACTTGCTACAACTGTAAAACACATCTGGATGACAGATTATTTTGTGTCTGTGCTACTGCGTTCAGATGTCCATTTAGAGTCCAGATTGACTTGGTTTTACTTCCTGTTCAGGATCTTTCACCCGGCAACATAGAAGAGGCAGAGGAGGCGGAGCCTGACGATGAGTTTAAAGACGCTATAGAGGTCAGGAAAATATCTATCTATCTATCTATCTGTCTATTTATCTGTCTATTTATCTATCCATCTATACTATATCTATCTTCTTTCTTTCTTTCTTTCTTTCTTTCTTTCTTTCTTTCTTTCTTTCTATCATCTATCTATGTCTGTCTGTCTGTCTATCTATCTATCTATCTATCTATCTATCTATCTGTCTGTATGTCTGTCTATCTATTTATCTATCCATCTATACTATATCTATCTTCTTTCTTTCTATCTATCATCTATTTATGTCTGTCTGTCTATCTCTGTCTGTCTGTCTGTCTGTCTGACAATGAGTTTACAGATGCCATAGAGGTCAGGAAAACATCTGTCTATCTATCTATGTTTATCTGTCTGTCTTTCTATCTGTCTCTCTGTTTTCTGCTTCTGACATGTTTTCCCATTTCTGCTGTTTGCCTACTCAAGGAATCTCAACTTGTGTTGCCGGTAAGTAGCTCCCTCTAGTGGTGTGGAGACTTATAGCATTAACATAGACTGTGCAAATATTGTGTGTGTGTGTGTGTGTGTGTGTGTGTGTGTGTGTGTGTGTGTGTGTGTGTGTGTGTGAGAGAACATAAGTGTAGACATGAGCCTTATCATTAACCAAGCAGATTTAGTTGTGTAGTGTGTATGTGTACATGCCTGACCTCTGACCTCTACTCTGCTCTCCAAGGAAACTCCTCTGGCTTTAGTGGTGAGTAATAGAGTAACTGAGAGCATTTTGTGTTTGAGTAAATCCTCAGTTGCTCTAAGCGAGTAAAGAAACAGCCTGGTCTGAACTGTCTTTGTGTGTGTGCGCATGTTTTTGCATCAATGTAAATGCTCTGAATGCATGTGCACATGTTTATGTATGTAAGATGTGGATATTAGTTTATGATTGTTAGATTTTAGTCTGCCACTGTAGGGTGCATCTCACAAAACCTGTCAAGAAATGTCATACTTCACCATAAATTTACAATAATATATAATATATATTGCTTATGCACTTTTTCAAGGACCAATAGTTTATTTGTCATTATTTTCGTGATAATTATGCACTCTTTACTGTAATGTTTTTTTCGTTTTCTTTAAGCAGAATATAATTAAATTTTTACTATGGGGTGAAATGTGACCTGGAATTGTGTTTGTGAGATTCACCAGTATGTCTTGACTGTGAGTTCAGATGTGAATTTAAATTCAGATGCATCTCATTTAACTCAGGACCTCCAAATACATTTACATTTAATGATTTAGCAGACACTTTTATCCAATGCAACTTACAAATGAGAAGAACAGTAGAAGCAATCAAATCAACAATAGGGCAACAGTATGCAAGTGCTGTAAATAATTAAAAAATAAGTTAATAAAATAGAAATAAAAGAGAATAGTAAGAGTTAGAATTAATGGGTCAAGTGTTGACTTGATGAAACGTGAAGTGGACCATGACAAATCCAGACCTAATTCTTTTTAAAGAATAAAAATGTAATGTATTTTGTAATAAGGGTCATGACTGTTGTAAAAGTGTCCGGTCCGTGTTTTGAATGTAGGTGTGGCGTGTGCCCTATTTGCTACCAAAGATTCGGAGATGGAGAGTCCGTAAGGTGCCCATACACACGCCTGTCAATCATGATCTCTAGGTGTCCTGACTTCTAACCACACCCCCCTCATGCCTTTATTCATTTCAGTGGCTTCTATTAACAGTGATGTCACAGGAAATGGTTACTCAGTGACACTTTCTTCAGGTTCAGGTTAAGGTTGATTAATACACTATTTCTTTTGTGAGGTTCAAACTCATGCTGAAAATATTTGGGAATGTCCACTAACAATCATAGTGAGGAGTTGGGCTGATTTATTGGCATTAATTTGGCATCTGAATTGAGCAATTGACCTGAAATGTGCCCAACGTTCACTAGAGCCTGTGTTTGGAGGGCTTTTGGTGTTATAATGGTGTTAAGTGCTGTAGGGCACAGAAATCTGAGACCTCTCGCCAGTCATCGGATGACTGCAAGAAGTGAAGCTCAGCAGCAACAAACATGGGGTCAGATTTACAGGAGTCGCCACATGTGCCGCTTCAAGCGGAGGGATTCATCTGTTTGTAATGACTTGAGTAAATCTGATCTCTAAACCCAGAGCCCTCTACATACAGAGCAGAACTAACGCCGAGAGAAAACCTTCACACGAGGACAGCGAGCCGTCAAAAGTAAAGAGCACTGATTTATGTATGTGGGTCAATGACACATCCAAGAATGATCTGGTTTAAAACTCATGTGCCATGTTCATATATTTTTGGAACCATTTTCTATTAATGTTTTGAATATATTGTGAATCATGAATCCATGTTTTCTTGGGTCATGCTATTTAATGTGCAAATGATAAAAAGGCCCAATTGACTGAAATATATTTGTATCATTTACTCGACCTTATGTTGTTCCAAACCCCTAAGACTTTCGTTCATCTTCAGAGGACAAATTAAGATATTTTTGATGAATTTGATAGATTTCTGTCTCTCCATTGACAGTCTGTGCAACTACCACTTCAGAAAGGTAGTAAAGACATCATTAAAATAATCCATATGACTCCAGTGGTTTAACCTCACTCGCGTTGGAGATTAATATTTTGTAAATAGTGGAAAATTATGTTTTTTTTTCCACATACAAAACACTTGTGTCGCTTCATAAAATTGAGGTCAAACCACTGGAGTCACATGTATTACTTTAATGATGTCTTTACTACCTTTCTGGGGCTTGAAAGTGGTAGTTGCATAGCCTGTCAATGGTGGGACAGAAACTCTCAGATTTAAAAAGATCTTCATTTGTGTTCTGAAGATGAACGAAAGTCTTACGGGTTTGAAACAACATGAGGGAGAGTAATTAATGACAGAAATGTCATTATTGGGTGAACTGTCAGTTTAAGACTGTTATCCCTGAGTGTAGTCAGACTGACTGTTTTAAGACTTTTGACCAACAAAAAATATATATAAATTTAAAGAATGCTCATTGTAAAAGATGTGCATTCAGATGATTATTTAACTAATCAGTCTGTTAAAAAAAATAAAAAGCATTGACCCATATATATATATTTGTGATAAATGTCAGTGTCAGAATTGTGGTATTTTGAAAGGTTGTGTGCAGGTTTTGTCATGTGAAGGTGAAGTGGAAGATCTTTTGGTGTCGAGCCGAGCATGAGAGCTAATGGGTTCAGATCTGTCTCTTCTCATCTCTACAGAAGTTGAATAAGATTCATTTATCTCTGTGTATATGCATTTATTTCCGGTAGGATGACGAGGACGTGTCTTCTGTTGTTCCTGAGTTTGACACCATCTCTGATAACGGGTTGTTGAGCAGAAACGAGCCCATCCGCAGTAAAGTGTCTAAACTTACTGAAAAACTGCGCAAGCGGGTCCCGACCAACGCCACCGGTTACTATGGATCTCTTTATACTTTGTTTTTCACCTTCTTTATTATTCAGTCATTTGAAAAATAAACTACACCCTTCTATGGTTTTACTTATCAGGATATAATAAAAATCATCTGGACGTTAGCAGGTCTTAAAATTAAGTAAATACAACCTCAGATGAACAGACATTACATATTACACTGTCAATATATATTTAACAAAAATAAAGCTGAAATGGAGAAGTCATGTGTGACAAACTAAGTACACCCTATGATTAAATAGCTTGTAGAACGTTGCTTCAGTTCATTGAGGTTTGCGGGCACTTGTTTACGCACAGCTTCTCTCAAGGTCCCACCACAGCATTTCAATCAGGTTTAGGTCTGGATTTGCAACACCCTGATTATTTTATTTTTCAGACCTTCTGTTGGAGATTTTCTGGTGTTCTTGGGATCATTGTCCTGTTGCATGACCCAGTTTTAGCCAAGCTTTAGCTGTCGGGACAGATGGCCTTACATTGGTCTGTAAAATGTCATGTGTTGAGGTTGTATTTACCTAATTTCAACCAGATGATACTTTATTATGTCCTGATACGTAAAGCCATAGAATTCAAAAGGGTGTCGTTTCTTCTTTACATGACTGTATCTATCGTTATAACCGTGTTGTCTTTTGTCCTTCCTCAGGAAACTGTTTCCAGTGCAATTCAGCGTTTTCTGTTTTAAAGAAAAGGGTATGGCTTCTGATCCTCGTTCTGTTGAACATCCTTTCCCATTTCAACTGTGTGTGATTGTTGTTTCACTGATAACCAATTTATTTTTCTAGAGAAACTGCAGTAACTGTGGTGCCAGTTGTTGTTCCCGCTGTTGCTCGTATAAAGTGTTCAAATCCAGTATGGGCGCCACAGGTATGAGTGGAACCTGTGAATTTGGCAAAGAATGTTTTATTTAAGACGATTTTACACTGTGCTTTTTCTTTCTCTGAATCTTTAGCTCCTGAAGCCCAAAGAGAGACTGTGTTCGTTTGTTCTATGTGCAATACTTTCCTCAGCACCAAGTAGGATTGGTCATCATCCTGAAAAAATATTCCACCATTGCAATCCTGTAAGAGAAACTAGGGTTGGGCCACAAGATGGCTGCTTCAGTGATTCTTGAGGTTCCCTTCGTTCTATGTGGAGCATTTCACAGGGAGAACCAGCTTATGTTACGTTTTTGGTTTCTTCAACACTCTTCCTGAGGTTCCTCAGAGTTTATTTTGTCTGTTCACAATTCGTGACCCCTTACCTTTGCGTTAAATGGTGACTTTCTTTGGAATATGCTGCTTTCCCCAGTCAACTCTAATATATCAAGATTGTTTGGTTTACTTGGACCTCACCTTACTGTGTTATCAGATGCTGTAGTTTCATCAACACTTATTATAACGTCACTTTCCAGAACTTGAGCCCTGGTGGGAAATCAGGTTAATATCCAGGATCCTGTTCATCTATGACATCACATTTTCCTATAGAGGAAAACAAGACCATGTAAACGATGTTGGTCATTTTTATCATTGCATTGGATGGCAAAAGCAGTGGATCTGAGCATTTTGGAAGATTTATATTGTTTCACGTACTGTAAAATCTGATTAGTTGAGTTGACATCAATGGTTTATGAAGAAAATACATTTTATTTCTCTCATAAACCTGTTGACTTAACTTCTGTTACGATTCGTAAACCTTCTGCTAGCTGCTTACCTGCTTTAACCCATGATTGTTGATTATATCATTTATTTGTGTTTTGTTTTTTTGTTTGTTTTTATCTGGAAAAAAATTATTAAAAATGTAAATTTATAAATGTATCTTTGTTTTTTGGGAAATCCTCAGTAACCATTTATATTATAATAATCAAAATAATGCTACCATATTAGTCTATCAGCAAATAACTTCTCTTCAATAACTCTCCACTTCACATTGTTATTGAAAGAATGAGCTATGTTGTTGTTTTATTTTTCCGTCTTATTGTTTTTAAGCCATGGTTGAATGTAAACCCAGAGTATTAACGGTTATAGAGCTATGAATGTCCTACTACTGCTATTTAAACATAAATTCAAATCTTGCTGGGTAAGTTATCCATAATACAACGCCATTGTTTCCTTGGTTGAATCTACTGTTACAGTAATAAAAAATCTGAATATAAGTTTTGCTGTGTGGAGTTTCATTGAGGAAGTTTTGCCTAATCCTAAAAGTTGTTGAGGTTCTTCTCGAGCAAGCAAAACAGTGTTTTGCCGCCTTTTGCACAGTTATCTAACCGCCATTTATTTTAAAAGACATTATGGCACTGTTTCTATGGTTACCTCCTCAGGCGAACGCAACTTCTCCTCGTGAGCGTCTGTTAGTGAACTCTGACAAGTTTATATTGTAATATTTGTGATTTCTGAAGAGGCTGTTAGATATAAACATTATTTGACTGATTAAACCCTAATAATAGAATCTGAGCGGCGTCTCAGTCCGTTGCTCCTCCCCCCGCGCGTCATCACATTGTGTGATTGTTTCCGGCTCCGCCCCCTTTTTTATCCCCGAGCGCAACCGTTTATTCCCGTGAACAACCCGCTTCAGCACCGGGACAGGCATCGCGGTCGCGCCCTCGCATGGCAACATGGCCACAGAGGTGAGAAACACCCTCGTATAACCTCATTTTTTGCACCATCTGCATTAACTAGAGCCGTTTTTGTAAGATATACCTTCTGAATCGGCGTCATTTTGGTGATTTAAATCTGGGTTGGAGATCACGTGACGTTACAGGCAAACGCGAATAGCCGTCTCTGCTTTTACGCGTCGCTTTTTAAATCCATGATCTGTTATGATTATTGCTCACATGATTAAACTAAACATACAATACACAGTGAAAACTAAACGCTAGACATGGACAGCCACAAGTGAAGCGCGATAGATAGATAGATAGATAGATAGATAGATAGATAGATAGATAGATAGATAGATAGATAGATAATGTTATCATGTGGTAATCTCAAATAACGTTAACTGTTTTTTATTTCAGTCAAATGTTATTTATTAGGACTGATTATACTGGGTTACCACAATTTTAAAGAGGGCGATCATAGAAATTTTCCTAGTTGTTACAGGTGACTAGTTAGTAATGTTCACATAGGTTTTGTTCAGGTCAGATCGATTGCTGGTGTTATCAAAGCATTGATACTAAGACATTTTGTAATTCATGTTAATATGTCAGTTTTGTAATGGTCAATATTTTATTAAAAGACAGTAAAACAAACAGCTAGCTGTTTATAGCTTGACAGAGGGTGTTCAGATTTTCGGAGATGCTGTTGCTTAGATCAGACCCGTAAAAAAAGTGTGTGCTTAAAGCATTGTGTTCATTCATCATTCATCACTCGAGATGACAAAGGCTTGTGTGTGTGTGTGTGTGTGTGTGTGTGTAAACTGTACAGTCGGAAGGATCCGGTGCCGTATTTAAATTAGCGCGTGCTGTGACGTGGCCGAGCGCGCAGCTGGACATCAAAGAGGATAAAAGCGACTGTCCGCGGGTCGTTAAGCTCTTTTGGCTAAAATATATTGGCAGATATCGCGTTTGTGAGTTTCTCTCGTCGGTGACCGGTTCAGGAATGATTTCAGCACCACGGACAGCGACCGACCGAACAAAACTCCCGTACTGTCACGAGTCTGTAAGCGTTTTATTTTTATTTCCCTTGTTAAAAGTGGTTTAAAACTGGCAAATATGTGCTTTAATGTGGTGATTTCATGTGGTTTTGGGATTTAAATGTGATTTCACAAGTTATTCAGAGGTTTATTTAGGAGTCAAAAAATGTGTGCCCGTTGTCCCGGCGCGTAACCTTGAACGCGCGCGTGATATTGTGTTTCGAGCGCGAGATCTCTTTGTTTAATCTCGTGCAGACAACAAACGCACTCCTCACGTTTACGATCAATAATCATTCTGTACAGGCTACACCGGCTGGTTAGATTGTGTTTTGATGGTTTTGGTATCAGTGTGAGTGTGTGTGTGTTAAATGATCGTCTCCTCGCGATCGATCGGTTGTGCTCGCGGGAGTCAGGAACAGTGTCTCTCATCTTTCTGAGACAGTTACCGAGAGCGGCTTGCATGCATAATTAATAAGGCATTTAGTAACAACAGCCCAGAGCGTTTAGTCATGATAAGTCTCGGTTTACCCGTACATAGTGGCTTACCATAGTACAGTGGTGGTATCAGATGGTAAAATGCCTGAATGATTAGCATATTCACGTACCAACTGCAAGTACTTCAAAAAGCATGGTACTACCATGTTTTTTACCAATTGTACTATGCATACGTGATTCTTGACCACTGTATTATTTGAAGTGTCATGCAGTGGTATATGAATTATTCCACATAATGGTACTGAAGTACCATGCTTTCATTAGACCAAAATCCTTTAGTTCTGGTTCCTTCTGAGTGTATTTCAGGGAGTTCAACAAGTAAATGTGGTGTTGTGCATTTATTTGACACCAGATGTGCCTCTTATCTGGGCGGTGCAATAATTCTTGAGATCTGTGCAAATGTTCAGTGCCAGAGATTGACCGAGTCCACAGCATTGAAGAGCTGCTTGTCAAGACTCTCTCTGTCTGTGTGTGTGTGTGTGTGTGTGTGTGTTTGAACCAGCGCGTGCTGTCTCAGTCTGTTACTATATCAGAAGGAGCCGTGAACTGGCAGGCCCTGCTACTAAAACAGAGCCAGTTTTTAAATAAACAGGTTGTCAGGACTGGCCATGTAATTATATCTGCCCTTGCTATCTAAACAATCTTTTTTCTGACCTTTAGATGTCCAAAGATAAAGAATAACATACTAATAGCCTTGTATATGTTGTGTAATCCTACCCTAACCCTATAGTAAGTTCATGTAGTTAATTCATATTATTCAGTACTTAAATAGGCTATATAATTACACTGTAACAATGACACCTTAAAATAAAGTGTAACCCAAAGTGTTTGTGTAGTTTGATGCTGTGCAGTTTGTCATGGAATGTGGTTTCTTATTAGAGTCTTCCAGTGTATTATTATAGGTTTGATCATTCTGGTTTGTGAAAACAACATCGGTACTGCAAGAGAAAGAGGTGAAAATGCAGAGAAAGTGTGGGGGATGGAAGGGCCCGCTCCTGCTGATGTTAGTGTGTGTTGGCAGTGACAGATGGCCAGTCTCTCTGATGTTTGTGTGTGTCCGTGCAACACTGGCAATGAAGTGCCCATTCAATTATGAGGTCATCACTGGATTAATCTATAAATTAGTGATGACATCACTGCATTACTGAACAAATTATGACATCGCTGACTGCATTACTCTATGAGTTTCGTGATAATTAGCTCACAAAATGCAGTGCCATCATTAGCTTCGAGTAATTCAGTGATGAGCTAACTACAACATCACTGACTGCACAACTCTGAGCTAATGATAAAAAACATTGCATTACTCTGATGTAATGACAGAATCACTGCATAACTCTATGAGATAATGACGTCACTGCATTACTCTGAGATAAAGACACCATCACTGCATTACTCTGAGATAAAGACACCATCACTGCATTACTCTGAGATAATGACACCATCACTGCATTACTCTGAGATAAAGACACCATCACTGCATTACTCTGAGATAATGACACCATCACTGCATTACTCTGAGATAATGACACCATCACTGCATTACTCTGAGATAATGACACCATCACTGCATTACTCTGAGATAATGACGTCACTGCATTACTCTGAGATAATGACATCACTGCATTACTCTGAGATAATGACATCACTGCATTACTCTGAGATAAAGACACCATCACTGCATTACTCTGAGATAATGACAACATCACTGCATTACTCTGAGATAAAGACACCATCACTGCATTACTCTGAGATAATGACAACATCACTGCATTACTCTGAGATAAAGACATCACTGCATTACTCTGAGATAAAGACACCATCACTGCATTACTCTGAGATAAAGACACCATCACTGCATTACTCTGAGATAAAGACATCACTGCATTACTCTGAGATAAAGACATCATCACTGCATTACTCTGAGATAAAGACATCACTGCATTACTCTGAGATAAAGACGTCACTGCATAACTCTATGAGATAATGACGTCACTGCATTACTCTGAGATAAAGACGTCACTGCATTACTCTGAGATAATGACAACATCACTGCATTACTCTGAGATAAAGACACCATCACTGCATTACTCTGAGATAATGACAACATCACTGCATTACTCTGAGATAAAGACGTCACTGCATTACTCTGAGATAAAGACACCATCACTGCATTACTCTGAGATAAAGACATCACTGCATTACTCTGAGATAAAGACATCACTGCATTACTCTGAGATAAAGACGTCACTGCATAACTCTATGAGATAATGACGTCACTGCATTACTCTGAGATAAAGACGTCACTGCATTACTCTGAGATAATGACGTCACTGCATTACTCTGAGATAATGACGTCACTGCATTACTCTGAGATAAAGACACCATCACTGCATTACTCTGAGATAAAGACAGCAGGGATTAAAGTTCTCCGTCGCTACGACGGATTTCCGTTAATTGCAGCAAGTCTATGACGGATTTCCGTCAATATGGTTCCAGTCTGTCCTTAATGTCTTAAATTCACTTTTAATAATTTTAAGGCCGTAAATAGGCTTTCATTTCTCAAATAGTGTAATAAATGTCTTAATTTTAGTTTGAATAGGTCTTAAATTAAGGAAAGACGAGGTGTATTCACCCTGCTGAGGGGGATGTGATCAAAGCCTGGAGTGGAGCAAAAGCACGTTCCTCTCTCCACTCTAAGCATTCTGTAATCACTTCGCTCATGGTCCACTCCGGGTTTTCAATTACCGCGCACGGAAAGTGCATGTCAGGCTACAGTTGAGCGCTGAGGTAGAACTAATATATTTCAGTTACCATGGACACACTTATAATGCAGGTAGGGCTGGGCGATATATCGATATAAAAAATATATCGATATATTGTTTAAATGCGATATGGAATTAGACCATATCACATATATGGATATAGTTCAAATTTGCGCTGTGATCCTTGCTCCCCGCGCCCCCGCTCCTCCTATTCCACTCTGCGTGCGTTTATTAGAGCATGTTATGTTATGAGAGGCGAATCATGACTACTTCAGAAAACCCAGCACAATAGGAAGTAGGAACTACCAGGCAGTGACATAAGTGTACGCTAAAATAAAGTTTTTCACCTCAGAAAAACGGACTTTCTTGTCCTGTCAGCCGTTATACTGTTCTCGTAGCGCACACTCAATTGCACGCGCACATGCGGCGGCGCGCGCTGTATCGCCTCACTGATCAAGCTAGTGCAAAAGAAACTACGAGCATGCAAATAAAAGTAATGCAGGGATGATTTTCATTCTATTCACCAGGAGCAGTTTCCATGTTTCATTAACAGTTATTGTTAATATTGTGTATTCACCATGGTAACTGTCGTTTCCATATTAACCCCAAAATGCCACTATTTTTCTTTGTATTATTTTTTATATTTTTAAATGACTGTAGTGGCTCATATACATTGTATTAACAAAAACTAGTTTGGGACTGCTATTTAATAGCTTTAGCATAGGCCTAATGTTTATTTATTAGTACTAGTCTTTACTATTAGTCATATTCTTACAATTTATGTTAAGTAAAGGGGAAAAGTACTTGTGTGTGTTAACAAATTTTGTATATATATATATATATATATATATATATATATATATATATACAAAATTTGTTAACACACACAAGTACTTTTCCCCTTTACTTAACATAAATTGTAAGAATATGACTAATAGTAAAGACTAGTATATATATATATATATATATATATATATATATATATATATATATATATATATATAATATTTTCCCCTTTACTTAACAAAAGTTTAAGGGGAAGGCTTAGCGAAATGGGGGGAGAATGGCAAGCCTTTTAGTTCGTGGACTAAAAAAATCTAACAGCCAGGTTACAGGTACGTGTCTTTGCACAGTATGTCACAGGAGACTTCAATATGGCAGTAATGGTAAAAAAGTGCTAGGTCGCCATCAATCAGAAGCTAGTCACAATGCTGCCGTTCGTGCTCTACAGTAGCTACATGCTCCCTGCCTGGTTTTCATAGATTAAAATAGAAATAAAAAGAAATACGCCTACTGGCAATATTAAAGGGGTTTAAAACGTCTCCCCTTAAAACGCTATTGGTCTCGACTATGTAAAAAGTTAAAGGAATATGACTTGGCCTAAAAAAAAAATTCAGTCAGAAGAATTTTTTTCACTTTAATCCCTGAAGACACCATCACTGCATTACTCTGAGATAATGACGTCACTGCATTACTCTGAGATAAAGACACCATCACTGCATTACTCTGAGATAATGACGTCACTGCATTACTCTGAGATAAAGACACCATCACTGCATTACTCTGAGATAAAGACATCACTGCATTACTCTGAGATAAAGACACCATCACTGCATTACTCTGAGATAATGACGTCACTGCATTACTCTGAGATAAAGACACCATCACTGCATTACTCTAGACATCACTGCATTACTCTGAGATAAAGACACCATCACTGCATTACTCTAGACGTCACTGCATTACTCTGAGATAAAGACATCACTGCATTACTCTGAGATAAAGACGTCACTGCATTACTCTGAGATAATGACGTCACTGCATTACTCTGAGATAAAGACGTCACTGCATTACTCTGAGATAAAGACGTCACTGCATTACTCTGAGATAAAGACACCATCACTGCATTACTCTGAGATAATGACATCACTGCATTACTCTGAGATAAAGACATCACTGCATTACTCTGAGATAAAGACACCACTGCATTACTCTGAGATAAAGACACCATCACTGCATTACTCTGAGATAATGACGTCACTGCATTACTCTGAGATAAAGACACCATCACTGCATTACTCTAGACATCACTGCATTACTCTGAGATAAAGACACCATCACTGCATTACTCTAGACGTCACTGCATTACTCTGAGATAAAGACATCACTGCATTACTCTGAGATAAAGACGTCACTGCATTACTCTGAGATAATGACGTCACTGCATTACTCTGAGATAAAGACGTCACTGCATTACTCTGAGATAAAGACGTCACTGCATTACTCTGAGATAAAGACACCATCACTGCATTACTCTGAGATAATGACATCACTGCATTACTCTGAGATAATGACACCATCACTGCATTACTCTGAGATAAAGACATCACTGCATTACTCTATGAGAAATGACAACAACACTGCATTACTCAATGAGGTAATGACGATGACATCACTGCATTACTCCTTAAGTTCCAAGTAATGCCATGATGTCATAATACACTCTAAATTATGCAGTGATGTGCTAATGATGACATCACTGCACTATGCTGCAAAGAGTTCTAAAACCACCATCTAATGTCACTGACTAGAAAGTTAGTTCATAGCAGTGATGTAGCTGAATACTAGTGGCTAATTTCCATGCCCACACTTCTGTTTTCAATAGAAAATGCTACAACAGAGGACAGAAAACTGCATTCATCAAGCCATTTTTCATGGATTGTTTAACATCTAGCAGCCCAAGGTAATGTAATTTATGATTAGATCAGACTGTAGCGCACTGTAACCCTCTCTCTCTCTCTCCTTCTACTGTAGTTTCATAACCTTCAGGAGTTGAGACACAGCGCATCTCTAGCCAATAAGGTCTTCATTCAGAGGGACTACACTGATGGCACAGTCTGCAAGTTCCAGACCAAGTTCCCCTCCGAGTTAGACAGCAGGGTAAGTGTGTGTGTGTGTGTGTGTGTGTGTGTGTGTGTGTGTGTCAGAACAAAAGAGAGACAACGCAAGTAAAAAGGAGCAGAAGAGAAAAAGACAACAAGGCTCTTCACTCAGAGAAACTCTGCTCTTCAGCAAAAGCACTGCTGAGTGCGCAAACTCCACACAACACACACATAATGAGCTGCTAATAGAGCTGATAATAGAGCTGTTTAAAGGTGTAAGATCATGTTACAGACAGCCACTAGAGACTTGCTGAGTAAATGGCAGGGAGAGACCGTTTAACATGTAAAGCTTTCAGTGGCATTCTCACAATCTGTTTTATTATGAAGAAATTGTGTTTTTTTATTTTTTATTTCAGCACCTGATCTTTTTTTTTTTTTCAAACTCACTAGTTTATGCCATATAATGACCTCCATGCTGCTCTCTGATTGGCTGACTCATCTTGTCCTTGTATCTGATTGGTCAGATTGAGAGGACGCTGTTTGAGGACACGGTGAAGACGCTGAATAATTACTATGCAGAGGCGGAGAAGATCGGAGGCCAGTCGTACCTCGAGGGCTGTCTGGCCTGTCTCACGGTTTACCTCATATTCCTGTGCATCGAGACACGCTATGAGAAGGTATGTAATCAGTTTCAGATAAACCCACCCCGAAATGACACGCAAAAAGAAAGCTAACTGTTATTGGTTACTTTACGTGTTGTTTTTGCAGAATATGGAGAATATAAAAGAGTCTGACAGTCAAAAACGTGGTTCTGTGTGTTTGTGCAGGTGCTGAAGAAGATCTCGCGGTACATTCAGGAGCAGAATGAGAAGATCTACGCTCCAAGAGGTCTCCTCATCACAGACCCTTTAGAGAGAGGCATGAGGGTCGTATCCTTACACAGTCTAGAAACTACTGTGTGTGTGTGTGTGTGTGTACCTACTTAACTATATTTTGGAGACTGTAATTTGTACCCAGAAGGGACCAAAACCTGACAAAATCTCCAAAAACCTCCCTTTATGGTCGTCCTCATTTGTAAATCTGGTATAAAAATACGTTTTTTTTAAAATGTAAAAATGCAGAAAGTTGTGTGTGATGGGTAGGTTTAGGGGTCGGGTTAGTGAGTGTGAGTGTGTATGTTGGGTAGGTTTAGGGGTCTAGTTAGTGTGTGTGTGATGGGTAGGTTTAGGGGTCGGGTTAGTGTGTGTGTGTGTGTGTGTGTGTGTGTGTGTGTGTGTGTGTGTGTGTGTGTGTGTCTGTGTGTGTGTGTGTGTGTGTGTGTGTGTGTGATGGGTAGGTTTAGGGGTCGGGTTAGTGTAAGGAGATGTTTGTACAGTATAAAAACCATTAAGTCTATGGAATGTCCCCATTTAAATAGCTAAGTAAGTGTGTGTGTGTGTGTGTGTGTGTGTGTGTGTGTGTGTGTGTGTGTGCGCAAATGGTTAGTGGAAAGTGCTTATTCTTCAGAAATCTTGTTAGTCCACCTTATGAGCTCAAACTTAATATTTCATGAACACTTTTATATCATTTTTATTTTGTATGAGGTTTTCAATTAATGTAACCCTGAAGACAAGATTGTGAACAAATGTGGAGTACAGTAAATAATGTTTCTGGTTTATATATTAATTAAGATTTTTATTTTAATAAATTGAAGATCAATTCAACAAATAGTTGAATTTCAAATAAACTAAATGTTATTATTCATCAAATGAAGTTGTTTACTAAGATTACATTTTTTTATTTTATTTTTTATACTATACATTAAATATAAATTTAACAGATTATGCTGAATTTAAAATAAGCTATTTTTGTGCTTTTATTGTATGGACAACGGTTATCATTGACTAAAACCATAAAACCATTTAGAATAAAAACATTTTCATTACTTGAAAAAATGTAATTAAATAAAAAAATGGGGGAAGAGATTTTCATTTAGTTTAAGTTCAAGTACTAAAATAACTAAAACTAAATAACATTTTTTTTTAATAAACACTATATTGACAAAACCTAATAACAACACAACAAAATTGATAAAATCTTCACTAAAATTAAAAAGAAAACCAAAAACTATAATAGTATATTATAAATTGGACACCAGTTTTGATCATATTCATGTTAGGTAGTCTAGTATGAGAATGTATGTGTAAAGTTATTTCTTTATCCAGTAGTTTGCGCATGTAAGGTTGTTTAATGCTGTGTGAGTTTTTCCCTTAACCCGAGTGTGTGTTAGATTGAGATCAGTGTGTATGAGGATCGTGGTTCCAGCGGCTCAAGCTCAGGAAGCAGCACAACCAGCAGCAGCGGACGATGATTCACACACACACACACACACACACTGAAACATTCACCCGTCCACACACACTCACTCGCCCACGTGTGACGCCTTCATACTGACGCCCGCTGAACAGACACACTGACCAGTTCAGCATCGCCAAACAGAAACACACCTGACATGAACTGCCTCCACAAGACACATCAGCTGTGAGCAGCGCGTCATTACCTCAGTCATCTGGATAGATGTTACCCTCCGGCACCTTCACAAACCTGCAGTCGTTGCACATCCCGAGTCACTAGCTATAGAAGCTTGTGTCCACCACAGGATAAAAAAATAAAAAAGGTAATCACGACTTTTTTTTTTACAATTCTGACTTTTTTCTCTTGCAATTCTGAGAAAAACAGCCAGAAATGCGAGATTTAAAGTAAGAATTGGGAGGTAAAACTCAAAATTCTGAGAAAAAGTCAGAATTGGGAGAGAAAACGTCACAATGACCTTTTTCCACTTTCTTATTCCGTGGCAGAAACAAGCTTCCACACTAGCTGTAGCATTCTGGGTAACGCTCACATAAGCTTCTGTCACTGTAATATGCAATCTCACTCACGACGCCATGTGATGTAGCTGCCGATCGGCACACGACAGTCTTCCATTTCCATGATTCTTGACCTTTTATTAGATTATTTGGAGATGAGCACTTTTACTGGAATTATTGACTAGAGGTCATATTTTAGAGTAGGATCAGTAGTTGTTGATGAGAGGACAGGGTGGATATCTGACCCCAGACACTGCCATCTTAAACCACGGGTACTATTTATGACTTTATTTATGATTTGCTTTATTTCACAGTGTGCTAATCGTTCATGCTTTGTAAAATAACGCGCCGTCAGAGCAGAAACGAGTCCTGATGACGTGACTGCCAAGAGCCAGAGCTTCCTCACATGATCCTTCACCATGAGCTTCCATTTCTTACTGTGAACCTTCGGCCCCGTTGATGCACAGAGAAAGAGAAAGAGATGAAGAGAATGCTTTTCTGTTGTGTAGCAAAATAAACGAACAATGATGGTCAAACAAGCCAGTTCTGCATTTTCTTTTTCAATGTTATTTAAATGTTTTTTTTTCCTGATTTTAATTTAAGCATTTTTTACTTGATTAAAAAAAGTATTGTTTTTTTTTTGGCTTGAAGTATTAAGATATCAATATAATATTTTTTTATAATAACGTAATTTTTAATCTAAGTTGCAATTTAACACATTATGTTGAATGTCAAATAAGCAATGTTTTCATATTGAATAAAATTATTATAATATGTTTAATATTTAGGCTATTTTTATGTTATTTTAGATGATGGTTTATATAAAAATCTCATATCTAGCTCTCAATACAAATAATTTTTCGGATTTGTGCATTTATTAGAACAGTAACACCATTATGCATCAATCATTTTACATATTTGGCAGACGCTTTTAAGCGACTTCCTTTGCATTCAAGCTATACATTTCAGTCAAATCCCTTTTTTTTTTTTTACTTAAAAAAAGTATACAAATGAGAAATGATAATATGCATATTTATGTTGATTTGGGTGTCCCTTATAGAGTCAACTGGTAAGGTCCTGGGATAAAAAGATAGTCAACATTACATTCCAGCCGGTCCGGATCTGGGCCGACACTGTTGCTGTCTGGGAGCCTTTAACCTTTGCTCGCTGACCATCTTCTCCTTATAGAGATGAACATTCATGCAAAATCGCTTTACAGCACCACTGTGTTTTTCGGTCCCTGGTCCAAAACTCAGAGGTCTGTCTTCATCATCTTCATCATGCTGACCGAGAGAACCTAACAAACCGTGAGACCGAGCAGAACACAGAGGCTACAGAGACTGAGGCTACTTGAGCAACACACGGAGACACTCAGCACTGAGACCAGGAGAAGCTCAGGAAGAAGATGAAGACTAGAACAGGCAGGAGAGGAAGAGACGCTGCTCTCGGACCTGAAGCCACCGCTGGAGAGAGAGAGAGAGAGAGAGAGAGAGAGAGAGAGAGATGATGCAAGACTGAAGGTAAAGTTAAGGCATGAGAAAGAAAGAGATGGTGATTCTAATGTGGAAAGAAAAGAGGACCGGGTGTGAAAGGAGCCAGTGGAGGTTCAGGTAAAGTCCTCCCAGCGAACAAGGAACGTTCTGTCACGGTTCTCTCAAAGTTATGAACAAACGTTCCTCCAGTAACGTTAATAGAGCGTTTGTTCAAAGTTATCTGGTCTTTAATAATGTTAGCACAGAAATGTTTATTTTTTTTCTGAAAAGTTTTAGTTGGACATTAACATTTTTAAATGTTGCTACTTGTTTCAAGAACGTTCAGAGAACATTCAGAAATAACGTTTTCATAACTTAACAGAAACGTTAGCGAAACGTTCTTGGAACATATTTTTTTCATGTTTGCAGTTTGCACCGAATATTAGGCTGTTTCGCATTATGAGACTGAATGGCTAAATTCTTTCTATTTCCTTCCATTCAACTCTGAGGCGCATTTCTAGCCTGTTAGTTATAGATTTTACTGCACTGATTTTTTATTTATTTTACTATTTACTATTTTAGTCTTTCTACTTCAAAACATTACATATAATTTAATGTGTTGCTTGATGTTTCTTTGTAATTATTTGTGAGATGTATATGGACATTGCTGGAGGACAGAATACACTCACACTGCGCTCACAATAGCTTTATTTTTATTGCACATCATTCCCATGTTAAGTAAACAAGTTGTTCTAAAAAAAAAAGTAAAAACATTTTTGAACATTTTCAGATTTAGTTAGCGCTGACTATCGTTATTTCCCTTAGAAATGTAATGGAGTAACAGCACAAGTGTTCAGTAGAGGACTGTGCGTCTGAAGGTGAATAAGTGAAGAGTTTCATCAGACATCTGACAGCACAGCTCTGATCATGATGATGATGATGCTCGTAATGTCCAGCTGAAAACACTCAGCCTGTCACTGTTTGAGGGGCAAGAGAGACAACACAAACATTTCATTGCTTTACAATTATTCAAGCATAATTCATTCAAGAATAATTCACAGAAGCTATCATATTCTTAAACCTTATCGTCAGCCAATCAGAGCAAATAAATATGCAAAACCCATAAAAACAAAACAAATGGAATTTCTTTTTTCTTTTTTTAACATCATTACATCGTTTGGAGTATAAGAAACAAATGGTGAAAAAAATTGTATTAATATTTTATATGTCCTATGTAGAGGACACCAGGATTCAGTTAATTAGCAAATTAAATTAAAAAGGTTTTTATTTTTTTTATTCAGTAAATTTTCTTTCTATAACTTGTCCTCTGTAAAAGATATGAGAATAATATTGCATCATGAAATGTTTATATTTTGCATTTAGTATGCATACTAGAGCCTGCATTTAATAGGTGTTTAATGTAAATCAGGGTTTTCAGGAAACTTCCAGCTGAACCAAACTATGCACAAAGATCCGTACAAAGATTCTCAACTATGGCTTAAAGGTTATTAGAGAATGATTTGATATATTATTTTACTTTACACAATATGTGTGTGTCAACATGGCCAAAAATGGGGTTTCCATTATGTACAATGTATATATTCATTGTCTCTAATTTGCATATTATGTTCTTAATATGTGCATTATGTGTTCTTTGATGCAGCGTTAAATAATGAGGTAATAATGAGGTAAAACAGCCAGCAGCCATATCTCCCTGTAGCCCAAGACTGGTTGCCCACTGAAGCTAAGCAGGGCTGAGCCTGGTTAGTACCTGGATGGGAGACCTCCTGAGAAAATCAGGTTGCTGCTGGAAGAGGTGTTAGTAAGGCCAGCAGGGGGCGCTCACCCTGTGGTCTGTGTGGGTCCTAACGCCCCAGTGTAGTGACGGGGACACTATACTGTCAAAGAGCACCGTCCTTCGGATGAGACGTTAAACCGAGGTCCTGACTCTCTGTGGTCATTAAAAATCCCATGGCATTTCTCGTAAAGAGTAGGGGTGTAACCCCGGTGTCATGGCCACACACCATTGGCCCTTACCAATCATGGCCTCCTAATAATCCCCTTACATTGAATTGGCTCTATCACTCTCTCTCCTCTCTCCACCTATATCCGGTGTGTGGTGAGCGCACTGGCGCCGTTGTACTGTGGCTGCCGTCGCATCATCCAAGTGGATGCTGCACACTGGTGGTGGTTGAGGAGAGATCCCCTGACATGATTGTAAAGCGCTTTGGGTGTACAGTAGTACATATGAAAGCGCTATATAAATGCCCGATTCTATTCTATTCTATTCTATTCTAATAACTTGGCAACATTTTCATAATATCTCATATTCCATAGAAATGTTGATATGTAATTTCTTCCCTATCCACTAAAGTGCCTGATAAGCGTGCAGTAAAACTGATGCACGTCTCATAACAGAAAGTCATATTCTGATTTGACACCCCACTAAAGTGTCTTGAGATGTTCATTTACAACAAACAATATGAAAATGAATCAGATTTAAATGATAATTAGATCATATTCCCATAAGAGTCAATTTAGTGATTCAGTTCATGTCAGTCATATATGAAGACCAAGTGGAGGGAGACACCTCTGAAAGCCTGAGCGTGCTCTTCATGGGACATCCAGACTGTGGCTTATATGGTCTCAAAGAAATTTGCTAGGATATACAGGGTGCAAAATTAAAAATAATATTTAATTTTTTTCAACAAAATGCCTCAGTTTTAGTCATTGAGAAAATGCACTGAGCCTAAATATTTCTAACTTGTCAGGAATTGTATTTTGCACTATTGTACTAAAAATATATATTTTTGTCCTATCACAATGAGATTATTAAATTTTTTGGGTACATTTGTGACAAAAATGCACTTCTCATCCCGGACCGCAACAGTGTTGGCCCAGATCCGGCCCACATCTGGTACGCGTTGAATCCACATTTACCAGATGTGGATCTGGACCGACACTATGTTGCTCTCTGGGATTATCAGCAATGGTCATATTATAATTCTTATAATTTAAACCATAAACAGTCTTTACAGAAGTGCATGTAACTCCCATTTGACACGTTAATTTGGGACCCTTGAGGATGTCGTTCACAGGTAGTAATAGGCTGATAGTGTGGGGATCATCTTACCTGCACAGCGGCCGCTTGTGTTCACTGTGAATCCCTCTCCACACTGCAAAGCATCAATACAGAGTATTTAGTATTCGCTTTAGTATTCTGAACACTTTATTCAAGCCTTGAGCGTCTAAGAATACATCTGTGCTTTGTTCTTAAATGTCTACACTATTCCTGATCCTGCATATCTGCATACCTGCCTGTGTAAGCTGTGCATTGACTCCTCCTCCTCATTTGCATGCACCCGTACCTGTGCGTCAGAAGTGAGGGCTGACTCCTCCCCTTCATTAGGATATGCGATCTCGATGACTGTGTTCATCTCAGCAGACTCCAGTGACCGAACGATGGAGCGACCATCCGGCCAATAGACTTCAATGCTGGTGGCATCATCGGTTCCTAAGAGCCAATGACATGAGACCATGAATCCCATATGCTAATGAGTGTGCTAGAGCGATAAAATTAGTCATAATAAAACACCCTTTCACTACCGTTCAAAGGTTTCCCAGACAGCAACATAGTGTCGGCCCAGATCCGGCCCACATCTGGTACACGTGGATTCCACCCTTACTGGATCTGGGCTGACACTGTGTTTGTGTCTGGGTTTTAATATTTTTGAAAGGGTCTCTTATGCTCATCAAGCCTGCATTTATTTGATCAAAAATACAGTAAAAACCAGAATATTGTGAAATATATTTACAATTTTAAATAAGTGTTTTCTAGTTGAATATATATAAATATAATTTACTTCTGTGATCAAAGCTGAATTTTCTGCATCATTACTCCAGTCTTCAGTGTCACATGAGCCTTCAGAAATCACTCTAATACGATGATTTGATTTTGAAACATTTCTGATTATTATCCATGTTAAAAAAAGTTGTGCTGCTCCATATTTGTGTGGAAACAGTGATACATTTTATCTCAGGATTCTTTGATGAATAGAAAGTTGAAAAGAACAGCATTTATTTAAAATTCAAATCTTTTGTAAATTTATAAATGTCTTTACCGTCACTTTTGATCAAACTAATGCATCTTTTCTGAAAAAAAAAAAAATTACCCTCAATCACCCCAAAGTTTATACCAGCAGTGTGTGCAGAATAAAAAAGCTTCATCTACACTGAAACGACATATATCAGGTATAAAACTATTTAAAAGAAGTCAAAATGTATATAAGATGTTGATGAGCTGCTTGTACCTAAACCGAAGTGAGCCACGGGCTCCATCTCGCACAGATACCCCGACCCTCCGTCAATGATGCGAGTGTGTGCGCCGCTGTGTTTCGTGAACATCACCACCTTCGCTCCACGAGCAAACGCCCCGAACTGTGTGCGAGGAACCACACGCAGCCACTTATTGCTGGAGCCCTGCGGACAGGACAATAAATAGAGCCAAGATGACTAAAAATATTATATTTATATGCAAAACAGGCATATGAGACCCTTACAATCTCATATGAAAATATGAGCAAATCGCATCCTCCTGAGACCCACAAAAAATAGTTTTGTAAATTTAAGTGTTTTTTTTTTTCATCATTACATCTTTTGGAGTATGGCGACAAAAAATCTTTTTTTATTTATTATTATTCATATTTTATATGTCTTATGTAGAGGACACCAGGATTCAGTTACTTAGAAAATTAAATTAGAAATGTGTTTTTTTTTTATAATTTTTTTAAGTTCAGTATACCAGTCAATTTTTTTTCTGTAACTTGTCCTCTGTAAAAAGATACGAGAATAATGTTGGAAAATGTTTATATTTTCCATTTAGTATGCATAGAAATGTATATTTACAATTTAAAAATGTATACATATACAATAAGGACCAAAAGTCTGATATCAAATTGACAGGTTTTTACATTGTAAATGAGCTTTCTGGCATACCTGGTTGACCTTAAACACAGAGATGGGCTGTGAGGCGCTCTCACCGTGAGCCACCAACAAATCCAGCAGACCGTCGCCATCAAAGTCTGTCACTGTGGCACCTGTGCAGACCACGTTATTAAGAAAGAAATGAGGCTGTTTATTCACACAGGAAGTGGCTCTGGTCATGTGATGTTGGTCAGGTGGTCTCACCTGTGCCCCGGCCCTGAGGCTCAGAGGCGTCTCCCACATCCAGCTCTGTGACGTCCGGGTCAGAGTTCTGCTTCCTCGACACCCTAAACAACCACAAGGCAGTGTTGTTTCAGTATTATTCATGCTCCATTATAGCGTTTATTGATGTTTTGGATTAGTTGATGCACCTGAAGATTCTGTTGGGGGCGTTTCCTCGGTAAGCAATGTTATTAAAGAAGACTTCAAGCTGAAGATCGTTGTCAAAGTCGGCAGCGATGACGGTGCGAATGGGTGACGGAGTGGCGAAGGCCTGTGTGGCGACGTCCTACAACAACACAGCAGACTCATTCATTTTTACAGATTTATATAGATGCACATTGTGAATAATTACTTGCAGATTGCAGACGGCGCTTGCAGAGTTTAAACAGGTTTATATTTGAAAGAAAATGGAAAAGAATCTGCTAGTGCAATAAGACAAAATATAGCTATATCAAAGATATGAGTGAAGCTCATTGGGACAAACTTTGATGTTGGCTTGGAAAAGCCATATGAAGGTTTGAAAGTTTTATAAGCTTTACATTTAGTGAAGTGGAAAAAGAAAGAAAGAAAGAAAGAAAGACATTGCTAGCATGAATTTACGTTTTAACACATTGCTAGCATTAGCATGTTTTTCGATCATGTTTTAACAGGTTGTTAGCATGAACTAGCATGTTTTGCTAACATGTTCTAACACATTGTTAACATGAATTAGCATGTTAGCATGTTTTATCACATTGCTAGAATGAATTAACATGTTGCTATGTTTTAACTAAGCATGTTTTACCATATTATTAACATGATTTACCATTTTGCTAGCATGTTTTAAAATGTTGTTGGCATTATTTAACATGTTGCTAGCCTGTTTTAGTATGTTGTTAGCATGAATTAACATGTCGCTAGCATGATTTAACATGTTGTAAGCATGATTTATCATGTCACTAGCATGTTGTTAACATTTCGCGAGCATGTTTTAGCATGTTAACATGAATTAACATGTCGCTAGCATTATTTATCATGTTGTAAGCACGATTTATCATATCACTAGCATGTTGTTAACATTTCACAAGCACGTTTTAGCATGTTGTTAGCATGAATTAACATGTCACTAGCATGATTTAACATGTTGTAAGCACGATTTATCATGTCACTAGCATGTTGTTAGCATTTCACGAGCATGTTTTAGCATTTTGTTAGCATGAATTAACATGTTGCTAGCATGATTTAACATGTTGTAAGCATGATTTATCATGTCACTAGCATGTTGTTAGCATTTCGCGAGCATGTTTTAGCATGTTGTTTACATGAATTATCATGTCGCTAGCATGATTTATCATGTTGTAAGCACGATTTATCATGTCACTAACATGTTGTTAGCATTTCACGAGCATGTTTTAGCATGTTGTTAGCATGAATTAACATGTTGCTAGCATGATTTAACATGTTGTAAGCATGATTTATCATGTCACTAGCATGTTGTTAGTATTTTGCGAGCATGTTTTAGCATTTTGTTAACATGAATTAACATGTCGCTAGCATGATTTAATATGTTGAAAGCATGATTTATCATGTCACTAACATGTTGTTAGCATTTCGCAAGCATGTTTTAGCATGTTGTTAACATTAATTAACATGTCGCTAGCATGATTTATCATATGTCTCTCGCCTTGAATCTCTTCTGGCTGTCCTGCAGGTACAGGCGGTGTGGGCCGTTCCAGTTGCCGTAAACGATGTCCGTCTTTCCGTCGCCGTTAAAATCGGCCAGCGCCACACCTCTGCCATGCTGATATCTGTCTTCAACTCCTGCCATCACAAAAGAAGACATTAGATTGAGGTCGAATTGACAATCATTACTGTAAGTATGAAGTCCGGTGTCTCACCTGCCTTGGCCGCCACGTTTTTGAAGGTTCCATCACCCTTGTTCTGGAACAGGAAGTTGGGTCCATTCTCATTGTCACAGAAAATATCAGATCTTGCGTCGCTGAGGATTGGACCGACAACTACACCACGGCCACCTTATAACATAACATTCTGATTTATAACATGTTCCTAGCATGTTTTATCACATTGCTAGAATTAATTAACATGTTGCTAGCATGTTTTTATATGTTGTTAGCCTTATTTACAATGTTGCTACTATGTTTTAACACATTGTTAGCATTGTTTACCATGTTGTAAGCATGTTGTTAGCATGATTTAGCATGTTGCTAACATGATTTATAATGTTGCTATCATGTTGCTAGAATGTTGTTAGCATGACTTAACATGTTGCTAGCATGATTTAGCATTTTGTTAGCATGATTTATAATGCTGCTAACATGTTTTAGCAGATCGCTAACATGATTTAGCATTTTTTTTGTGTGATTTCTAATATTGCTAGCATGATTTCTAATGTCGCTAGCATGTTGTTAGCATGATTTATCATGTGGGTAGCATGTTTTTTGGAACGACAACTACACCACGGCCACCTTATAACATAACATTATGATTTATAACAATAATATTCCAAACTTTTGAACACTAGTTTATATAAAGTCTTACACCTAATATAAACGAACATGACTTTTGTCGCCTGTGTCGTCTCTGACCTGTGTACTTATTGACGTTGACTTTCGGCGCTACATCAGACAGAGCGATGACGCCTTTCTCCACATCACTGGCGGTCTCGTCCATCTCTATGAGCGCGTGCGGCCCCACGTTACCGCTGGCGTAGTTCGCCACGTAGATTGAATATCGACCTGTTCCCTACAGCAGCATGAAGGCATTAAAATGCAGTTCAGCGTGTGTGTGTGTGTTCAGTGTTAAGTGTTTAGTGAATGTGTTCAGTGTGTGTTTAGTGTGTGTAGTGTGTGTTCAGTGTGTAGTGTTCAGTGTGTAGTGTGTGTGTTCAGTGTTCAGTGTTTAGTGTGTGTGTTCAGTGTGTGGTGTGTGTTCAGTGTGTAGTGTGTGTGTGTTTCCTACAGCATGAATTAATTGAAATGCAAGAAAAATTATAATATTTGCACAGTATTTAATAAGGAGATGAATAATTAAGTACCTTTCTGTCAACACAAGCTACGGAGCGTCCCGCCATGCGATTGGCAACTCCTCTCCGCACGTTGATGTCATCACCGAGCAGATCCTCGAAACGACCGTTACGAAATTTGAAAAGTTTGTCCGCATACGTCGCCCGACCTTCAAAGAGTTCAGTTCGGTTCAATTAGTCAGGGCTCGTTTCGCGGGTCTGTACGGGACACGTGTTTCTCTGCGTACCTGAGAAGGCGTTGTTGGTGTTGAGGAAGTAGATCTCCTCTCGGCCGTCTCCGTCCACATCGCAGGCCGTCACTCCGATGGCGTTTCCCTGCGGATCTCTCAGGGCGTAGTAAGGAGAACTACGCTCGTCCACCGCAATGTTCACTAGTTTGTTTTGGGTGCGGTCATACTTCAGAACCAGGTTTGGGCCGTTATACCTGACAATGGACATAGAACTACAGCCTTAATGGGTGGCACTCATGAAACATGTCAAGAACATGTCCAGAAAAATATTAACGGTCTCAAAAATAAGCTTCATTATTTATCAATTATATTCATATATTATATTTTAAATAATAAACGTTGTAATCACCATTATGGTGATCAGTGTTTGCTTTAGTTGGGCTCTTCTTGGCCCTTGACTTTTTAATGTTAGAAGGCAAGAGAAATACTGCGGATAATCTATTAGGAATTTATTGGTTAAAACATTATCATCTAGTAGCTCACCGTAATATAAAAAAATACTATTATAATATTATATTAATTTGCGTAAGCAGCGAATGGGATGTCTGCGCTATCTTTGAGGAAAATATTACTTTTACCTCTACTTTTTAATTTGTAGATAGATAATATTAAATATAGATAGATTACTTTGGGTTCAATAAATATTTGCCTATAGGCCTATGTATATGGCTGTTTTCTATATAGCTGATGTTATGCTGGAGTTTCTTTACCCGGCCACCACCACCTCCAGATCCCCGTCTCCATCTACGTCTGTCACCGCCATCCCATAATTCAGCTGGGTGGGGTTGTGAAGAGCATCCGGAGGCAGAACTGTGTCCGTGTTGACGGAGAACATGGGCTGAGCTTGAGAGAGAGCAGAGAGACCCAAACCGAGAAGACACGCCCACCACATCCTCATCATCTCCACCTGTCAATCAAACATTCTTACAGTATTTAATAACAGTATTCATACATACAATACGAATCACATCTAATATGTGTATGTGGAAAGCTTAATGACATTGCTTACACAGAAAATAAAAACACACATAAGATATTGCAATTTGATTTAAATTAAACTAAAATAATGAATAAAGGAGAGGATGCAACTCAGAGCACAAATATGTAATTTTGCATTAAAGAAAACAAACAAAAGAACTTTCAGACAGGAACTATAAGCAAACCTAAGAGACGTTGTTCATGCATTTGAAAGCATTTGTTAAGCATGCAAGTCATCACCCCAAAAGAGAGACGTGTTTTTCTCGCTTAACAAATAAATAATAATGTGTCACATCCACTTGTCGTGGGTTATAGAGTGTACTTACGTTTCCAGAGTTTCCAACAGGTGGCTTGACTCAAACGCTTGGAAAATTATGTTTGATTTCTGATTTATATGCTGTTTTTTCGGTTTTCTTACACAACTTCAATGCAACCACCTTACACAAGCGCTTGTGTAAGCGACTGTCCAATCACAGTCGAGTACTTAAAAAGCTGTGGAGGCTCGACCAATCACAAACCCGCAAGAGAAAAGAGGGCGTTAACGATCGGCATGCAGATTTTACTCAAATAATACATCCACAGACTAGAAATAAATTTAGTTGACTAAAAAATAATAATGCTTGTATGTCTTGTTTATTTTGGTGTTTACTGTGAATAAATAAAATGTAGCGTTTGTTAATGATAACATAAGATACTCTTTAATCGTGGCCATGCCAAGGTCATGATTATAATGATTATGGTCATGATTTTCGCAGTTTAAGAACGAAATGATAAACCGTATGATAATTATATTCGTCGCTCATGCATCTTTCCTAAACTACACTAATAAACTACAACTACCACTGAAGGTTTTCCTATTGTGTCGTCATGACGTCCTCCTTACGTCTCCAAACATCCGGTCATGGTTTCAATGTTTCGGCGAGCTGAAAAATATTAAGATGTAAGTAGAATTATAATGCGAATAAAGCTACTAAAGCTTAACATACTACCCTGGAAGATTTTGCTGTTACTATTAGTACTTCATAGTTGTTTTGGTTTCTGAATCATGTTACGCTCAGTAAACGTGTGTTTATGTATAAATATGAATAACGTTACTGCTTTTTTGTTGTTGTTTAAGATAGTATGTAAAACACTGTGAAGTATACAACAGTACTCATTTTAAACAGTAGTATGCTTCATTGTTGTCACTAAACCTTTTTATTTTGAATAGCAAACACTGTCTAAAAAATATTTTGTAAAATATAATGATTTTGCATTTTTCATCCGAAATGTACGTTTAGGACAGATGTAATTGTAAATAAGTCATAAAAGTGATGTTACAAAATCAAGACTTATGGTGTATGTAACACTGAAAAATAAAGAGTCAAGTTTTGACAAATATAGTATGCTATTCTATACACAGATAATTTATATTTAGTATACATTCTGCATACTTTTGAGTAGTAAGTTAGTAGGCTATTCTAAACACACTTTCCTTATGCAGATCCCTATGGAGACAGAAGCATCCCAGCCAGAGGAAGGGTCCAAAACGGCTCCCGCTGCCCGGACTAAGAAGGCCACCATGGAGCTCTACGTGCCCAAGAAACGTCAGGCTGAGAAAATAGACCCCAAAGATAAGCCTCAGACAGGAGACGACAAGAAATCCAGACCCAGGCCTCGGTACACCGATAAGGCCCGCAAGAACAAGAAGGATAAAGCCAAAGCGACCGAGACCCCGAACGGAGAGGTAAAACAGGATGATGGGGGACCAGAAGTGGGAGATAAAAAAAACCTAAACAAGCAAACAGAAAAAGATGAGTCCAGAGATGACACCAAAGCCAGAACTATGAATGTACCAGACACAAGTAGCTCACTAGAACATGAAGAGATGCCAGAAGAGGAGGAGGAGGAGGATGAAGGGGAAAACTGGGATTCTCTGTTTAATGATGATGGTGACTGTCTTGAACCCAATTTGATGGAGGGGGTATGAGTTACAAAGATGATTCAACTGTGCTAAACACATTTTTTGAGTGAACTGTCCCTTTAATAATGACATAATTAATAAGACGCTGTTCTTCCTGTTTCAGATGTCCCTTGAGGAGGGCCGCAAGAAGGCGTCCATGCAGGACCCGCGTTTCGACTACTATAATTGGTCGCCAGAGGATGATGAAGAGGTGGAGCTTCGGGACGACGAACTGGCACACATCGTTGAGATTTATGAATTTCCGTCCGAGTTCAAGACGGAGGACTTGATCAGATCCTTCAGCTCTTTCCAGTGCGTGAATCTCTGATCGTGAATCTGACGGCCCAGAAACGGCTGCTGTTGTTAATTGTGTGTGTGTGTGTGTGTGTTTACAGGCAGAAGGGGTTTGACATCAAGTGGATTGACGACACACATGTTCTTGGCTTGTTCTCCAGTCCGATCGCAGGTCAGTCCGTTTTCCTGATGTTGTGGATCGCTTTATGACTCAATCGCTGGTGGAGAAATGGCTTGATGGTTTTAACTTCTGTGACGTGAAATAGTATCAGTGCTGTGAAAATGAAACAGGACTGCGAAAATATAAGAAAAAAACAAAGTAGCACAACACACTTGTAGCCAATCAGCAGTAGGGGACGTGTCCACTCATGGGGGAGGAGAGAGAGTGAGCCAATCAGCCGTAGGGGGCGTGTCCACTCATGGGGGAGGAGAGAGAGTGAGCCAATCAGCCGTAGGGGGCGTGTCCACTCATGGGGGAGGAGAGAGAGTGAGCTAATCAGCCGTAGGGGGCGTGTCCAATCATTATGGGGGAGGAGAAAGAGTGAGCCAATCAGCAGTAGGGGGCGTGTCCAGTCATTATGGTGGAGGAGAAAGACTGAGCCAATCAGCAGTAGGGGGCGTGTCCACTAGGAGGAGAGTGAGCAAGAGGGAGATTTGAAGACTGTAGAAAGAGAGATGGTCGAGATTTACAAAAGAGGAAAGGTCAGAGGAATATTACTGGAAAAAGAAGGGTAATGATCAGGCAAGAGTTATTTTGGGGGCGGAGCAATGAGGGGAGGGGTGTTTGTGTTTGGGTGTCGATTTCAAATATCAACAGTGTTTCTCAGAAATCGCTTACTGCACCTTTAATCGACTGCTAACTATTGTGTTAATATGTTCTGTGCTTTACCCAGCTTATTCTTCAAGAACTTAAATGTCAGTAGCATCACACACCAATTCAAAACATTCCTTAAACCCCCCAAAATTAGAAACCTTCCCCTTTAACTGTGTGTGTGTGTGTAGCTCGTGATGCTCTGAGGATGAAGAACCCCATGATGAAGGTCAGGCCTCTCTCCAAATCATCAAACGCCACTAAAGCCAAAGCGCGCAGCTGCTCCGGTACTCTTCCTCTTCGTCTGTTTTTTTTACTTGTGTTTGAACTGTTTTGGGCATTAATTACAATTTAATTGGTTATTTCTTGAATCCGCAAACCTCAAGCCTGATTTCTCTGTCAGATTATCTGCTGCCGGCTAAAGAGCGTCCTCAGACGAGTGCGGCTCTGGCTCGACGGCTGGTCATCGGCGCTCTGGGCGTGAAGAGTAACCAGACCAAGGAGGACCGAGAGGCCGAGAGGAACAAACTACGGCAAGCCAAAGGTGACATTATCATTCTCAGCTGTTTTCTTTTTATTTGCTAGACTGGTAAATACATTTCTGAAAGATTCCAAAAAAGAGGGATTCATTTGATCTGTTTTGTAATCAGAGCAAAAGCGTTTGGCCGCTAAGCAGCGTGAAGACGCCTGGGAGGGCAACTGAAGATACAGGTTTGTGTTTATATGAACTACAGTCAAACCAAAACTTATTCAGACACCAGATATCATTTTTGATATGTTTTACTAGTGTGTGCAGGACACTATAGTTCATTTATGTAAGTGAGGATGGCAAAATTAAGTAAACTGTGATATATTATACCCAAATATTCTTGATACAGTAAAATATATAAAAAATTTGGGACCAAATATTATTCAGACACTTTGAGCTGATCATGTTTTGCTGAAGTGTTTTTTCTGTAATTGCTAATGTGACCTTTTCACACACAGACTGAACTAAATGAAGCATTGCTTGGTGATTGGTTGAGCTAAACTGGTGTTATATAATTGTGTAGTTAAATTTAACAGCTGACAGATATTCAACATAATTCATTAATGAGACAGTCTAACAGAAGGATGGACAAAACCAGAGAAATATCAACTGATTTAATAACTCTGAGTTCTTGTCATATTTTATAACCATTTTCTAAACTATAGCGAATAAACTGTGATAATGTTGAAGTTGTCTGAACAAATGTTGGTTTGACTGTATGGAGCTTTTGGATTTGAAGCTTCAGTTCAGGTCTCACCTGAAGTCCTTTATCTCTGGGTCTGGGGTGTGAAGGTGCTGGACCTCGCGCACGGGTTTGAGAGACGCCTCCCCGTCTCAGTGGATCAGGACTACTGCCAAACCAGCACGGACTGAACCAAAGCCACAAGAACAGGGAAACGGGTTCATCCACGCCAAGTGTGAGACTCACACACTAACTTCAACAGGGATCATTTTCTGTTTCCTTGAGATTTGTCTTGAACTGAGAACTTTTCCCCATAGATGTTTTTGATTGTTTTCAGGTTTAGAACAAGCCATTTTAATGTTTTTCTTTTTTCTTTTTGTTGACTTAAACTAGATCACATCAATGTGAATTAGGTTTTCTTGTTTCGGTTTTCGTTCTTTGCTTCAGTAAAGAGATGTTAAGTCGAAACTAAGAGCTGATGCTGCCTTTCATGTCAGTTGCTTTTTATGTGGACTTTCTTTATCCCTAACTTAATCTGTTACACGTCAAAACAAAAAGTAAAAAAAAATACAATTGGAATTACAAAAAAAACTCAAAACTAATCATAAACAAGTAATATTTTTTTGTTATGTTGATTTTTTGTTGTTGTTGGTGGTAAGAATGTGACATGAGGCTAAAGTCCATTGCTTAATAATTAAATAAAATTATTATTAAATTAAACATTTTGCTTAATGCCAGTCAAACCTTCAGCACTTTCTAACGCAGAACATTTTTGTTTATTACTGATGTCAATATATTCTGTTAACATTTATCTCCAAAAGGTTTTGTTTAGGTGCTAAATTGACAAAGTCTTTGACTTGAACAGGTCTGTTGTTCTCTGTCGAGTGCACATGATAAATTCCCAGGTGTGATCTCAATAAAAGTGTTTCAATCTTTCTCTAGAAAATAATTCATTTGAATGTACTGTACATAACACTTGTGTTCGTCGGTTTTCCCAGTAAGTGTGCAATTAATTAATAAAAGGCCCGTTCACCGATAACGCTTTGAGAATAGGCAAGTTCGCAACACAACTATAACGAAAACGATCAATAAATATAGTCGCAATCTGGCCCGAAACTGGTCCATTTAGAGGAAATCTTTAGGTGTTAATAACTGTTTCCCATGTATTGATTTATTTGTGTCGGCCCACAACAATTTCAGTATTGACCGCCACGAAGAGATTTCAGTGCTTCCCATTCATTCATTACACTGTGGCTAACTTCTCATAATGACATAAATTAAGAGTCTTTAATATCGTGGTTTATTGCTGTCAAACAAACTAAAATCTAAAGCGCGAGAAGGCTTTGTGTCCTTACTCTGTAGGTGCAACATTTTTTTTTTACATTTGCATACTTGACAATTACAGCTTTTCACTAGATTTGTAATGAGATGCGTTTGTAAACTTGTTTTCCGCCAAAATAAAAGCTCACGTGTTTATCTATTGCATGTATAGAAATGAGGACAAAAACTAATTATGAAAGTTTTGTTTATTTTTCCAGTGCATTTGTTTTACAATGGCAAACAAATGGCTATTACTGTCATTATTAGTAGTAGTAGTAGTATAGTGTAATGTAGACAGACACTATCACAACTAAAAAGAGGTTTGAGTCCTTGCACAGGCCATATAAGCCATACTATGTACAAAAAATTAGATGAGCCCAGAATATGAACGCAACGCGTTTAATTGCATGTTAAGCATTTTCCTGTAATTAAACGCGTTGTTCATATTCTGGGCTCATTAATTTTTTGTACATAATATGGCTTATTTATATGTTTACTGAGTTTGGTCTTTTACTATCACTGTCTTGGTACATAAATCACATAAGCGTTTTTAACGTTCAGCGCTTTAGAATGTCCCGTGTAAACACAGCCAAAGAAACTCACTCTGATATTCTGATGTCCCGTAGATCTGAAATCCAAAAATTACAATTCGTATGTGCTCTCCCTCATGTCGTTCCAAACCCGTAAGACTTTCATTCATATTCGGAACTCAAATGAAGATTAAAGAAAATGCTTTTTTTTTTTTTTTACCAATTTACAAAATATTAATCTCCAACGGCGTGTTCAGGAGAGCACCACGACACATGCGTGTTGACGCGAAAGCAGTGAACGCATATTCTTGTAAATAAATTGGTACATTGTTTGCGCAAAACAAAACACTCACCTTGTTTCATAAAATTGAGGTTAAACCACTGGAGTCAGAGGGATTACTTTAAGGATGTCTTTACTACCTTTCTGGGGCTTAAAGTGGTAGTTGCGTAGCCTGTCAATAGAGGAACAGAAAGCTTTTATTTCTTTAAAATGATCTTCATTTGTGTTCTGAATGAATGTCTCACGGGTTTGGAACATGACAATTTATCTTTGTTGAAATACAGAATATATGCATGTCAATTTTATATACACACTTTTTAGAATATATAATGTTTGTAATAGTAATCGCAATGGTAGTTCTTGCTTTAGAAAACAAACATCTAAAGACTGTCAAAATCATTTTCAGACTGAACAGCGGTCATGTGATCAGATGAGGATTTTGTAATGTTTATTTTGTAGTTTTTAAAAACAAGCAGTAAAAAAAAAGCATACAATTTATATATTTATAACATCATGACTTCCAATAAATTGGGATGGGGGGAAAAAAGAAAAAGAAGAAACCCTCATTTCACAGAGTGAGGAGCAACACGCACGGCATGAGTGTCAGTACCGGAACACACTCGCATTCACACAAACTCACAGACTGAAACGTCATTGATATCACATGAAAAAATTAATCACATAAAAAACCCTCACTGAATGAATATAGAGAAAAAAAGTGAACACGTTAAACAATGGGAATGTTCCAGCTCAAAATCAAATTAAAAAGGACTAAAAGCAAAACAAATGCATTAAAAAAAAACAAAAAAAAACATGGTTACTCATCGAGTTCGAAACAGTAGTTATTAACACCTGAAGATTTCCTCTAAATGGACCAGTTTCCACAAAAGACTTTTAAAATGAAAGAAAATTAATGCAAAACAGGAAGTGCACGCTCATGTGAGGAAGTTAGCAGAAGAAGCATTCCCTTGTGTTTCCCTGGCGATGAGTCACACTGACTGAGGAAGAGGAGGGATGAAGCGTCGGAGGAAGGGAAGGCAGAGTTTGATTTTAGTCCATCAGCATTTGTGGATCCGGCAAAGATCAGGAGGGGGAGGAAGAAAAAAAGAGTTTGCAGAAGCCTGTACGAGGTCATACACAGATATCTGGCTTCAGAAGACAGTCACACAGCTTTTCTGCTGGACACAGAGAGGGAGGGGTGAGGTGGGGGGGAGAGTAGAAGTCCGTTTCTGAGAGGAGAGCGAGAGGATGGAGGGGAGGACCGGACGGATGAGCTCGGGAACTGTCGCTTCACTGCGCCTGAAGAGAGAGAAACATCACTGTCAGATCACTGCACACGCAAACCACACTCATCTTCATCTTAAACCACGCCTTTACGCTTAAACACACAATACTTAAGAGTACAACTGTGCTATATAATACATATATTCATACAAGACGTTTCAAATTATGCCAATTTATTATACGTTTTTATTTACAATTGTTTATTCATATAATAAAGCGGTTTTAAATGAAGGATTAAATGGAATGCTTAATTTTTTTATATACATTTAAATGAACACTATTCATTTTTTTATTTTATATTTATAGACCATTAAATTATAATAACATTTTCTTATCATTAATAAATATAACTAAACACTTTAATACTTCCAATCTTCAGTATCAAAACTCACATCAAAGTTAAATTCTTCAATCAGACTTCAGTGTGCATTTCATCGGGTCAAAGGTCACTCGGCTCTCTAGTGAACACGTGTACGGCTCTTACCGGAAGCCAGTGATTATAGTTTATGAAGTTATAAATATGGATATTTCTTACAGAAACGCATCACTTCGCTTCAGAAGACCTTTATTAGCTCCCTGGAGCGGTACTGATTACTTTTATGATGGATGGATGTGCTTTAAGATGCTTCAAAAGATCAAGAAGCTTGGAAGAGCCAGGATATTTAATACAAGTCTGATTTCCTCCTTTCAGACGAATACAATCAAACACTTCCTCGCCCTCAACAGTAAGTAAATCATGGGCTAATTTTCAGTTTTGGGCGAACTATCCCTTTAACATGACCATCTACTAGCCAGAAATGTCTGTATGGAGGAAACGGTTGTGCTTAAACACACACAGGGATCAGTGATGTACCTGCTGGCCCTGCGGTGTCGCCCCGGGCTGTCCGGGGGCCTGTCCCGTCTGCCCGTAATAGGCCGCCTGCTGTCTGTAATACTCGGCCCACGCGGCGCTGTAGTCCGTCTGTCCCGCCGCTGCGGCTCCTGCGGCCTGAGCTCCTCCTCCTGCTGCTGCCGCGGGGGCAGCACCTCCTCCTGCCGCGGCTGGACACACACACACACACACACCAGATCAAAACACTGAGCTGGAGTGATGCTCTTAATGCCCCGAGTAACTAGGGTGGGTTTAGGGTCACTTCCTCCAGATGCATTTCCTAGAGAGATTTCCTAAACAAACGGAGGGCGTACCCATCTTTTTGTAGTACTCCTCCCAGGCCTTGGTGTAGTCGGGCTGGGCAGTGCCTGGGGCCGCTTGGCCCGGGTCAGCGGGAGCGGCGGGCTGGGCCGCGGGAGTCTGTCCCGGCATAGCGCCTCCTCCAGGCTGCTGGTAGTACTGTGCGTAATAAGCCGCCCACGCTGCGTTAGGATCTGTTGCTGCTTTACCTGAGAGAGAGAGATTTTAATTAAACATTCAATATAATTGATCTATCCATCAGGTTTTCAGTTCAAAAGTTTGTGGTCATCTGCTTTTAAAAAAAAAAGAAAACACTTATTCAGCAAATTTAGCAACAACATGTTTGTTTTTACTTTCATTTTTAAGTTTTTTTTTTTAACTTTTAGAGAAACACTGCCTTGGCAACAAGTGGAAATAAAGTTTAACTATTTGTTTTAAACCAGATAATCCAGATATATATATTCTTTCTATTCATTAAATTCTGAAAAAAATATATACATTTCCACAAAAATATTATACAAAAAATGTAATTATAATCCCTGTGATTTCAAGAACACATGATTCTAGGATGTGATGTGGACATGCACTCGTGTAGATTTATCACGTCTATTATCCTCTATCAAGACTTTAATGCATCAGTACAGAAGGACTCACTGGGATCTTGTGGCTGCCACTGCTGGTACGCGTTTCCCCAACCCTGAGGATACTGGCCTCCAGGAGGACCCCCGCTGGAGAGACAAAGAGAACCACCTTCAAAATGTGCAAACAAAACCTGCAAAATTAAATATTAAGCCTTTCCCTCAAGCTAATATGCCATGAAGGCAGTACTGACTGTTGCGGTCCACCAGGGGGTCCGGGCTGGTACGGGTTTGGGTTGTAGGGGCCCATGGGTCCAGCAGGGCCTGGCCCTCCCGGTCCGGGACCAACAGGGCACAGGGGACCCTACGAAGAGAAGCAAACCAGTGAAAAGGGTGTCAAAATACTATTGGGTAAACTGGCAGTGGTTGAGATCACACAGACCAAAACAAAAACAGATTTTCCAACACGGAAACGCACATTTCAAAGTAAAATTACTGGCTGTAGAAGCGACTTTCAGAGAAACGAGTATGTGAACTCAGCATGTTTCCGAAAACGTATGGCTAACACTTTACAATAAGGTTCATTAGTTAACAACATAAGTAAAATGTTGAAATTAATATTAACTAAGATTAATAGAAGCTGTAGAAGTATTGTTCATTTTTAGTTCATATTAACTAATATATCATTAAAATCAAAGATTGTATTTGTTAACATTAATGCACTGAACTAACATGAACAGCTGTACTTTTAACAAAGATTAATAAACACTAATAAATGTATTGCTCATGGTTAGTTCATGTTAGTTAATACATTAATGTTAACTAATGAAGCTTACTGTAAAGTGTAACCAACGTATGGTATTTATATGTTCTAGTAGAGTGAAGTTACACCCAGCACCTTTAAAGCACAAAGGCGGTTCTGCTCATACCTCGATCTTGTCCTCGATCAGCTGTTTGGCGTGGTCGATCTGCTGAGGGGAGCCGCGGATGGTGAACAGTTTGAAGTTTGGGTCTCCGTTGGGCGGCGGCTGGCGTGAGATCTCCACAAAGGCGCCGGTCTGCTGGTTGATCGCCTTCACGTTCTCCCCGCCTCGGCCAATCACGAGACCGCATTTGTGTGCGGGGATCGAGAAGGTCATCTCTCCGCCGGGCGGACCCCAGTTGCCCGGGCCACGACCCCTGCCTCGCCCACCCGGGGGCATGCCTGTGCCAGGAGGACCCGGCGGACCCTGAGGGACACAACCACGATTAACTCGAGCACACGAGGAGGAAGACATGGAGAGAGTCGTGAAAATGAAATGTTAACACTTTATGATAAGGTTCATTAGTTAACATGAACTAAGAATGAACAATACTTCTACAGCATTTATTAATCTTAGTTAATATTAATTTCAACATTTACTAATACGTTATTAAAATCAAAAGTTGTGTTTGTTAATGCACTGTGAACAAACTATAATTAAGTAACATTAACAGATTAATAAATACTGTAATAATGTATTGCTCATTGTTAGTTAATACGTTAACTAATGAACCTTATTGTACAGTGTTACTGAGGACATTTACAGTATAACGTGGAATGGCACATTTGATGATTAAATCAAAAGTAGGGCTGTACACTATCAAATGGCGATATGGACTAGCATCTATGAATATTAAAGTGCAGAAAGACATGAATGAGCAGTTTAGTCCATTATATGGATTTTGTCAATGAGGACATGAACTTCATTCTCCAGAGCTGCTCAGTCTCACACATCAGACTCACACAGAAAAAAGAAAAGAATTTAGTGAAAAAATAACACTGATTTCATAAGGCCCTGCCAATGGGACGCTTGTTGACTTGAGGAGATTCTCATATGAAAAGTGCTTGATCTCTCACCCCTCCTCCTTCCTCTCGTACTCTGATGCTCTGCAGAAGTTCGTTGATGATGCTGGCGGCGTGTTCGCAGCGGTCAGGGGGACCCATTACATGAGCGATCTTATCTGGACCAGTGCCGTCATCTACACAGACCAGAGAAACACTGTTAAACACAGTGACAACACAAAACACTGAGTGAGTCAAGAGTGTCCGAACAAACCTGGTTTAAACTGTATCCTCACACCGGCATCGTTCTGAATCTTCTTGATCATCTCTCCGCTTCGGCCAATCACGACGCCCACAGAGTGGCGTGGAACGGGCACCTGTCCAATCAGAATGAGACGCCGTCACTAGGGATGGGTACCGAAACCCGGTGTTAGACGGGCCCCGGGGCTAAGCTATGAAAGGCCGCTGTATCGTTAAGCTCGGTTGTTATCGGTTCTGCTGTCGGTACTGGATAAATTAAGAAAATACACGTACTACTATTCCTATATAGATGAGTGAGAGAGTGAGAGTGAGAGAGAGTGAAAGAGACCCTGCTTAGTGACGATAAGGGAGAGAACTAATCTTTCAAACGTCTGGTTACACTGTGATATTAATCCAATTTTATTTTCGATTTTGACTTTCAATGATTCTAGAAAGATATTTGAGGTAAAACTATTAAACTAGCCGCATACCGTCTAGCGCAGCTACCTTCCCTTCATTTCTCCCTAAAACCCAACCTCAACGCCAGAATCAGCACAAACCGTGATAAAAAGAGCTATAAAAGCACAATAATCAGTGCTAGAGACGCTGCTTCCAAGGCGGCTTTCTGAGTGCACTCCGAAAAGGACCGCAACTAGACGAGCAAATTATAGTAAATTTAGGCTTTGTGTGCGCATCTAAATGTGTTATTGGATCAGCACTCGGTCTTAAAGTGACAGCCGCCATCATTAATGTGAATCAAACAACAGAAGGCAGAGAAAATCAATCACAGCTCTTGAATGAATAACTTTAGCTTTAATAAGCATTAATCCATCTACGATAAACTATACAGTGTTATTTTACATTTGATTATTAGATTTCTTTTGTAGGACGTATTACTTACCTGAACAGTATGTTGACCCTCCTGAAATTAAAGCACTGATTATTGCATTTGTATATTTGTTTTATTGCATACTCATGTTATTTTTTGACCATGTGTTAGTACTTTGTTTTTGTTCTTGCTTATTGCGTCCTATATTAAACAAAATGCCTGCACACTGCTGCATAACAAATACGTTTAATTCTTGTTAAAACATTGCTTTATATTTTGAAATGCATGAAATAACTCTAGCAAAAGCTAATCGTTCTTAAATTTGCAATAAAATAATCGATAACAGTTTAAAAAAGCAGTATCGGTTATAGTAATCCTGTTAAAACGACATCCACCCCTAGCCGTCACACTGCAGCCTGTATGGCGTCTAAATGCAAGTAATTTAAGCGTTTGAATCAAACACGCACCTCCATTCCTCCTCCTCCACCACCTCCTCCACCCATTCGAGAGCCGTACTCGTTTCTGTCGAAGCCAGGATGATCCCGCTCGCGCAGAATCTCCTGCACCATTTCACGCGCTTGCTAGAGAAACAAACAGACACAGAGCCGGAGAGTCAAAATCTAGCGTGCTTGTTAGAGGCACAACAGATGGCGAGAAGATCAAACACAAACGGGTGAGAGGCGGAGGAAAGCGGTCACACCTGGACTTTGTAAGGATCTCCAATGATGCGCAGTGGTTTGTCCATGTTTGGCCCCTGAGAAGCGTCCTGAATCAGAATCATCTTCACACCAGCTCGCTCCTGAAACACACACACACGTCAATACTAGTACAAGAGCTGATGTATTAAAGGGAGTAAATGGTCCAAAAAGAGAATTTATGGACAAACACATGATACAACCTTCTTTAATATGAACTCATAAATATTGCTTGCATAATTGTATTGAAAACACACATCTGCACATCTTGGAGTTTCATTCTAGCGCTTTGTGTGATATCCTAAACTGCACATTAAAATAGGTGGATGGCTGAAAGACGATGGGGTCCTGCTATTGACTTTCTGAAATAGGACATAAGCCTTAAATGGTTTATGTTTCTGATTGTAAATAATGTATGAAGCCCAGTCTCACAAAGTAAAAAAAAAAAAAAAAAAATAGGTGGATTGAAACATAGCAACCATAAGTCACACTCCCATTACTTAGTTTGGGTTGGTAAGATTTAATGATTTTAAGCTCATCAAGCTTAATTTGTGTGATCAAACATACAGTAAAAAAAGTAACAAAGATTACTACAACTAATAAATGTTTTATATGTGAATAGTCTTCAGTGTCTAATGGTCCTTCAGAAATCAGTCTAATATGATGATTTGCTGCTCAAGAAACATTTCTGATTATTATTATTATTAATGTTGAAAACAGTTGCGATGCATCAAATTTGAGGAAATGTGTGAATAAAAGCCTTCTTAAATCTTAAAACGATTCATCACATAAAGTGATCTGGATTAAACCACTCATTCATAAGGATTTATTTTGTGATCTTTTCATGAATGTTTAGAAGCAGAGTGAATATAATGGAGGGACAGAAACCTCTCAGATTTCATTAATTTCTTAATCTTTAGAAAATGAACAGAAGTCTTATGGATTTGGAACGACACAAGGGTGAGTAAGTGTCAGAATTTTAATTTATGGGTGAACTATCCCTTTAAATCACTAAAAGTTGTACATTAGAGTAACTCCCTCCACACCTCTAGATTGAGCTCGTCCGTCTGAGCGGAGAGGTCCTAAACTCTACCTGCAGCTGTTTAATGGTCTCTCCTCCTTTGCCGATGATGAGACCGGCTTTCCCTGCTGGAATGATCATTTCCTGCATGTTGCCGCTCCCATTGGTCGACTCGTGGAAAGAGGGCGGAGTTCCGCGCCCTCGAGAGACGATGTCATCCAGTAGCATTTTGGCCTTCCTGCATGGAGAGTTCAAAAGGTTAAAACACCAACACACAGATTCACACACTGCGGTTTAAAAAAGCATGTGAACTAGCCCAAACATACTGGATGGCTTCAGGGCCTCCGGTGAGAGACACACTCCTCTCTGGAAGACCACCGCTGTCTAAAAGACAAAAAACCAACAGGCTCCGTCACGTCTCGCATTCATACAACAGATATCAGGAAAAACAAGGAAAGGAAAGAAGAAGTGAACAGAGGTAGAACAGATGTGTCCGCTTGACTCCTTTGAACCCGTGTTTGACTCGCCTGGAGCAATTTGAACTTTACAGCCAGAATCCTGCTGGATCTTATTGATCTGCTCTCCACCGCGACCAATGACTACAAACAGACACACACATCATTTACTGACCGCAGTAAAAAAATAAAATAAAATAAAAATTATAAAACTTACTGGAAAAAAATTTAATAAACAGACCTAAAATACACATACTATTATATAATGTATAATACACAATATAATAAAACTAATAAATGTAAATAGTTTATACTAAGGGTGCTCTGATTGATTTATCGGCCAATAACAGCTTTATATAGTTTGATCGGTGACGCGACAATTTTTCCATGCGCAGCTAAAATTGCTTGAGCTCGTTCACCGGTCTGGCAGCTCTACCGGGGGTCTGAGGAGGACAATAACTTAACTAGATCAGCGATTGTGGTAAAATACAGTCTACTGTTGCTAAACTGCAGGACGTGCTCGATAATAAACTGCATTAAGGCACGAAAGAAAGAGATAGGAAAGTTATGAAAATAAGTTGCATTTGTAACAGTATATTGGGTCTTAAAGTGACAGCAGCCTAATAAACCTGCTGCCGTCTGCTTCAATGTTAACAAGACAAAACAAGATGCAGTGCAGATTTACATTTGAGAACTTTGTTGATAAAGACTGTTTCACAGGAATTGTCAATTAATGCTACTTTCTCATCTCCATTTTTTTTCTTTTCTTAAAATACATTGTTGTTAAGAATAGTAGACTTATTTCAGTGATCGGTCCCAAAAATCCTGATCGGAGCACCCTTAATATATACAGAAAATATAAATTTTAAAATATATATGCGAGTACTAGATATAAAATATGTTTTATATAATTCTAATAATATGCGTATATCATTGAACTACTTTCATGTTATTGCAACTGTATAACAGTATAATGTACAATACGTTTATGCATATACAGGGGTTGAACAATGAAACTGAAACAGTGGCCAATATAGTGTTGGTTTCATCTGTGCCAACAGTCAAATCTTGGGCTGTGGACAATATGGAGCATGTATTGTTCTCTGATGAGTCTACCATCACTGTCCTTCCCACATCTGTGGGAAGGACAGTGATGAGAAGAACCAAAGAAGCTCAACACCCAGACTAGTGAAGAACGGGGTGAAGCATCAGTGATGGTTTGGGCTGCAATACGGCATTCCCTACTGTGCTTGATGGGCACATCACTGCCAAGGACTACCAAACCATTCTGGAGGACCATGTGCAGATAATGGTTCAAACATTGTGCCCTGAACAGGGGTGGCGCTAGGGGGCTTGACCATCCTGCTCACAATTGATCTTTCCTTTTCTTTTTTCTTGACAACGATTGCCGTTTAGACACAGTACAGTCTCTTTACAACCAAAACAAACAGGAGGCCTTTCAGGCGCGCACCTCAACTTCGCCTCAGTGGCAGACCGAAGAAAAACGAGCGCGTGGATTCATTATATCCGTGACACTTCAGAACATGAGCCTCAAATATATGCAAAAATATAGCCTACTGCTTTATACAATAAGGCATAAATTAATGCAATTTTTTTACCTGCAATTTAATGTTAAACAAAGGTGTGCTGTGCATTTGTACCAGCAAATAGGCACCAATTTCCTTATTTGGTAAATTACAATACAAATTGAAATGAAAAATGCATAATATAACTAATTTTACAGCCTGATATTTGCATCGGCGACTTCTGCCCTTTGCCATATTTACATTCTTGTATGAACTCCTGCAATTTATTCATTTTGACAACTAAAGAACGTTAAAACATTCAAGGTTTACTTTTTCAGGACCTTAAGGGGATCGCACACCTGACGCGCAGCTCAGCGCCGCGCAGCGCCACGTCTTTTAAATTCGAACACATTATTCTCTATGAGAGTACACACACCGGCGGTGTCTATCCGCGGCGCCCAGCAACGGCTCAGGACCGTGTTCAAAATCCTGCTGCGCCACAGAGCGCCATTTACATAGTTTTATATTAAATTTACATTTATGTGTCTCAAATCGTAGTTAATGTATATACGGACTTCACCCTGTGCTGCAATATACATTTAGTTTTATATTTAATTACAGAAATCAGAAAATTGCTGATGTTATCGGATTTTCAGGTGAGAGTTGTCCTAGACGTGGCGCGGCGCTGAGCTGCGCGTCCGGTGTGCGACCCGCTTTACAGTCCAATTCAGAAGTGAGGAGTTCATTGAATATATAAAATACAATGAAGTTGACTAATCTTTTAACGATGTATTCCTCTGCATGTCTCATTCATAAGGACACAATAATGGAGAAAACCATCGGGGGTTGTAAGAACTAAGTTTAAGAACAAGTTAAACCTTATAGTAGCTGCAGTGTGAGCTTTTCTATGAGGAATACAAGAATCGTCATTCACTCAGTATTGATTGAATTCACTTATCAAGCACAATTACAAACCAATTGTATTCAGCTGTGCTGTAGGCACTAAAACAGTCCAGTACTTTATAGTCACTTATTTTTACGTAGAAATAATTGGGACTGCCCCCTAATAGTCGACGAGAAGAGGCTTAGTCGACCAAATTTGCATTAGTCAGTTACTATATAAAATAAAAATGAATCCACAAGAAATGGTGAAGTCACGCAGCAGGTCCTTGTGTTAATACAGTACGTTGGGCAGGAAATCCAAACGATCACCTATCATCCATCGACCTCAAATATGGCTTGTCAAACATACAAGTAACAACTTTACATGGCCGGCCGCTCACTCTAACGTTAAACTAGATAAATGTACACTATTTTCAGGCACATATCCAAGTGTTCGTGCGGCACAAGGAAGCTGAAGTATAGCGCGCTTTTTGGTAAAACACCATTTTTGGTCATACAGATAAGAGTAATGCATCATTTGTAAACCGACAACAAGAAAACGTTGTGCCTCTGTAAAATAAAGAAATCGAACAGGATGCGCTTTCAGCCGTCTCGGTCTCTGTGAACGGCAGTGCGTCACAAATGAAGCAAAACTCGCGTATCCTCACAGACATGAGAAATATATCTATAGAAAGCTTGAAATTTACTGCTTTTCTCTCTGTACTCCGTATGCAAGGTGCATTTCTCTCTAAAGGCGCGTCCACGAGAGTCAGCATCTCTGTTCGCATTTTTTTTGCAGCCAACACTGACTCGGAAAACACTAGTTTTTTCATAATTAAAATGTCTCCTTGCGGTTTCTGTTCGACATTCATAATCATTTCTTTTGTGGCAAGCTTTATGCATGCGCTTGAGTGCGGAATTGGCAATATTTTAAACCAGGATATATTTAAGTAATTCAATTAATATAAATGTGCTATTAGTCTAATGGCACAAATGAACTACTAGTCGACTACAAAAATTCTGTGCCACCCTAGACTGCCCGGCCATCCCTATGAAAGTCTCCTGGCTCTGTCACTGGCCCTAAAGGGGTGCCGCGTGTCAGCATGATAATACACAGCTAGACTTGAGCCAGAATGGTTTGATAAACATGAAAGTGAATGGCTTGCACAGCCACCAGATCTGAATATTGAGTTTGAGGAGCGAGTCAGAAAACGTTTTTCCTCCAGCATCTCATAGTGACTAAGCCACTGTTCTGGAAGAGGAATGGCTCAAATCCCCCTGGCCTCTGACTGGTATCTGTCATTCCCAAGATGAAGTGATGCTGTATTGGCCGCAAAAGGAGGCCCTACACCATACTGAGTATTTATTGTGGTCTAAAACCAGGTGTTTCAGTTTCATTGTCCAACCCCTGTGTGTATATGTACATATATATGTATACACACACACCTAAAAATAACTTAATATGACCCTGACAGCGATTCACCTAAGAAAGTTCAGTATTGACCAATGCATGATGGGTAACAAACTTACTGAGCCCAACCATGCCGTCAGGGACTCTGTACTCTTCTGTGAGAGACGAGGGACGTACGCTACAGAGAGACAAAGAACAAAAGCAACAGTCATGAAAAACACAAATGCAGTGCGTTCTTATTAACTTATAGTCTGAGGAAAACCCTTTAGAAAAGCTGCGCCATTGATTTATGTGCTTAAACACATTCAGACACACATCTTTAGTCGCTGCACCACATCTAGTAATACTTTGAGTGTCCCACCATCCATTATGTATACAAGATGCCACCGTATGCTAAAAATAGTCCAACTTTTAAACGAGCCCCTGAAAACACGTCTGATGGAGTCAGTGGAAATTGAAACCAGCCTAAATATACAGGACTGAGAGGTTATTCTGGCCTTCTTAAACCCTCAGATCTGTTTTTGTGCCTCAGACGAGGCTAACGCTAGTAACCGCTCTGTTTCGAGCAAACAAGCGGATGGTCTTACCTCTGCTGGGAAAGGGCAGCCAGCTGGGCTCCGATAGCTGTGGATGAGACGGGGATAAAATCATTGCTCTAAAAATACACACGCATTTGTTTTTAAGAGTGTGTAGAGAAAGTAAAGGAGCTCGTACACAAAGATGCAGCATTGTCCCTGTCAGACGCCATCTTCTTACTTTCAGGTTGATCTGATGGGGAAAAAAACAACTCAAGAACAGCTCAAACACAAACTCAAGCGAGTGGGACAGATTAGGAGTGTGTGTCGCTCGCGGCCACCGTACCTCCGTCCTCCAGCGATCGCTTCTGTGACGCGAAGGGATAACTCTCCGATCCACCGTTATTGCTCATGGGGGGACCCGTAACGTCTCCACCGATCTTTGCTGCGATCTGGAAAACAAGTTGTGGCACCATATTAATAAAGCATGCACAAATTAAGTTAATACACAAACCAAGAGTACTATAACTCTTGTTTTTGTACAGGTTTTTTTTTTTTAATACTATGATTATTTTGGACATACACTGTTGTTTTAACATCATATTTTTTAAAATACATAGGAGACCAAAGTAAAAATAAAAACATAATAAATAAATGTTTAAATTATTTAAAATGCATAGGAAACTAACCTAAAAAAACCCAAACATGATTAATAAATACAGCAATCAATCTGCACAATGGTTTATGAAAAATACTGTAGTATAGCATCTAAAACAATAGGCACACTAGTAATCAACACATTTTGAGTATATAAAACTTGTTTGTTTGTTTGTTAGCAAATGCTACCATGGTGCTATAATGTTTTACAGGATATATACCCAATAATACCAATGTATGGGTCCAAAAACATGGTTAAACCATGGTGCTTTTAGTTGATATGATACTACGACGACAATACGATGTTAACACGATGTTTTAAACACTTGCAATGGTAGTTGCTTAGACTATCGTGAACGGACCATGATGGTAACGTTACATGAATATGGTAGTCAATCTGTACCACGCTGTTTATCAAAGTACCTTAGCATTACCATGTGCTGCCGTTACTGAATCATATTATTCGATAGTAAATGTAAAAACGACCCCGTATATATATTAGTTTAGCTCAGAATTACGTGCGATCACAGCTCATGCTAACAGATAATTGTCGCGCACGCCGGCTCGTGTGTGCGCGGCCCTGCGCGCGCTGCTGACCCACAAACGCGGCCCGTTCGCTCCCGCACTGCGGATCACTCACCTGCCGGGCGCGTTGTACCGCGTCGGCGAACGCGTCTTTCTTAAGTACAACGGCTCCTAGAGCCGCTCCGGGCCCGGGCGGCGGCACCGCGCTGTATTCAGACATGCTGTCCGTGCGGAGGGGTGAAGTGTGCGGGATACGGCGGGGAGGTCTAGGCCGGGCGGAGGTGCGCAGACGCGGGAAGACAAGCGAGACAAACGCATGGGAGGGACAAAGGACCTGCAGGTCTAAAAGAGCTCTCCTATAGGCGCTCGTGATGAGTGGAAGTTGCGACGGCCAATCAGAGAGCAGCTGGAGGCGGGTGTAGTGTGAGGATTCGACCGTTGAACCAATGAGTGGCGTCGAAAAATAGACGTTATTATGGATAGCTGACCAAACGCGACGTACAGAGCTTACTGCTTTGTGAGGGAGCCAATCAGCGACCAGGAGCTTGTGAAATAGACCAATGAGGTTGAAGGAAACGTTGACTGACAATGATGGACGTTCTGATCCGCGTATAGGCAGTTTAGGACCGTATAACCTTGTATTTTCTTTGGCATTTATGCGGTAGTGAAATGGAGTTTCCGTTTAGCAGAGAATCAGAGATGAGCTGAGCTGATGTGATCATGGGAAAGAGCGTAAATGAAGACTCGGTACGATTTAGTTTAGTTTAGTTTAATTTAATTTAACATACATTCTCTTGCATGCATTCAGATATACTTTAGTTTCCTTTCAAAGAAAAAATACACGGCATGACAGTAAAAAAACAAAGCAATCACCATACAATGTTTTTTTGTTTTGTTTACATCGAAATAAAAACAGTAGTCCGTGTCTGAATACACAAAATCACTGGAAATGAGAATGCCCAAACTCGCGTTTTTTCACAGTTGAGTTTCCATACTAACTTTGGGGAAATTTTGAGATTTGATTTGGATATGTAATTATTTTAGCTTATTTAAACTAGCCAGTTGCCTCTAGTTTACTCACTGGCACTGCTGAATTAGGGGGAGGGGCATTCTCATTCTAGAGAGAACTTGATTGGCTACACCTGTGAGTGCAGGATGATGTCATCAATAGTGTTGGTCCGTTTTCTCAGGAGAGAAGACTGGAAAATTTAAATATGTATATCTGCTGAAAGTTTGTGTTGTTAACTGTTGGGAATACAGTAGCATATGGATTAAAAGAAACGAAAATCCAAATTGAGACTTGAATGAAAGGTGTTTGATGGAAATCTGTGGGTGCAGATTCCTGGCAGGAATCTTTATTGTATTGTAACACATCTAAACAGTCTATCTGACTGATATATATATCTGCTGAAAGTGGTGATAAAGTACAGAGCACATTGACCAAGAAGTGACCCTAGCAAACAGTCTTTTGCTTTGTTCTATGTCTTGAAGAGTCAAAAATCACAAAAATGAACACACACACTCTCCCATCCGTAAGTCCATAAGGCGTTCTGCTCCAAATTGTAGGCTACAGCACCTCATTCATTGAGAGTAACAGCTATTTAAACAGATCTCCAATTCATGTAAAGTATGTACTTCGCTGGTGATGGAAAAGTGTGAACTTCTGACTATGTAGTAAGACAGTATGCCCTTACTGGGTCATAAATTGTGTTTTAACATCACAGATATACTATTTGCTTGTTAGCATTAACATCTAGCCAAATGTATTACCTTAAAATTACTTTCGATAATATTTAAAATATTCAAAAACTGTTGTGGAAATTTCGGCCTTGCATTCCTTGATACTTTTCTTCATCTGAAAGAGTCGAAAGAGAGCCATTACAAAAGTCATCTTGTAAAGGGTTGGGGAATATTAGCCGAAAAAAACATGCATGAATGCATGCATTGAAGAACATTTACTGAAAGAAGCATACTATTATAATATCTGACATACTATTTTGCAGGCCTTATTCATAAAACACAAGCACAATCAATTTCTGTGTAAATACATTTTCATAAGTTAACCAATTAAATGTGTTTAATGAATGATACCTTGTGTTTTGACACTATTTAGGGTGGATGGTTTGGAATTTTAGAATCAGTTAAACTGGAGTTCCGGAATCTTCAGTTGAGAATTCCAGAACTCTCGTCTCATTGAGATGATGATGATTTTGGAACACACAAGGGTTTCAGCATTAAACTGCAGGAGCACAGCTGATAAAACACGTGTTTCTGGAAACAGAGGCACTTTCAGTCGTACTGTGAGTTGAAAAGAAGGAAGTTAGTTTTTTGTCCAATCCCGTAGGGTGTTCAGTAGTGTGTGCACTGGGTTACACACACACACACATGCTCGCCCGCTCGCTCACACACACACACACACACACACACTAGGGGTGTAACAATATATTGTGTCACAATTTATCGCAATTCAATGAGAAAAAAATTCAAGTTTTCAGAGTTTTGGTGTCAGTACTACATTAAACTGCTATATATAATGTTGAATATAATGTATAATAATGCAATGGGGGAATATTTGTGGGTCCTGATAATGCTAAATGTTTCTGTTACCATTAAAAGTGGCCTACATTATTTTAAATATATCTAGTCAGTGACAGTGCAAGAATATTCATCTAAAATAATTCTGTATTTTAAGCTTCAGAATCATGAATATGTTTATTCTGGTGTCTCTATTGTCCTGTGCATTGGGTTTCCAGCACTAAGACTATTCATTTAAACCCACAATGTAATATAAAATTTAGCATTTTAATCAACAGTACATTTTTTGTTAACCTTTTACCATATGTCTTGGAGTATCGTGAGTTCAGTATCGTGATTTGTATCGAATCGTGACATGAGGGTACCGTTACACCCCTAACACACACACACACATGCTCACACACACACACAAGCGTCCATTTTACCGCGTCCAGAGGAACGTACCCTGTAAACCTGAATATCATGGTCCTGTTGAGCAACAACACATGAAGAGAACATCATGAACCTCAGGAATTCAGGACAGCACCTCTTAGATTCTGCATATTTCAGTGTTTTAAAACCAGTTCATCGTTCTTCCTCACATCCGCTGTTTTTTTTTTTGGTGAACATCACTCCAGTGTTCGTATATACTGTAGTAGGCATAAATAAACTCTGTCTTTGACCTTTCTTGTCCATTGTTCAACAAAAAAAGGTTTAATTGGAGTCTGTTTCTGTTTCTCCGCACACACACATGACCTGACTCTCTCTCTCTCTCAGGTTCCCACTCCCAGTACTTTCCTCATGTGCTCGTAGACGACGTAGGAGATGCTGACGGCCGGGATGACCTTGAGGAAGTTTGGAGCGATGCCTCGGTAGAGTCCCACCACGCCCTCCTGGGCCACGATACTCCTGAACAGGCTCAGCATGGACATCTGAGGAGCGCCTTTCATTGAGGCTGAGAGAAGAACAGAGGAAACAGAGTCTCAGACGCCAAACGTCTTCAGAATCAGGCTAATTTTAGTATCAATAACACATTTCTGATATAGTACGTCAAAATTACGAGAATACAGTCTTCCGTAAAAGTGTTTTTTTTAGTAAAGAAATGCACTCGTAAAAAAAAGAAAAAAAATTAACTTCTACGGAAGATTGTTTTCTCGTAATTTTGACTTTATTCTCAAAATATTACGACTTTATTCTTGTAATGTTTCGACGTCAATCTGGAAATATTTAGACTTTATTCTCATAATTTTAGTTTTGTTTTCATTGCGGTTCAGGGCTTCCGTAAGAAACGGTGCTTTATTCACAAACGATGCGACATTCGCATATGTAAATTCCCGACTTGTCTGTCTGTGCGTCTGTCCCTCACCCTGGGCCTGCATGCGTGTTCGGATGAGGGCGAGCGGGTAGGACGCCAGCTGTCCACAGGTGCTGGACACCGTCCCACAGCCCACCAGCACCAGGACACCCGGGTCGGGCGAGCCATCGGTGTGACGCTGCAGCCAAGCGTTCTTCAGCGTCTGAGAGAGGAGGACAGAGTGAGGAACAGCCTTTATGAGGGAATTATTCTGAACACACACACACACCTCGTAGACGGCGAGGTCTATGCCCGCATACGGGATGATGCCCAGTATATTGGGCAGGTATCCTTTATAAAAGGCCAGAACGCCCTCCTTCACCAGGATCTGCTTGGCACAGTCCGCCGCGCTCGAATACTGCCCTGTTTTACGAAGAGTGAGACGAGTCTTCAGCACCTGCAGATCCACAGAGAGAGAATCGACACCAGGACAATGTACCGATCAGGAGGCTTCAGGGAAAATATCGCAATAGTAGAAAATAGAAATAGAAAATATAACGAAAGTTTTGCGCAAATCTGTAATAGATATGCGACTAGTGAGACCTTAACATACAGAGTGATCTTGATGTTTACTGTGTGCACTAACCAGCTGCCGTGTGTGTGTATGTGTGTGTGTGTGTATGTACCTACTTAACTATATTTTGGGGACAAATTTGAAGAGAAAAATCTCCAAAAAAATCATTTTATGGTCGTCCTCATTTGTAAATCTGGTATAAAAATAAAGTAATTAAAGGTTTTTTAAAAATGTAAAAATGCAGTAAGTTTTGTGTGATGGTAGGTTTAGGGTTCGGGTTAGTGTGTGTGTGTGATGGTAGGTTTAGGGTTCGGGTTAATGTGTGTGTGAGTGTGTGTGATGGGTAGGTTTAGGCGTCGGCTTAGTGTGTGTGAGTGTGTGTGATGGTAGGTTTAGTGTAAGGAGACAGAATATACAGTTTGTACAGTATAAAAACCATTAGGTCTATGGAATGTCCCCACTTAAATAGCTAAGTAAATGTGTGTGTGTGTGTGTGTGTGTGTGTGTGTTTACCTCCATTGGGTATATGATAGTTTGAGCTGTAGCTCCAGCCAGTGATCCAGCGACGAATCTTTCCTGAACTTTCAGAGTTCCTACTTCTTTACTGCCTCTCATGAAGCGCTTAATCTACAGACACACACACACACACACACACACACAGAAGTGGGCTGAGCTTTGACTGACCATCCACACAGCTGAGTGTAGAAGACAGAGCTGTACCTGTTCGTAGGCCAGGAACTTGATGGCCGTCTCGGGTGCGATCTTCAGCACGTTGATGCCGTTTCCCCTCCACAGCGCAGCGAGTCCTCCTTCCTTCACCATCGCCCGGAGCCCGCGCCACACGTTCCCCTTATCTGAGCTCTGCCCGTGCACCTACACAATCATTCACCTTCAGTTTAGCTTTTAATGCTTCAGTCGAACTAGATAATAACTGAAAAACTGTTGAGTTGCAGTCATATGACCTCCAGGGGTCAGTGTGGTGCTGGATATAATATATTCACACAGACCTAGGCTTTTGTTAGCTTGTCGTTAAAGTCCCCCTGTAGTCAATAATTTTATGCCTTAAAACTCATCTTTGATCACCAAAATGACATCTTTAAACGTTTTTTTTCTGTGAAAAAAACATATCTTCATGTCTTAAAATAGCTTGAATGTAACTTTACACCCTTGCCTCATTTAGTATACGCGGTTCTATGTATATGCAAATGAGCCCCGCCTCCACTCACTCACTCAGCTCAGAGATCCACTCGTTCACACGTTGATCTGATTGGTTACAAGGTAGTTTGTGACGTCAGAAACATCAGTGTTTTTGAGACTGTCTTTGGTTCACTGCTGTTTTAAGGAGAAAATACTCAGCAATGGTGTCGACTTATGAATTTACACATGGTTTGTCTTAAAGCATATTAAAAACACCACACAGACACATAAACAACATTAAAAGCTGGACTTTCACCACAGGGACTTTAAAAGATTGCGATCTTGATTCAAACACCCACATGATCTTATTCCAAAATGACAACGATCCTCCTGTGTCTATTAAACCTTTGACAAAATCACAGTGAATATTCAGATCTGTGTTTGTGCTGCCGCTGAGCCAGAGAGAGCAGTTGTCATGTATTAAACAGCTTCACCAACAGTCTTTTCAACCACACAGTATCATTATGTCTGTGTTACAAATATTCATATAAGTTTATAGTTTGGATATAAACACTGATGTCTATGGTGGTGATCAAAATAGAGTAAATCCCCTTTTGAAAGTAGCATGGCGCTTCAAATAACGATTGTATCAATTACATCGTTACACCAGTAGGTGGCAACAAGTGACTGTTAGAAAATGTAGTTGTCATTGAATCAGTCATTCAAGAGATTTGTTCAAAAAAGCTGTTTCATCCAGTAATGAAACGAGTGAGTCATTGAATCATTCATTGAAACCGATTTTTAAAAAATAATTAATTTAAGATTCATTTAACTCTTTAAATAACAATTTTACATTTTGTCATAACATCAAAACGTTAATTTGTTTAGTTGTCTGTTCAGAAAAAAAATCGTGATTCTCAATTTTTCTTATAATCGTGCAGCAATACTAGATTGTACTGCAGTAGCTAAATTGCTAGCATTTCGAAAGCAAAAGTGAATCTCCAAACGGAAATCTGTCATGAAATTTGCATCAAAGATTGCACAGATCTGTTTAATAGCTTGATGTTTTGTCTCACCTGCATAAAGACCTTGAGTCTGTCGAGCGGCGCTGTTCCTGTCCTGGACACTGATCCCGCCACAGCGCCTGCCATCAGCTGCCGCCACACGAACCCTGACTGCTTCTCCTTCTCCGAGAACTCATCCGGGACCGTCAGATGCTCTCCGATATCCAACATCTACACCAAACGCACAACCGCATTCACACAATGGAGTTAAAGAAAGAAAGAGGCTTGTTTTATAGTCTCAGCTGTGTGCGATTTGCTTCGTACCACAGAGTGTTTCCAAAACTGAGCGATTTCCTCCATGTTGTGCAAAGGGTTAAACAGGAAGTGATCTCGCCACTCCATCCAGTCGATAGTCATGGAATGGTCTTTGTCCATACTGAATGAACACATTTCAGAAGTATTGCATGTCACAGAATCACTTAAAGGCAATTCAAAGCACTTTACATACATGCTAAGCTCAAACACGCGCACCTTTGCAGTATTCTGGCAGCCAGTTCCAACGAGACGTCCACGCCGAGACTGTGTAACGACTGCTGGATCTCCTCAGCGTCAATTTCACCTACAAAACACAAACGCTAATAAGTATAGATACTAACATTGATGCAATAGCATAGCTGCTAACGATACTGTGAGGCTAAGCTAACGAGGATGTAAGTGTTAACAGTAATATCACAGCTGCTAATACGAGCTTAAGAATGATTCCGAAGCATAGATGCTAATTGTAAATTGAGGGTATAGATGCTAACAATGATGCAATAGCACTTACATCACTGTTAGCATAACCTCACAGTATCATTAACGGCTATGCTATTGCATCATTGTTAGCATTGATACTAATGGTAAATTGAGGGTATAGATGTTAACAATGATATAATAGCATAGCCGTTAATGATACTGTGAGGCTATGCTAACAGTGGCGTAAGTGTTAACAGTAATATCACAGCTGCTAATACGAATATGATGTTTTAAAGCTTAAGAATGATTCAAAAGTATAGATGCTAACAGTAAATGTTGGGTATAGATGCTAACAACGATGCAATAGCATAGCTGCTAATGATACTATGAGGTTATGTATAACAGTGATGTAACAGTATTTAAGGTAATATCATAGCTGGTAATGCTAATTTGACGTTATAGATCCTAAAGTATTGAAGCTAATGCTAATATGAGGAAATATATGCTAGCAGTGAGATAAAAATCACAGACGCTAATGCTGATATAAGGTTATAGGTGCCCACAGTGATGTAATGGTATACATTTTAAGACTATTGTGAGGTTATAGATGGAAATATTAATTATTTTATCTATAATTTGAACTTAAAGTAAAATTAGAACATAAAAATTATGTTGCATATTCTAACAGTGTATTAAGGTTACAGACAGATTCTGATCAGTGTTGTTATTGTTAACTAAAACTATTAAAAATAAAGCTGAAATCAAATAAAATATAAGTATTAGATGAAAACCCTAAACTTAAAAACTTAATCAAAATTAAGTTGGCAACTTACTGAAATAAAATAGTTGAAGTATTGCTAAAACTGAAATAAAAATCAATTAAAGCTAAATATAAATATTTTTCTTAAAAAGTAATCAAAATGACAAAAGCACACAATAAAATTACTAAAACTAAAATAAAAAAATGAAAAATAAAATATAAAAATAAAAGCTATAAAAATATTAATAAATATTATAATAGAATAAAATAAGTTGACAGAAACCAACCGTCATTGTTGCGGTCCAAGCTGCGAAACATGAGTTTGAGGCGCTTCTCGTGTGAACGCAGATACTCTGTGAACTCTTCGAAATCCAGCTGACCGTCGTGATTGATGTCTCCAGCTCGAACAACCTGCTGAATATATGGGCATACAGAGAGAGAGAGAGAGAGAGAGAGAGAGAGAAGGGGGGAAAGAGGGATGCCAGGAAACATTAGGAGAGGTGGGATGAGGGGTGCAAATGAAGAAGAAAAGCACATTAAAATTATGCAAAGCCACCAGCCCACCAGCAATCAGAGCTCAGACGGTTAGTTTCTGACATTAACCCTTACACGCACACCTCTCGGGTCTTTAATGACGTGGGACGTCATTCACTAACCTCCTCCTCATTCATTTTTTTAAAGTTAGACATTAACCTTCCTAGTATTCCTCAATCAATTCATTATAAACAACATATCAAGGAAAAAATAAATTTTAAAAGAGTTCCTGTTTTCCCCTTCATTTTGTATAAAAATTGTATAGGGTCGCTAATGACCCGAGGTGTGTAACAGTGTAAGTGTATGTTTTCTGCACAACAATAAGGCCTTGTCCACACTAACGCGCTTTCGTTTGAAAAACGCATCTTTTTCTCTCTGGTTTGGCCATTCGCATACATTGAGACACAGAGTTTATTGCTCTCAGAGGTATATGAAAACGATGACATAAGTTTAGTCATGTGACGCATATTGAACCCATAGACATCTATATGCTTTATATGCTTATTTATATGTTTAATGCTTTTATGAGGGTTTATGCATGCGCAGTAAGAAGAATTTAGCGGTTTTCAGACGTTTTAGTGTGGAGGAGAAACCTTTAGAAAACGCTTAAAAACGCTAATGTGGACTGAGAGCGTTTTGAAACTAAAATGCCGTTTCCAAATCTATCCGGATTAATACAAGGCCTAATGAATCTTAGATGACTAAATAAGTGCAGTGCACTTTTATTCCACAAGGTGGAACTGTCCGAAACACTATGATGAAGTGAAGTTTCACTCATAGTTACTGCAGGCAGAAAACAAAAGAATAGGAGGAATCATCAGCAAAACTTGAAACTGCTCAGTGATTTACTGCAGAGCAAGCGCTGAACACAATCGATGGTGGATCTGGTGAAGAAGCTGCCGGCGATCAAAATGTTGATTTTAAGGGTGTTTGAGATTGTGAATATGATCCAGATGTTGAATGTACTGGGAAATGAGCTCTGACGAGGACAGTGATGATAGTATAAAACATCTGCTCAAACTGAACCCTTCCAAAGCTCCAAAAGATAACAAAATATGCTTTATTTTATTCTTCCGTAATTGTTACTCTAATATCGGGAGAGTTTTATTAATCTGGCCATCTATTATCGCAACAGGTAGAGATCCATCTCTGTTAGTTATAGATTCATGCATTTAAGGGTTAGTTATAGATTCATGCATTTAAGGGTTAATCACTGAATCTGAACATAGTTATCAAATGAAAACAACAGAGAAAGCCAAGCGCAGAACAGTAGCCTGATAATGAGTTCTTAAAGGGATAGTTCACCCAAAACTCACCATTCACTCACCCTCAGAGTTTCCCAGGAGTAAATACGACTCGTTCAATTTTTGATTAGGAAACTTGTATTTACGATAAGCCCAATAGCATCCTAGACAGCAAAGTAGTGTCGGCCCAGATCCGGCCCACATCTGGACGGCGTTGAATCCACAATTACCGGATCTGGACCGACACTATATTTCTGTCTGGGATGTGAAGGCAGCATAAATATTTCTGACGTGATTCTATCCATCATTTCTGTGCTAGAGAGTTGTGGAAATAATCATGCATCTGGCTCTGAACTACAAATTAGAAGAAAAAAAATACAAAAGAAATTACAAACGCATGTTTTTTTCAGGGAGTCGCCCCGTGACATGCTGTTCCCAGCGCAGCATGTCTGAACGAGTTTAACCTGAGCTGTGCAAACTTGGAGGATTAGAGACGCATTTCGCCGCAGGTCTCAGGCTTTTGGGTTTTAAAATCAAGCTCAATTTTATGGTGTGAGGACATTGTGAACAAACTGACCCACATTGACTAAATAATAAATGAATCAGGATGTACAGGTTACTGTCGCTTTAAATCCACACTGGCACTCATTCCAGTGTTCAAGGCAAAACCAGGCCATTATTCCCACAATCTCTGGCATGTTATAGAGTAAACTGCCCTGTAAGAGAACATCTGCCAGTAATTTCCCTCATTTAACTAACTTTGCCGCCTCTGTGGGTAGTAGACGTCTACACAATGTGTGTTGTGTTTATTTATGTGAGCCAGCAGTCACATGGTATTTACTCTCACATGGATCGCCTCCAAGACGCTGACCTTTTGCACACTCTACAGTCAACGTGTGTATTTCTGTGAGCATGCGTGTGAAGTTCAACACTTTCATCTCAATATACATTCATCCTCATGCATAATGCAAATACATAAACACATGCATTGCACACGTGTCAACTTTAACATCCAAACCTCAACAAGCACGATATAACACTACTTCAAGTCAAAAAAATCAATGACACAAGATGTTCGCAGGCAAACAGATCAATAACCTAATCAATCGTGCTGGACTATAACCTACAGGTTTAGAGTGCAGTGTGTTGGTATATAAACAGCATGCCATGGAGAGATTAGATAACTCAGATTAATTCAACGCCTATGTGTGTCTGTTTTGATAACTTCTCATTGTTTTGGGTTTGACCTGCTGGCATTATATCATAGCAAGAAACAGTGATTTGAGCAAATCACTAGACCAAAGTGTGAGCAAAAATAGTGATTGACTTGGCAAACCCCATTATCTTATGCTTAAGATCATGCACCGCTGGTGATGTGGGTAGACGGTTCACACTAGTGCTGGATTATGTCAGATGGCAGGTGATGCTGATTTAGTGCCAGCGGGTGATGTTGCCCTTCCTCAGTTCCTGCCACTGACCTTGAGATCATTAACTATTAAGCTCATAAACTGGTTCATTAGTGCTGCAGGACATACTCTTATTATCTGCCCTGTTCCTGACCCCGGCCTTGGAAACCAGCTTTGAAGTCTTTTACCATATGAAGCACTGAGAGTTTGAGTATGTTGGTAAGGGTTAGCCGTATAATGGGTAATACTCTCACTAATGGCTCCAGCACATCTATTTCTAATCTAAGCTAAACATCAGACGCAAGTACACAATGTCCAGTACATGATTTAGGACGCAGCCTTTATCTTTAGACTTGAGCTGGGATAGCCCCGCCCACTGTGCATTGTGCAATCTCATTGGTCCATCAATGAATAATAAGCATCAAATAGAATCTGATTGGCTGCGATTGTATCGCGTACTGCAGCATTTTCACTTTCAGTATTTAGACAAATTACGCTGAGGATCACGTGACCCGCTGGAGGTGCATGTTATTATCTCCAAATCTGCCATTAAACCATAAACCTGTCTATTCATAGACAGTTAACCTGTTCTATAAATAGGCTGCCCTTCCGTGTTGTGTGTGTATTGGGTTTCTTTTCTTCCGTACCTCCTCCACGGAGCTCCACGACACCCCGCGGGCGGCGAGCCCGATCCGCAGCTCGTTCACATCGATCCTCCCGTCCTTGTTCAGGTCTAGTTGCTCGAAGAGTTCGGCCCAGAGACGCTCGCGCTCGGGATCGGTACCGCTGTCCTGGCAACGCGCCCTCGTCCACATGATGATGGTGTATTATCCGCACGGTGACGGTCACCCGTGGAAACGCATCGGTCAAAAAGACGGAAGACCTTCGCGTTCAGCGCGCGTCCAAAAAAGGAGCTGTTCGCGAAATAAACCCCCCCGGGGAAACCAAACGGTGTGTGTGTGTGTACCGCTACGAGAACCAGGAAGCTTTCACAATCATGAATACTGCTCTTCCAAGACATCCACGCGAAATCCACCTGTTTGTATCCATAAGCACAGCGATGTTTTAAAGGGAGCTGAAAGTACCGCGCATTAAAACATGATGAGCGCGCGCGCGCGTGTGTGTGTGTCGAGGACTGCAGTGAGTTACTGCTGCCGCAACTCACCGATACAACAGCGGCTTCAGATTACACCCTCAGGAGGGGCTTCCTAACAGCATATGGGTGATACAAGCAGATGTGGACAAACTATCCTGAAGTATCAAGAGAGAAACAGTGTTAAATCTGGACTAATTATTAAATGCAGCGATGCTTTCTGAGTCAATCACCAATGCAGATAAATGGCATACAGTAGGCTAGTTGCGCGCTGAGGTGTTTTGTAAATATAAATACAAGTACACTTAAGGTTGTCATTATCCTGGTTAAATAGTACTTTAAATTACATTAAAAAAAGAGAAAAAATACAATTCTATTTTGCATTTTTCATCATTGTAGCCAAATGTTCTGAATAAATCTTTAGGGCATTTTTACATTTATTCCAAAACAATAATTAAAGGCAGTAACAATTTAAACAATATATTTTCATTTGTGACCTGATGTGCAGTTGTTCTTTTTAATAGTAAACTTATTTTCGGACCATCAGTCATCAAGCTCGGTAAACAAAGACATGAAGATGTAGACTACCTTTAATTTCCCCAAGCTGATCGCTCACTAAACCCTCTGTCATCATGCTTTCAGGTCCTTTCAAGTTTGATTTTGACGTGACAAAGTGGTGATGATAAGTGTGCGTTGTTTACTTGCTTTTTAATAAGGCCATCATTTTGCTGACTCGCGAACGCGCACGAAAAAAAGAGGCGGGATTTATCGCACCGATCACAAACCAATCACAGCGCGATGGAGGCATTGCCTCCTCTTTGCCTCATTCATTCTCAATTACATATTTCAACTTTTTTTCCTTGAACTGAAAATTATTCATGCCTTAAAATAGCTTGAATGTAACTCGACACCCTTGCCTCATTTAGTGAACGCGGTTCTATGAATATGCAAATGAGCCCCGCCTCCACTCACTCACAGCAGCTCAGAGATCCACTCGTTCACACGTTGATCTGATTGGTTAAAAGGTAGTTTGTGACGTCAGAAACACCAGCGTTTTTGAGACTGTCTTTGGTTCACTGCAGTTTTAAGGAGAAAATACTCAACAATGGTGTCGACTTATGAATTTACACATGGTTTGTCTTAAAGCATATTAAAAACACCACACAGACATATAAACAACATTAAAGGCTGGGTTTTCACCACAGGGGGAATTTAAGGTTTAGGAGGAAGTGGGTTTGCATGATTTCAGAATATGTTTCAGTTAGTCTATCAGAAGAACCACAGTGTTGTGAACAGGAGAAAAAAAATAAAGTCCTGTTCACACCAATAAGGATAACTATATTAGCGTCCACACCAGTGGATATGGCTCTGTTTATTTTAAGCCGGTGCTCATCTGCCGCTTTAAATATAAAAAATAAAATAAAATCGCTCTGAAAGTGATTCCAACGCTATGATTTCTCTGTGAACTCTGCTGTTCTTTAATATTGAGAACAATTTTTAGAACTAACTTTATATTGTTATCCTTATAGTTATCATTGGTGTGAACGGACCTTAAGAGTAGACAAACACATCTAAAATAAAAAAATTGCTGGTTTTGTGTGGTTAGATGGTCCAAACTGGTTGTTTATGATCATAAGCCGGTCTAGATGAGCTAAACTGTGAACCAATTTTTGATCTGTATAGAGACCATAATGATCAGTTTGGTTAGACCTAGTAGTCTCCAGAAAAGCTAATATGTGGTAAAAACCAGTTTGACCACCTTAAAGGGTGGATATTCACCCAAATATTCTGACAATATTTACTCACCCTAACGTTTGCATATGACTGTCTTTCTTCCATGGAGCACAAACAAGAAGCTATCTGTATAAAAGTTAAAAAAAAAATGAACAGGGACGAATAATATCATTTCATATTTGAAGATTCATTTGTCATTTGATTGATTTATGTGAGGAACAGCCCTTTTTCTTCTGAAACTATCCCTTTTGTTTGTTCTCAGTTTTCCAGCAGTGTCTGAAAGAGAAAATGAAGCAACATGAGAACAATAATCAGTGTTTTTGTATGTGAAATAAAGCTTCACATACACACTCTTGGGACATCAAGGGCTTATTTTACATCTTGTGAAAAGGGTATTATAACACCCCTTTGAATGCTAATCGAGCTCAACAAATGTCAGTGACTGGAAACAAGCTATATTCCATGAATTCATGCTAGGATCAGCACACAGATAACACACTGCACACCTGTTCCTTCAGTCGCCTTTCCCGACACACATACAGGTGATACACACACACACTCTCTGAACAGGGCCGCTGTCAGCTGCTGTTCACACTAACTGTATGAACGTCAACACGAAGCACAGTCATTGTGTTGTTCTCGCCCGACAGCTGTGCGTGTTGTTTTATACCCGCAGGATCAGATTGATGTCTCTATATAAGAGCAGGACGCAGGCGCTGGAGGCGTTTGATTGTGTCTTCGAGGTCGGTTCTCAGGTCGTGCGATGTGTAAGGGGTTGTCCGCCATCCCCTCCTCATGCCTGGAGAAGTGAGTATCCGTGCTTGTGTAAACACAGGTGTTACTGCAGCATGAAATTGTTTATGGGTGTGAAAGTGTCTTGATGTTTCAGGGCGAAGGGCATGAGGGTCAAGCTGTCCCACCTGGCCGAAAAACAGGACTGGGTTCACAAACACAGGTAACACAACTGCACTGCTCTCATTTAAAGGCATTTTATGGGTTCAGGTCAAGTTAAGCTCAATCAACAGCATTCGTGGAATAATGTTGATGATTACCACAAAAATGTCCACATTCACTCCTTTTCTTTACAAAAAAATCTTGACGTAAGGCTCGTTCACACTAATAACGATAACGTTTTATTATAAGCTTGTAATTAGGGTCTGTAAACATTAAAATACCATTTCAATAATAAAGCCCACAAGATGTAAACAATATGTGTGTTAACATTATTTTAGAGTAAACAAAATTGCGTACTAACCTTAATGTATAGAGTTATAAAGGCAACAACTTCTTTACAGGCCTTAACCTTCTGGTGCAGTTGGGTAATTTTTGACGGAAAATTTTAACGTTTTCCCATCGGAATGGTACGAAACATGGTAAAGGTTTTGGCACTTGCTATGTGAACACACACACACACACACACCGAATATGATTTGAAAAGGTTAAATGGTCCTGAAAAGAATAGTTATGCTTGTACTGTTCACACAGTCAAAAAATGTTGACCGCATTAGAAATGAATGGGAAACGAGTTTCATCTAGTGGAAACGTTTGGTACTGCACCCGAACAAAATCTTACTGAAAGCAAATATTTTGAGATATCAACCTCAAATTTGGAACACAACTTGTTTGGCTTTGACTTTCTCAGTACTTAGAGTAAAACATACTTTGGAAAATATAAATTTCATATAAAAAAGTAGCATAGTATTTTTCTACGATTTACGACAGTTTAAGTTGGTTTTCAGGTCTATGCTGAATGAATGGATTATATATCATTTATAAATGATAGTTTATAACTATAAACTATAATTTATAGGCCTACTTATAAATATGATTTAGTACCATAAAATCCAATTAAAAATACAAAATATTACATAAAAAAAAAACATTGAAATAAAATATACGGTAGTTATACGGTAGATCCAGACCGACCGTTAAACATGGCGACTGAGAACTTTGACGCAGAAATAGCTATTACAGACTATTTAATGTTAATTAAAATAAAATAAAAAAGTAGATAAAAATGTAGGCTATGCTTCACGTTTCTGATTTTTTTTTTTTAATATATAAATCTAGCGCCTCACCAATGACTTTCTTTGTAAGAAAACGAGGTGCGCGTCGAGGTCATTTTTGTGGTAATAAAATACTATCGATTGAGGGTAGCTACATTTTAAATTAATAAATTACAGTATTAATTTAAGACATAAAGAAGCTCAACAAAGTATATATATTTTTCTTCAGAGCGAATGAGGAGAAGCTGCCTCAGGACTTGGAGTCTCTGCTCAACAGCAAACGTGAGATGACAAACAGTAGCTAAACTTTCACTTCTGTGTTTAAAGCTGAAACTCATCGGCTTCATCCGTGTGTTGTTAACCTTTCCTCGGCCTCTCCGCAGTGGGCGTCCAGGCCTTCCGCTGGTTCCTGCGCTCAGAGTTCAGCGAGGAGAACCTGGAGTTCTGGCTGGCGTGTGAGGAATACAAGAACTCATCCGGGTCCAAACTGGCGGGAAAAGCCCAGAGCATCTACAACCAGTTCATCAACCCTGAAGCTCCTCGCGAGGTGAGAGACCCCCGAATCAAGGACAAAAAAAACAAGTGAATTATTTAAACTAAATGTTTTAATTTTACGCAAATAAATAAAAATATTTATAATTATACATTTTAGGGCTGTCAAATCAATTAGTTGCATATAACATTAAAAAAATTTTGTTAAGTGTGTGCTGTATATTTGACAGCACTAATATTAGTGTGTGTGTGTGTGTGTATATATATATATATATATACATTAGCATGGTAACTCTTTACAATAAAGTTCATTAGTTAACATCCTTATTTAACATGAACTAAGAATGAACAATACTTCTACAGCATTTATTAATCTTAGTTAATATTAATTTCAACATTTACTAATACATTATTAAAATCAAAAGTTGTGTTTGTTGACACTTAATGCACTGTGAACTAACATGAACGATGAAGAGATGAATTTTTAGTAACTAACATTAACAAAGATTAATTAATACTGTAACAAATGTATTGCTCATTGTTTAGTTCATTTTAGTAAATACATTAATGAACCTTATTTTTAAGTGTCACCATTAATTTTTTAATATACTTATTTATTAAAATGTACAGATAACATAATATGTATACGTATTACATATAACATGGACAATAATTTTATTTAAATCTGTATAATGATGCATTTATTTAAATAGTTTTACTTAAAATATGTATATTTTTGCATCGCAAGAGAATTTGCCGAGAAATGTGCAACTGTAAAACGTTACAATGCAAAACATCCTTATGGTCCTAAAAAGAGGCTTGGTTTAATTGTTCTGAAGTGAACCATGAGCCAGACATGTTCTCGACTCTCAGCTGACGGTGAATGTTCCTCAGGTGAATCTGGACAGCGAGACGCGCGAGGGGTTGACGGGGCTGATGCAGGAGCCCACGGCGGACACGTTTGAGGAGGCTCAGCATCGCATCTTCTCCCTGATGGCCAAAGACTCGTTCCCACGCTTCCAGCGCTCCCTCAGAGTCCTGTGAACCCTCGGCTCAGGCTTTAGTTAACTGTAGAGATGCTGAGCCTCGCTCAGGTAGGGCATAGTGTAGTAGGACATCAACTCTTCAGCCATGTTAAAACTTGTGTAATCACTCACTGTGCCTTTGTATGTTTAAACCTGGTGATTTAATAAAGTAACTTGCATCAAAATGGGCGTGGTGTGCAATGAAAGCAAGCTGTCAATCACACTGAGAGCCAATCAGTGGCGAGAAAATAAAGCAGGGAGGAAAACCTTCAGGGATTTTACACTCACAGACTAATTAAGTGTGTGGTTGCTTAACAGTGGAAAAACTTGCTCTGGTTTATGAGATAAACACACAAAGGAGGGAAAGAGGCTATAAAACCAGCATACGCTCATAAAATCAAGCAGATTTAAGTGCTTGCCCCTGACAAAATCACTGTCACCAGGCTAAATTTGTTCAAATGAATATATTATGAAAGGTCACAATCATTTTACAAATAACAGTCACAGGTCTTAAGGATCATGGCCTGTTGTACAGTATCAGTCAATGGGAAGTTGTGTTTTTATATGGCTGTATTTGGCCATCTGTCGTGTTATTTAGATGATAAAAAAAAAAAAAAAAGTTATTTAGATGATCCAGGAGCTGATTTTGGGTGTCCGGGTGTCCCGCTTTTCCCTGGGGTTTTCAGCACACTCAGTTTCTTATGAAGAGTCAAGCTGGCCTTCTGTGTGACTTCATGCTCAATCCTGTTCCTGATGGCCACCTCCAAACCCTGCACAAGCGATACACGCACACCCATTAAATCGCTATTATTGGACACACACGGGGTTTAAAGGAGGACTGGATCCTGTCTTTACCTTCTTCAGCTTCTGCTGTTGGACCACTTGTGCTTTTTTGGGTGCGATGATCCTTCCTGGAACAAACAGGGTACTGAATACACTCATGTGGCTATTTCTGAACAGCATACTATTTCTGTCATAGAATGATATAAAGTAGTAATAATATACTAGAATGCGGTTCCGAATTCAGCAATGGTGATTTTATTTACGCAGAAAAAGTGCGCATGCGCGTCTGTACATTAGCAAATGCGTTCACTTAGCACGCTGCTAATAAGGAGTCTCTGTTTAGCGCTTTTACGTTCAGAAGAACAGCGTCTCCTCAAAAACAAAAGATGTTTACCTCCTTTCTTCAGTCCTTTCGGTTTTTGTATATGCTTTTTCGCTCCAACCCGCTGCGCTTTAAATTTCTGTTTGCCTTGCGCCATTTCTAGTCTGATGGAAACCGGAAGCAGAAAGACGCAAGACTCGAAACATAATAAAAGTCTTTAAAAACCTCTGGAGTGTAATCTAAAATAAAAGTCTCTTCTGAACGACAGAATGGAATATCAGTTATGCTTTCTCAATAGTGTGTGTGTGTGTGTGTGTGTGTGTGTGTGTGTGTGTGTGTGTGTGTGTGTGTGTGTGTGTGTGTGTGTGTGTGTGTGTGTGTGTGTGTGTGTGGACATGTTTTTCTACACCGGTGGGGACTTAAACCTGAATGCACACAGACTCCTGGGGACTAGTGTCACCATGGGGACCTAAATTGAGGTCCCCATGGGTACAAAAGCTTATAAATCATACAGAATTAGTTTTTTTGAAAATGTAAAAATGCAGAATGTCTCCTGTGATGGGTAGGTTTAGGGATAGGGGCAGTGTAAGGGGATAGAATATACAGTTTGTACAGTATAAAAACCATTACGTCTATGGAGAGTCCTCACAAAGATAGTGCACCAGACATAGTGTGTGTGTGTGAGTGTGAGTGTGTGTGTGTGTGTGTAAATAACAATCATTATCAATTAAATGTACGTTAATTAATTAATTTTAAACAACACAGTAAATTTATCCAGTAAATGAAATAGAAACTAATATGTTATATATAATTTATTTTATTTAGTGTGTGTGTGTATACTGTTACATACCATTCACACTCGGATTTTAACTTAGTAAATATATTTAATAATTTTCTGTAAATATGTCTTGACAGCTTGACCAAAAAAACTCAAAATAGCATTCATATTTTATATTACTTTCAGTTCATTATTCACATTAGAAGAGAATTTTGCATCATTTACATTTTCCCAAATGTGCATACTGTACAATGTACCAACTGATTAAAATGGCTAACTATTAAGACTTAAATGTACATTTGATGATATGATTTGGAAACCCGGCCTGTAAGTAATACGCAAAATCAGTGTTTATGTTCACCGTGGCTTTATTAATAATAAAAAGTGCCACATTTTAAAAGGTCAAGCATGCCACAATAGTTTCCCCATCCGTGTATTTCTTCTTGTTCGCAGCATCAGCAGCAGCGAGGGCCCGAAACACACACACACATTAGGCACTTCTACCCCACAGATGGACCGTTTGAGTCAGAAGTCGTCTTCGACACCAGATAAAAGGTTAGGCACTTTTGAACCGGACAGCACAGGTGTTAAATAAGATAATACATGGATTCACTCGAACACAAACCCACCGTCAATGACAAAAGCTCACAGCAAAACACCACATGATTTGAGAAAACACATTCACACTCTCCGGTCACACCAACCAATCACAGGCCTCCATTTATATAGATCACCAGCGGAGAAGAGGCGGGTCACATTAATACTGTGGATGTTAGGGAAGTCAAGTTAATGCAAGGACACAAACTTATAATGAAAGAATTCTTCATGAATAATCTTCTCGTTTTATATATTAAATTACTTTCAATAATTATGCATTATTAGGTGTTTTGGTCCTGGGAGTAAGTGTCACCGATATCTTGACTAGTGTTTGTGCCTAAACCTGATTAACAGAGAAAGGCTTTATCTGAATTAGTTGGGGAGTGTGAAGATCTTCTCCTGTAGACACACCAGCATTTAAATAATGAGTTAAGCATGGACAAGAATCCTCGACCTTTAACCCTCCAGAGTTTTAATACTTCAACTCAGTAAAGCAGTAAAATCATAATCATGTTGACGGAAAAACCAATAACGAGTCAGAAAAGTGTGTTTTAAAACCCTAGTTCTCCAGTCGGCCGTTGTCACCTGAAAGCTTTACTTGGAAAAAACAACAACAAAAAAACACAGAAAAACATGATTGATCAATCAACAACAAAATCAATAAAAATAAATAGCCATTCTTTGATTCATCTGACAGTGATTAAATAATTCAGCAATATTAACAACAACACTAATGGGACAGGATTGCACATGAATGGATAGTTGCACTGTAGTGGTGGTGCTGAAGGAGGCACTGAGGACCAACAGAACACACGTCCCCCACAATGCCCAGCTGCGATTGGTGAACCACACAAGCTTGTCCTGATTTGGTCTCCACAAAAAAACTAAATGTCGGTCCCTCCCGGGCACGTCCTGTCAGTATAGACGCTTCTACGTCACAGGTGAGCCTCCAGGCGCGTTCTCATCGGGGAACACGAGGTGCCGCTCAAGTGTCACGGAGGTATTTAAAAAAATCAAACGAGCGCTTGAGTCCCGAGTCTGTTCACGCACTGACCTCACTTCCTGCTCAGGCTCAGGGGCGGGGCAGGTCACCGCGACGGAGAGGCCTGATTGGCCGGGACGAGCTGTCCGTCATCACCTTTTCTGCTCCCAGATCTCCGGCATGTTTAAGTCCAAACACTCGAGAGAGCGCAGAGCCTGAACGTTCTCCGTGTAAAACGCCACGTCCACCATCACCAGCCTGAGAGAGAGGGAGAGAGAGAGAGTGTGTGAGAGAGAGAGGAGAGAGAGAGAGAGAGAGAGAGAGAGAGAGAGAGAGAGAGAGAGAGAGAGAGAGAGAGAGAGAGTGAGTGTGTGTGAGAGAGGGAGAGAGAGAGTGTGTGAGAGAGAGCGAGAGAGAGTATGTGTGAGAGAGAGAGAGAGAGAGAGAGAGAGAGAGAGAGAGAGAGAGAGAGAGAGGGAGAGAGAGTGAGTGTGAGAGAGAGGGGGAGAGAGAGAGTGTGTGAGAGAGAGCGAGAGAGAGTGAGTGTGAGAGAGAGAGGGAGAGAGAGAGTGTGTGAGAGAGAGCGAGAGAGAGTGAGTGTGAGAGAGAGGGGGAGAGAGGGAGAGAGAGAAAGAGAGAGAGTTAATCGAAAAAAATCTATTTAAAAAATCTAAATGGATCTATTTCTATTTAATATAAAAAATCTATTTAATTGAAGATTACAAGGAATTTTTTAAAAATATATTAATATATTAATTATATATAAAATCAATTATAACGAAAAAATTAAGTATATTAATTTTATATTTATATAAAATTATAAATATAATGAAATAATAATAATAATAATAATAATAATATATATTATTAATATATAATATATATATATATATATATATATATATATATATATATATATATATATATATATATATATATATATATATATATATATATATATATATATAAATAATAGAAAAATATATACATTTTTATATATAAAATGAAAAGGAAATAAGATTTTTTTAAATATATATTAATTATAAATATATGTAAATAATATTTATATATTTGTTTATTTAGATATAAAATACAGTACTACTGTGTTTGTATATATATACTGTATATACACATATACATATACATGTATATATATATATATATATATATATATATATATATATATATATATATATATTAATACAAATTATACTATTCTTTATTATTATATATATATGGATTATATTTATTGTGTATGAATAAATATAAATAATAAATAAATAATTATAATAAATTAATTATTTATACTATTCTTTATTTATATATATATATATATATATATATATATATATATATATATATATATATATGTATGTATATGTATGCATGTTTATTTAAAATAAATATAAACAATATAAATAATATGAGTAATTTTAATTCTTATAAGTAAAATAGTATTTCCTTCTCATATATATATATATATATATATATATATATATATATATATATATATAATTATTATATTTGTAAATTTTATATTTATTATCTATATTTATTATCTACATTATTTACACACACAATTATTGTTTTTTGCCTAAAATGAGGCCTATTTTTGTAATTATAATAGGCTTTATGCTGGAGATCATGTTAACGGCAGGTAAGGTGATCAGATGATGAATGATGCGACCTGTTTTACTAAACGCCAGTTTGTTGCTCATAACCCCAATAGTCAGAGGAGTTTCTCACTTCTGAACACACAGAAACACACACACACACACACACTCACCCGTTCTGCGGTCCGCCATCATTGCTGACCCCCAGTCGAGCCAGCTGCCTCCTCAGATGCAGATTAAACCTGGCGTTGATCCTGAGGAACAGCATCTGCGCACACACACACACACACACACACACACACGATAAACACCACGAGTCTGGAGTGTGACGGCTCAAACACTCGTCACGCAGCGTGTCTCACCTGCGTCTGCTCCTCCGGCAAGAGCTCGTAAATGGCCTCGTGCATTTTGGCCATCTGTTTACACACGTTACGCAAACACGCCGACGGCATGGGCGCCTTCACCTCGTACTGCAGAGGAAACACACGAGTAGCTGATGAAACACACTAACGTCCAGTGCTGGGACACTTACTTTTAAAAGCATTACAATATTACATTACTCCCCCAAAAAAGTAACTAATTGCGTTACTTAGCTAATGCGTTACATTACTTTTGTGTTACTTTTTCTCACCTGGGCTGGGCTTGCTTGTTTTTTAATAACAACAACAAAAAAGTCATATTTTTGGCAAATGTTAAGGCCCTTTCACACCGAAAGTGAAATGAATAATCCTCAGGCTGAAGGAAATGCATATTTACGCATGTACAGTAGAAACACAGCTTTCAGCTTCTGCTGTTCTGGATGAAAGAACAACAGGACTCAGGAGAAGTTCAACACTCTTATTTCTAGATCTAATCTAAAGTCATTTTTGCTTATTTAGTATGGTTGAATGAGATCATTGAAGGTCAGCAGCAAAGACTCTGGTTAATAAAGTGAGATTAAATACATAAAGTATATTTGTGTCATTTAATAGAGTTAATTATAAAAGTTTTGTGTAAAATTCTGAGATCGCACACACACACACACACACACACACACACACACACACACACACACACACACACACACACACACACACACACACACACACACACACACACACACACACACACACACACACACACACACACACACACACACACACACACACACACACACACACACACACACAACACCTCAACATGAGGACAGGAGAGCTGTCAAATTGACAGAGTGTGTAAAAGATATAAAAGATTGGATGACGCGTAATTTTCTTTTATTAAATCCAGACAAGACAGAGGTAATACTTATCGGTTCAAAAAACCGCCCACAGAACCTCTCACAATACAACTTTAACATAGTAGGATGTCCTGTTACTTTATCCTCTACAGTAAAAGACCTGGGTGTTATACTAGATTGCAACCTGTCTTTTGAAAATCATATTTCGTATGTTACAAAAACAGCCTTTTTCCACCTTAGAAACATTGCTAAGCTACGTAATATGCTATCAGTTTCTGATGCAGAAAAGTTAGTTCATGCATTCATGACCTCGAGACTAGATTACTGTAATGCTTTATTAGCTGGTTGTCCTGCATCCTCAATAAACAAGCTACAGTTAGTCCAAAATGCAGCCACTAGAGTTCTTACTAGATCAAGAAAATATGATCATATAACACCGATTTTATCATCACTACATTGGCTACCTATAAAGTCCCGTATTAATTACAAGGTATTGCTACTGACTTATAAAGCCCTAAACGGCTTAGCTCCAGTCTATTTAACGGATCTTCTATCACCCTATAATCCATCGCGCTCTTTAAGATCAATAAATTCAAGGCTTTTGGTCATACCTAGGATATCCAGATCAACCAAAGGAGGGAGAGCATTTTCACATTTGGCTCTGAAACTCTGGAATAGTCTTCCTGATACTGTTCGTTGCTCGGACTCACTCTCCCAGTTTAAAACTAGATTAAAGACGCATCTTTTCGGCCAGGCATTCATATAATATTCTTAATCTTACAGTTCAAACTACAATCCGGCCTCTAGTTCATAAATGCCAGAGGAGAACTGGCCCCCGACTGAGCCTGGGTTCTCCCAAGGTTTTTTTTTCTCCATTAGGTCACCTGATGGAGTTTTAGGAGACCATTAGGTCACTTGATGGAGTTTTTTCGGTTCCTTGCCACTGTTGCCTTTGGCTTGCTCAGTTGGGGATATTTTTGGGGATATTTAATTTAATTTTATCAATCAATAAATTCCACTAGAAATAAACCTTGTTGTATTATTTTAATTTAATACTGTGAAGCTGCTTTGATACAATCTGTATTGTGAAAATCGCTATACAAATATACTTGACTTGACTGTCAGTCAATACACGTGAATGAATGAATGAATGAATGAATGATAGTTTGTTGTAAATTGAAAAAGTAATGTGTTACTTTACTAGTTACTTGAAAAGTAATCTGATTACATAACTCAAGTAACTTGTAATGAGTTAAACACAACACTGCTATATCACTCACTTTAGACAGAGCCTTCTCGAACATGCTGTCCATGATGGCCACTAGTTTGGCAGAGATCTCTGAGATGTGGTCGTTATAGTCCTGAAGAGAGAGTGAAAGCAGCTGTCAGCGAGACACGCTAGCGGGTACGGTGTGTGTGTGCGTGTGTGTGTGTGTGTGTGTACCTTGGTGATGTGGTCGAAGTGGCGCAGTATGCTGTACTGTTTGGGCTGCAGTCTGGTCTCGAAGTGCGCTCGGATCACAGGGATGTAGAGAACCACCAGCTGAAGACAGCGAGACGCCAGAGCTGAGGACACACACACAAACACACACACACACGGACATGACTTTGTGTGAATGGATGAAATCAAACTGACTTTTTTAAGACCTGCAGAAAAAAAAAAGCTAGTTAAGGAGTTAATACAGTTTTTTATCCATACAGGATACAAATATCATCCCCTCCTCATTAAAACTGAGCCATGAGAGTATGAGTGTGTGTTTAGTGTTCAGTGTAGTGTGTGTAGGTGTGTGTGTTCAGTGAGTTTTTAGCGTGTGTTCAGTGTGTAGTGTGTTCAGTGTGTTTTTAGTGTGTGTGTTCAGTGTGTAGTGTGTGTTCAGTGTTAAGTGTTCAGTGTGTAGTGCATGTTCAGTGTATGTGTTCAGTGTGTGTGTGTTCATATAAAGCGCTGCTGCGTTAGACGTGACCCAGGTTTCTGGTGGTGTGTTCAGTGTGTAGTGTGTGTGTGTTCAGTGTGTAGTGTGTGTGTGTGTTACCCAGGTTTCTGGTGGTGTGTTCAGTGTTTGTGTGTTCAGTGTGTAGTGTGTGTGTGTTACCCAGGTTTCTGGTGGTGTGTTCAGTGTTTGTGTGTTCAGTGTGTGTTCAGTGTGTGTGTGTGTGTGTGTGTGTGTGTTACCCAGGTTTCTGGTGGTGATGGTCTTCAGCCCCACGACCTGCAGCGCTCCGGCTCCGAGCACCAGCTGGCAGCTCCGGGAGTTGAAGTGCTGTGTCGCCACGGAAACAAAACACAACCTGTCAGTCAAGTGATGTCACACTGCAGTCAGAAGGAAGTGAAGATCACACACACACACACACCTTGAGCAGGTCGGTGAGGCGCGTGAGGATGTCAGTGGTGATGGAGGGAATGTCGTTCACACACTGGCAATACTCCAGAAACATCCGGATCAGCAGCAGCACCGTCCTATCAGAGGCCACAAGGTCAGAGGTTAAAGGTCACAAAGGGAAACTCGCCGGTGAAATGAAGTGCTGAAAACCACTCACCCGACCACAGCGTACTTCTGCCCGTCCACACACAGAAACTCACTGGGCTTCCGGTCCTCCGACACTGAGGGACACAAAACACACCTTTCAAACCTCAACAATAAAAACCAAACTGCAATTAGAATAATAAACTGCAGTAAAGGACGCAGTTAAACCCGAGTCATCCTATTGTACTGTACAATAAAAAAAATCAATTTATTAAACTAATCAAATAATGTATTGCAATAGTTCAAGCAGGCGGTTTGGTACCCGTGTGTCTGTGTTCAGGAAGACTGATGCGTCCGTCAGCGATGGAGTCCACCAGATCCTGGAACTCCACAGGGACCTCGGCCTGCTTCCAGCGCTCGTTATCCAGCAGCAGACTGCACACACACACACACACACACACACACACACACACCTGAAGCATTCAGCTCTTCAAACTCTAAGGCCTTGTCCACACTAGTACGTTCTCGTTTGAAACCGCAGCTTTTTCTCTCCGTTGTGTCCGTCCGTCCACACTGAGACGCCGTTTTATTAATGAAAATGAAGCTTTTTGAAAACACTCTCCAGAGTGGATCAATTTAGTGTGTTTAGTTTAGTGTGGACTGTCAAAACTGAGGTATTTAAAAACAATGATGTAAGTTTAGTCATGTGACGCATATTGAGCCCATAGATATTCATGTTTAAACTGGTATTGTGCCTGTTAAGTGCTGTTCACTTTCACACGGTTGTTAAAATATGTGACTTTACACACTCTTCATATCACAATCCAGCAAAGATGACAGAAAATTCACTCGCATTTACTGTCCTGCGGCAAAACATGAGCAGTCGCGATTTAGACCAAACATATAATGATGAGTGAGAGCGACCTGAACACATCAGTGAATGAGGAGATCCTGTCAGAAGAATTGCGTGATAACTTTATTATTTATGTTTCCGTCTGTATCATCTCAGGGAGCTTTTGTGAGGTTTTACACAATCGCAGCATTTAGTGTTTTTTAGAGTTTCTCATCCTCACTGAAACGTCGCAGAACGCTAGTGTGGACGGAGAGCGTTTATAATGAAATGAAAACGCCGTTTTCAAATGTCTCCGGACTGATGTAGACGTAGCCTAAAGCATGGTGTGTTAGTGCGTACCTGAGTTTGGTCTTGCGCTCCTCGTGGAAGCGCTGCACGAAGCGGTTGGCCTGACTCTGTAGCGCCCCCCTCAGGCTCATGCTGCGCCGGACACACTCCTGCTCAGTGTCCTGGACGAACGACTCCACCGCCTGACTCAAACGCACGAACTCCGCCGAACTCAAGCGCTCCAGAGAGCCGTCCTGCAGAGACAGACTATCAACTCCTCATCCTCATCCTCCCCTCGGCTCATTTTGACCCCAAATTCATTTAAAAAAATAAAAAATAAAACTGAGTGTTCATCAGAGGGGTCCAACACTTTATTTTATAGTGTCCTTGTTACATATGTTACATGTACTTACCATAGTAATAACAGTAAATTACATCCAACTAACCCTCAACCAAATCCTAATCCTACCCTAACCCTATAGTAAGTACATGTTGTTTAATTATTATACACAGTACTTAAATATGTAATTACACTGTAACAATGACACCTTAAAATAAAGTGTAACCAAAAAAACGTATGGATTCGAGGAGTTTTGTGGTTGAAATTTAAAAAAGTAACAAATCCTTCCCTCGGGTCAGTTTGACCCCCATAGAAATGAATGGAATGTGAGGAATGCTTCAGTACACACAGAAAAACCTAAAAATGCTCAAAATTCAAACTAAAAATGCTCAAACTTTACCAAAAAAAATTATTTTATAATGTCTACATGTGTATCTGAATGCCTACTGAAGAGAAATGACTTTAGGAGCCAGGGGAACAGCTCATTTGTGCCATATAGAGCTATAAGGCCATCTAGTGAATTTAGTCATGAAATATCATGTTATATGTGTTTTTTTCCCACAAGAGGTCAGCAAAGACACCCGATGTAAGATATTTTGAGCTGAATTAAAAGATTTTTTTTAAAAATTTAATTTAAGTTGAAAGAATGTGAGGAATGTGCTTAAATTACTATTTATTTATTATATATTGATAAAATCTAGTCATTTAAGTAAGGGATAATAGAGCGAGGCAGTTGTTATAGTGAATAGAACACCTGTTTTTCATGGCAACAGTGTGTTATACTACGCATTCTACATTAGAATTCAACCAAGCCATGTAATAAAAGGTAAATAAAATAAAAAACAACTTGGCTTTGGGCTTTTTGTCTTCGGGTCATTTTGACCGGCGAGGGAAAGATGGAAGGAACTGAGTGATTTAAGGGTTTGAAAGCAGTGAGCCGATAAACCGCCCGAGCTGGTCCGGGTGTGTGTCATGCGTGTTCACCTTGGCTCGGGTCATGAGCACTTTGACGCAGCGATCGTGACAGACGTCTGACGCCGTGTACAGCAGCTCCTGAACGTTATTGGCCACGCGACCCAGCTCCAGATCAGACGGCATGACGTCCTCACTCCTGCCAGAGAGAACACACACGTTACTGACGCTCTCGCTGCTGACACACAAGTGTCTTCAGATGTGATGTTTATTCCTCACATTTAAACACACACAGGATCTTAAACATAAAGGAACAAAAACATGTCTAGATCGTATTTCGCCCCAAAAATTAAAACTAAAATGAAATAAAAAAATGTAATGCATGATAAAATGTATACTTTGTTTACATTTTTTTTAGCATTGTGACATTGTTTTCTTTATAATTAACATATTTAAGCCCAAATTCCCATTACTGTAATGAGCAAAAAGATGATCTTTTCATTAAAATCATGGTGAATTTCAAGTATGTTTCATTACTGTATCACATTGAGAAAAATGTCCAGAATAATCTTTTTGCATTACAGTAATGAGAATTTGGGCAGATATTTTGTGCTGAATTGTTATGAAAACTATTCAAAAAAAAAAAAAATAATTCAATTTTGAGGGTTGAAAATAGGCTTTAATTTCTGTATGCAAAATATTATTTTGAAAAACTATCAAAAAAACAGTAATATTGTGAAATATTATTACAATTTAAAATAGTTGTTTTCTATGTGAATATCTGTTAAAATGTAATTTATTCCAGTGATCAAAGCTGAATGTTCAGCATCATTACATCATTAGTCTTCAGTGTCACATGATCCTTCAGAAATCACTGTAATATGATGATTTGATGCTCATGAAACATTTATGAATATTATCAGTGTTGAAAACAGTTGAGCCGCTTTTAAATAGATAGGAAGTTCAAAAGAACAGTGTTTATTTAAAATAGGTAAGATGTTTATAATGTTACAGATTTCTGTGACCTTTGATCAATTTAAAGGCCCAGTTTACTTCTGACATTAAGATGTGTTTTGGTCGATCGGATCACAAGTAGACGAGGGAGACACATTCCCGTTCACACCTGGTGTTTTAACCCGTCTCTTTCGTCCACTTTCAGCCACTTCTGTCCTGATTTCTTCGAGGAGAGGGTCTATGGGCGGGGAAATGTGTGTGTTTTTTCAGATCTTTCGATCTAATGTATGAAATAAGCTAACACTATTAACATATGAACGCGACCGGAGAGACGGAAAAACACACGGAGATCATCAGCTTTAGTTTCGGCTCTGACAGCCACAAGATCAGCCGAACGCTGTGAGTGTGTGTTAGAAATCAGGAAAGATGAGAGAACATTGTGCTTGATACGTTTTTCATCTTCAAACCAAACTCGAGTCTCCAGCCGATAGTTTAAAGTCTGTCTAGAGCTCTTCCCATAATGTTCACACATTAGATCAGTAGACGGAGAGAAGACGGTCTTTTGTGTCTGTTTGAACACATTCGACCACATGAGCGTCTACACTACAAAACACGAATGTGTTTTCAACTTCCTCTGGAAGTGCTGGAAAGTGGACGAGCTCAAACATTTTAGACCCCATTCACACCTGTATTTAGTATCGTCCACTTGTGATCCGATCGACCAAAATGCATCATAATAGCAGGTGTAAACAGGGCCAATGTTTCCTTGCTGAATAAAAGTATTAAGTATTAAAGATCTTATTGAGCCACAACTTTTGGTAGTGTAAATGAAAAGCATTGGACAGTATGAACAGCGTGTTGAGAGACTCACAGAGCAGCAGCGCCCCCGGCGGGCAGGGAGGAGGTAGTGTTGTAGTTGTGTTCCCTGCTGGAGGAGGACTCTGTGGTGGCGGAGGCCGAGTCGCTCCCGCAGGCCTCAGTGCGCGGCTGTGCTCTCGTCTGCGCTGGAACGCTGCTGCGCGCCTCGGCTTCGTTCAGCGCGTCGCTGATGAAGAGCCCCTCGTGAGTGAGATACGCAAGCTCCGCCTCCCCGGAGTGATGAACCCCCGAATCCTCCTCGTCCTCCTGGGAATGATTAGTTGCGGGGGTGACGTCTGCTATCCGACTCCTCTGGCTGCTGTCCAGCACTTCCAGCACCACGTTACGGATGACGCTGAGTGTAGCCTGGAACAAACGCGTGTGAGTTTGCATTGTAGAGGACAAATGCGTTACTGAGCTTGCAACGTTTTGACTGGGAAATGGAGGCTAAAGGTCAAGTTCGGCCTCCATACTAGATACTCTACACGTATATCTCAAAGGTAATGCTGCTTTTTAAAGGGGTGGTTGATTATGATTTCACTTTTCTAACTTTAGTTAGTGTGTAATTTTGCTGTTTGAGCTTAAACAACATCTGCAAAGTTACAACTCTCAAAGTTCAAAGCAAAGGGAGATACATTTTTAGGAACTACAACAAACGGCTGGTTGAGACTACACAACATTCCAACATTTGACATCACTAACCCTAAAATTTACATAAACCCCGCCCCCGGAACACGATTTTGAAGCTCCGCCCTCTGTGCCGGGAGCAGTAGCTCATTTGCATTCAAAGGGACAGGGACAATTTTAACATGCTATATATAAATATCTGTGGGGTATTTTGAGCTAAAACTTCACATACACACTCTGGGGACATCAGAGACTTATTTTACATCTTGTGAAAAGGGTCATTATACCATCCCTTTAAAATGTATCCTTACCAGTGTTGTTTTTAACTAAAACTATTGGTGAACATTAACTGATCCGCCTGCAAGGCCTAGTTGACGTCTGCCAAAAAGAGGAGTGGAACTAGTAATTTTTGATGACATTATGAATTATTATTATTATTATGTTTTCTATGCGATATCATGTCCAGACGATGGTTTATGACACGTATTGTCAGGGTTTTCACTGCAGTTGATGAGTTGATTTACCTTGATCCTCTTGAGGAACAGGATGAAGTGTTCAAATATATCCAGCAGCAGATCAAACCACTGATGAAACGTCATCAAGCGCATCTGTTCATGAAATCTGCATCACACACACACACACACACACACATACACACAGTCAGCTGTGATAAACAGTGCTGTGATATTCATACTGAGTGGACGTGAACTCACTTGACAGTGTCTGCATCAATCTCACTGATCTGCGACACAGACTTCTCAACACACTGTAGGGAAAGAAAGAGAAATAATTTAAAGAAACATTCACTTTTGTTTTAAAGTGCCCCTAATATGCCATTTTAAAGGCTCCTAATTTTAAGACCCAGTCTGTTGTGATTGGTCTACTCTGCTCTGATTGGTCAGATGGTCCAGTATGTTGTGATTGGTCTACTCTGCTCTGATTGGTCAGATGGTCCAGTATGTTGTGATTGATCTACTCTGCTCTGATTGGTCAGATGGTCCAGTATGTTGTGATTGGTCTACTCTGCTCTGATTGGTCAGATGGTCCAGTCTGTTGTGATTGGTCTACTCTGCTCTGATTGGTCAGATGGTCCAGTCTGTTGTGATTGGTCTACTCTGCTCTGATTGGTCAGATGGTCCAGTATGTTGTGATTGATCTACTCTGCTCTGATTGGTCAGATGGTCCAGTATGTTGTGATTGGTCTGCTCTGATTGGTCAGATGGCTCAGTCTGTTGTGATTGATCTACTCTGCTCTGATTGGTCAGATGGCTCAGTCTGATGTGATTGGTCTACTTTGCTCTGATTGGTCAGATGGCCCAGTCTGTTGTGATTGGTCTGCTCTGATTGGTCAGATAACCCAGTCTGTTGTGATTGGTCTACTCTGCTCTGATTGGTCAGATGACCCAGTCTGTAGTGTTCCCATCCCTGTGCCTCACCTGCCGTACGACGTTCTTGGCAGCGCGGATCATCTCGTCACTGTAAATGTCCAGGAAATCCAGCTTCCTCTGTCTCAACAGGCCGAAGACAAGAGACTGCAAACGATCCTGTAATAAACACACACAAACTCAGATGTGTAACCACAACACAAGAAAATCAAAACACCACCCATAATACATGCTGCTGAGATTTTCTTGATTTGATTTCCAATTAAAAATAAATCAGACGTCATCATCTCTGCATTTGTTCTTTCATTACTGAAATTGAATGCAATCAGCGGTTTGGCTGACTCGTCGGCGTGGGAATTAGAGCGACATCACAAACCTTTCCTGACGCTGCAGACTGCTTTGTGACCTGTGTGAGAAAATCCCACACTGTAAACCTCAAACCAACACTGACCCACATCCAACACAAACATGATCTGGTTGACGGGGCACAGTCATGTGACCTGGTTTACTGGGCTGCACTTATTTCACACCTGGAAACTGGAAACCGCTGCTGTGGTCTGCTTGTGGGAACGTGACGGTGCCACAACAATGACTTTTACTGGAGAGTTCAGTTTCGCATTTGAAATGGCATCACTTGTGAAACAATTCTGTGCCAGTCCCAACATGCCTGGGTTTTCAGATGGCAAAAAAGTGTTTCAAGTGATTGAGTTTTTTTCCTCTTATTTTTTTACACTACTGTTCAAAAGTTTGAGGTCAGTAAGATTTTTTTACTTATAGGTAATACTTATATTCAGCAAGAATGCGTTAAATTAATCAAAAGTGCCGTAATGATAATCAAAAGTAATGATGCTGTAAATTCAGCTTTGATCACAGGAGTAAATTACATTTTAAAATATATTCAAACAGAAAACATTTTAAATTGTAATAATATTTCACATCATTACTGTTTTACTGTATTTTGATTACTTAAATAATTGTATAAACAGATGAACAGTTTGAAGTTGCAGTTTAGTTTCGATAAATGTTTTTTTAACTTGAGAGGAAGTTTTGTGCTTTGAGAGATACGGTAAGTTGCCATTGTACAATGAACTCTGTTATTTCAGGAAATAAAGTTCCTCATGAAATGTGGAAGAGGTCTGACCTTCTCCATGACCTGAATGTCCTCCTCAAAGGGTCGATTGAGGTCGCTTTGAGCGTATGTGGAGAAATCAGCCACCATCATCTTATCGATCAGCCTCTCCATCTCACAGAGCTGAGAACCCAGATGTCTGCGGGAAGAGACAGACACAAATGACAGGACATACAGTCAAACAAAAAATGATATAATAATAATAATAATAATAATAATTGATATAATTTTTGATATGTTTACTAGTGTATGCAGAACTCTATAGTTCATTTATGTAAGTGGAGAGAGCAAAATAAAGTAAACTGTGACATTATACCCAAATATTCTTCATACAGTGACTACCAGTAAAATGTATACAAATTTGGGAACAAATATTCTTCAGACACTTTGAGCTGACCATGTTTTGCTGAAGTGTTTTGTCTGTAATTGCTAATGTGACCTTTTCACACACAGACTGAACTAAATGAAGCATTGCTTGGTCATTGGTTGAGCTAAACTGGTGTTATCTAATTGTGAGGTTAAATTAAACAGCTGACAGATATTCAACATAATTCATCTGTGAGACAGTCTAACAGAAGGATGGACAAAACCAGAGAAATATCAACTGATTTAATAACTCTGAGTTTATTGTCGTATTTTATTACCATTTTCTAGCGAATAAAACTGTGATAATGTGAGAAATGTTGAATACATTTTTGGTTTGACTGTAAACAGCAACATCTAAACATCCTGATCTGTCAGGCGACTCTCTCCTGTTTCTTATCAGCATGTTTCCTAGTAAACGTGTGTGTGTGTTTGCGCACCTGAAGCTGTGTATTCCCTGCAGTTCCTGCTGCAGAACCTCCTTGGTGGTGGCGATGAGCTCGAGCGCCCCGACGAACTCTGATGTGGAGAGCAGTAGCTGCACCGTGGGCTGCGTCTGGTGCACCGCGGCCATCAGCTTCAGCTTATTGTGCAGTTTAGCGCAGTTGTTGCGTGTGAGAGCGTCCCGTAGCGCCCGCAGCGGCCCACGGCACATCACACGGTCGATGGCGGCGGTACGAGCGCGAAGCTTAGCCACGGAGTCGGCCGTCTCTCGCAGCCGGTCCTGGAGCTCGTGCTGAGACGACATGGCGTGGAAGAAGGCCTCGGAGCGAAGAGAGATCTGCCGAGCGATGCTCACCTCCACCACGTCCAGATAGTGACTCAACTACACACACACACACACACACAAAAATGAGCAACAGTAATGTTTTTTTCTAAAGGCATGTTTATAAAAGCTACTTAAATGCCCTAATTGAACTGTGAAACCAGGCCTTAGAGATGTTCTGCCTTACTTCATTTGTATATTTGCTCTATTGTTTTTATTTGCTTAATTGTTCATGCTGTTTATATAATTATTTGACTGTTTACTAGTCTTAAATGTTTAGGTTTGCTTGGAAAGAATAGTAGAAACATTTACTTAAGCAATACCCAAATTGTTAATATTTATATAAAAAATATTGATATTAAAATTGTACATTTAAAATGAATTTAAATAAGCATTTTGCCTATTTAAATTGTAAAAATATCCTGGGTATTGGTAGCAAGTTAATATGAATTAAAATTCAATTAAAACCTTAAAAACTATGACCTAAAAACAAAAACAAATGGTATGGAGAAATGTATTTAGATTTATTGGTAGCAGGGTTACTACAATTAACTAAAACTAAAACCATAAAAAATGTTTTTACTTGAAATAAATGGTAACTGAAATAAAATATTTCTAAAAATTTTTTTTTTTTATTTCAGCTAGTTGCCAAAGCATAATTTCTATTTTTTATTTAATTTGAAGTAAACTAAAGTAACTAAAATTACTAAAAATTAAATAAAAATGGACATAAAAAAAAAATCAATAACTAATAAAAATTAAAAAAGACAACAAAATGAATATAGCTGCGAGCAGCGATGACGGGCCCAAGCTGGTGGCACCGCTACCCCGGTGCCTTTAGTTACCCAAAAGGCAAATGGAAAATAAAAACTAAAAACTAAAATAAATTATTTAATAGACTACAATAGTATCTAACACTGATTGGTTCTGCTGATAATGATAGACGGGCACCTTTTCCTGCAGTAACCGTGACGACGCCACATCTCGGCTGTTCTTGCCCCCGGCGACGCTGAAGTGAGACCATGGCAACACGGCGTTAAAGGTGGCCGGATCGTTCAGCACAAACTCGGGCTTCATGAAGATCTGAGCGAGAGAGAGAGAGATGAAAATGAACAGGCAAGGAAACGTTTGCCCTTTTAAAACTGTGGCCTCGGATTGAGAACTATTTCCCATTGGCATTTAAAAAAAAAAACTCTTCCAGTAAAGATGAACAACAACATTTCAAACTTGGATTTAAGACGATAAAATAAACGAAAAGGTAAAAGCCTGTGCACTTAAATTCTCAGGAGAGAACGAACTTCTCGCCTCATCGTGAATGTCATAATACTGAAATAATAACTGTGAAATATTATTACAATTTAATACAATGCTGAAGAAACATTTGATGCTTAAGAAACATTTCTGATTATTATCAGTGTTGAAAACAGTTGTGCTGCTTCATATGTGTGTGGAAACAATGATTATTTTTTTCAGGAGTCTTCAGTCCTCACCTTAGGCACCTGATCCAGCTCAGCTCTGGCTTTATCTGCAACACAAACGAGCCACAAACACACATTAGAAAACATTAGACTCATTCGAGTTCGTCTCCTGTTAAGTAAGTTCAGTGATGGTTCATTTTTGTTGTAAAAAAGTTATTAATTTAGTTCATTTATATATATATAGCCGCTCTGGAGAAAACAGTGTTGTCATCATCCAGCTCAGTTCAGTTCTCATATAATGTTGTCAATGCAGGCAGAGCAATAATATTGTTGGATATTAAATGAAGTGTTTGTGTGCAGATGCAGTGCCGGTCAGTGAGGCGTACCGTGATTATTGGTGATGGTGGGCACCGCCAGGTCGTCTTTGCTCTGGCAAACGTTCTTACAGCGCTCGTGAATCTTCTCCCTCTGAGAGACACAAACAAACCGTGAGAAACCCGCGTACCAGAGCTGCCTTTCCAAAAACAGATCTGGTGTTTCCGATCACAGAACCGGCTAAAAACAGAAGATGTTCCTCTGAAGGAAACGCCGGTGGAAAACGAGAGTCATTTAACCTTCGGAAAACCACAGAGACAAACAAGCTGCCATCGTCTGGAGCCCGTGAGAGATAAACACGGGGAACACAGACTAAAGACACATTTCTCTGCTTTAAGGGCCTCAAAGGCTATTAATACACCGTGAGATTAACAACGACACACACAGGTCTACACACACCGCGAGACGCTGAACTAGACAGCAAGTTTAGGTATTTTCTTGTCATCTAATTGTCGTTTATTCCATTTTTGCTTAATTTCAAAATTCCAAAAACGTATTTAATAGTTTTAAAGTCCCCCTGTGGTGAAAGTCCAGCTTTTAATGTTATGTGTCTATGTGGTGTGTTTAATATGCTTTAAGACAAACCACTTAAAACCACTATTGTAACCAATCAGATCAACGTGTGAACGAGTGGATCTCTGAGCTGGAGTGAGTGAGTGGAGGAGGGGCTAATTTGCATATTCATAGAACCACGTATATTAAATGAGGCAAGGGTGTCGAGTTACATTCAAGCTATTTTAAGACATGAAGATTTTTTTTTCAAGGAAAAAACTTTTAAAGATGTCATTTCGGTGATCAAAGATGAGTTTTAAGGGATAAAATGATTGACTACAGGGGGACTTAAACAATAACAGCACTTTTAGAGCATCATCAGCTGACAGTCACATGATGGGGAACGATGACAGTTATGTCTTTTTCCTTCTCGCTCTCTCTCTCAATACAGACAAGATAAGAATATTTCTGACTAGTTATTTCATCTCTGTCTCTCTCTCTCTCTCTCTCTCTCTCTCTGAATAATTGAGAAGTGTCACCTGAGCCGTCTCCTGCAGGTAGGAGCTGAAGTGTTCTCGGGTGATGTTGGGCAAGTAGAAGGAGGGCATGACGTCAGTCTCAGTGAAGTCCAAGCCCCACGTCTTAGTGAAGAAGTCGGACTCTCTCTTAGTCAGCCTGGGGTCGTTCAGGGCCGCGGGGAGGTTCACTTTAGAGTTATACACAGTCCAGCGGTGCTGGTCGGCCACGACAGACGGCCCGTCACAGAGGCCACGGCCTTCACCTGCACAGAGGACGACTGCATTTTACACTCACATGAGAACATTTAACATCCAGGGAATCTTTCCATTCCACAAAAGGTTCTTTAGATTATTAAAATGGTTATTTTTTTAGAACTGTTCAATGAAAGACTCTTCTGGAAACCTACTATGGCATCACTGCAAAAAGATTTCTCGTTGTTACATTGCCATTTTTTGGTGAAATTTACAAGCAATTTCTGAGTGAAAATTGTTTCTACATAATTCAAAGGACCGGAGTCAATTATTCCGCTTATATTACGGTATCCACACCTCAAGACATTGTTCAGATGTTGCATTTCAAGACATTTGTCAGGTTTTTGTTCTTAAAACGCTCTTGAGTGTAGGGCTAATTTCTTATACATCTTAGCCCAAGCCTCCATTGCCAATTCCAAAACATTATTTTAGAGATAAAGAGACTTCAGCCACTGATAGCAGTCTAATGCAGTTATTAATGCAGTTATAGAGAGGGGGGGGAGAGGTTTATTAACCAGAGCAGAGCTGACAACACACAAGTGTGTCCTTACTGTATGTGTGTGTGTGTTTAAGTGGGAGAAAGATGTGCTTTCCGTACATAATAAAACGCAATTTTGTGTCAAACAAATTGGAAATAATTTCTCATTTTTATCCTATTGTTTACTATATTTATTTGCTGGGTCAGTGTCGCTGTGGGTTTTGGTTCTTTTGCTGTTGTCGGCTGTAAGGATCTTTGAAATAACTAAAATCATTTGGTGAAGTGATATGAAACTATAATGTGATCAAGTCCTGCCTGGAACTACTTTACCCGTGCGTTTCCCTGAAAATACTTGCACACCTTAAAACGTTCGTCAACCTATCAGAATCAAGCATTCAACAGCCCCTGTAGTATAAAAAGATAATAAAGTACTGTCAATAACAGTAAAGATAACACAAGCACTACCAAAATCCTCATGTCAGGATGGAGGCAATGTGTGTCAACACCTACATACGTCCCAAATTTCATAAAACACTCCATATCCATATCATGTAACCCGGCGTTTTCCAGAGGAAGAGCCCGTTTCCCAGTTTCTGAGATCTCACCGGTGGGCTCCTTAGGGCAGACGTCCGGGAGGGAGCGCGGGGTCCGATAGTGTCTGGGGGCCATCGAAGGGTCCCGGGGCTTCCGGAAGAGCCCGTCGCTGGAGCCGGCGCCTCTTCCTCCTCCTCCGCTGGACTGAGGTATCGGATTGGAGGACATCACTACGGATCCCTCACATATGAGGCTGACTGAAACGAGAGAACAAGAGAACGACGTCAACATCCTGTCACGGCACAGGAAACGCCCGTCTGTTAGGGGAAATCAACGTCTGATCTGAGATAACTATTCAGATTCATTGTATTGATAGACACACTTTTAAGGACTTCAAAACAGAAACGGCCATTCACTGCCATTATAAAGCTTTGAAGAGCCAGGACATTTTTTAATATAACTCTGATTGTATTCATCTGAAAGAAGAAAGTCATAAACACCTAGGATGGCTTGAGTACATTTTCATTTTTGGGTGAACTATCCCTTTAAATGTACAAGTGGTAAAAAAAACACACTGGGGTATAAAACAAGTGAGTAAGAGTGAAAAGCACAAAGAGGAATATGAATTCACACACACACACACATACACACAGAACATCCTGCAGCTGTGTGTGCAGCCACCTAAATCATTTCTACTCATGGCAGCAGTTTAATCAGATGTGCGGACCGCATCTCACACCTGAGTGAGCAGAGCGAGAGGAACTGCAGGCTGAGCGTGAACGAGTGAAGATCAGATCTACTGCACAACAGCTGAACTCAAGCTCTCGAGCGGCCGATGAGAAGCAGAGCGCAGGCTTTCTAGTCATTCAGAAGCAGAAACGAGAGCGCTGAGGTTTCACTCCTCCGACGTGCTGCGGTTTGACTTCGGCTGCCGTGGAGTCAGAGAGCAAAAACACAAGCACAACACACACTCCACAGAGCTGCAGCGTCAGACTCGAAACACTCACCAGAAACACACATTCATCCAGCTCAACTTTACCCACGACTCAAACCGGTCACCAACTTCATCCACTCCACGAATTGTATTTAATACAACACTACACTTTATGTAAAGAAAAACTATTAATTAAGAAAAAGCGAAAAAAAAAAATTCTAAATCCTCATTAGTGGTAAGAGATATATTCATATTTCAAATCAGCTTCACAGAAAACACATTTCAACGTTTCAATTTCTAATGAAGAGGGAATCGTCCACTATTGTTTTATATAGAGTTGTTATATAGTCTATGCAGTTCCATCAGAAGTAACTGCAATTTTATTACAGAAAAACTAGTCCCTTACATTACTTTAAAGTAAAGTAATTAAAATACATTACACCCAACACTGCATACAATATACACTTTTTAATGTACCAGCCATGTGCAAATAATTAAACGCCCTTGCACTGAATTTGCCCAAACACGCACATAGTAAATATTGATATATTGAATAAAATGTTATTTTTATGGATAAGACAGGACACGTGACAGATGAGTTCAGCATCTGGGAGTTGATCAAATCAGACAGATCAATCATTACCTCACAATGAAGCTACATTTAAACAGCCTATATCTCAATAACTACACACATTTATTATATTATTATGAGAAATTATAGATGTGTATTGACCTAGAAACGTATGACTGACAGCTCAAACCTTCATTATCTTCGCTTTAGCGTCAAGTGGAGACAAAACCGGCTTTAATATTTGAAAATTTACAATATTAATTATTATTAAAACATAATTATCATTAATAATACCTGATGAAATTACTGGCGAGGAGCAAAACAAATCACCTCAGCGCAACTATCACTTTAACTGACACACGTACGAATAAATGAGCATTTTAAGAGCATTTGTGCGTAATTTCTGCTGGTTTTATAGTAGTTTTGTGAGTTGAGTTTGTTATTGTGTGTTACACGTAATGATCCGCTGCTAGCCTGAGCGCTAATCATAATAAACGCCCGCTCCAGCGCCATTGACGCCCCGCACACTCACTCATAAACACGGCCGTGTGTGTCTGCGACGGCGAGTACCTGTTATATGAGATAAAGCAGCTCCTGGCGATCATAATATCATCAGATCCCGGTCACATCCTCACAGATGTGAGGCTCATATCACACAACTCAGCGGTCCGCCGGTCACCGGCCCATGATGCACTGCGCGCGCAACGCAGACACTTCCGGTTTACCAGTTGTTTTCTGTCAACGCGTACACGAATCTTACTCCGTCACACAATCATTCATTGCTTCTGTGAAAGGAGTTTATCCCCAAACTTTTGCCAAAAATGTGTGCTTTTGGAGATAAAGTCTTTTCATGTTACGTTTATAGTTATTTATTAATATTCCTCGCAAAACTTTACATTCTTTAAAGAAATAGCTTATCTTTCCCGTTTTCAACAAAGATTGATATATTGATAATTATTTATAGATAACTGAATTCTTTAAAGAACAAAATTGCTTGTAAAAATCTTCAATGGTAGTTCATTTAAGAATTTCGTGCATTGTAATCCTCGTATAATATCCTGTTTATTGTCTTTTTGCTTGTAAATTGTAAATGTTGTGTTTGGTGTAAAATAATATAAAAAAAAAATTGTAATTTGTTTTGATTTCTTTTCATTAATTTCTTTGTTCTTTCATTGTTTTTTTCTGTCATTCATTCACTGTTATTTTTATTTATTATGTATTTGTGTTTGTTCATTTATTCAGCTTTCTTTCTCTGTTATATCTTGTCTGGCCATTTTATAATTTTGGAAAGTGGAAAAGTGCTCTGGGGTTTATTGAAATATGAGCTATAACCTTTATTCTTCACAAATGATACAAAAACATTTCTGAGAAAATGACAACAGCAACAGATTTAATATATATACATTATAACATCATATAATAATCTAATTTCAAACTCGCTGTTGATGAAAATCATTGGCATTTTTCAAGCTGATGACATTTTTATACAGCAAGCACAGATGAAAGGAAAGCAACTCAGAACATTTCAGAAAACAGGTTTACACACCCACTGAAGTGTATTCATAACATTCACAACATTCATATCCATAACCGCTCTTCTTATAAGGAACATTAAAGTCGGCATGAAACACAAGTTCGAGTCTTTTCTTTCCTATGTGACGTATACATCCGAGTGAAACGGCTTCTGGAACAAGAACAAATGCAGGGCGGGGCTTGATTTTGTCCGTGGGGAATTGACTGGATGGTTGTGGTTTGCTATTGGTGGATCTGATGTGATTGACAGGTTGCTCCGCCCTCATGGCAGTAAACACATCATCAGAGAAGAGAGAGGGGCAACATCTCTTCTCTAAGATAATAGTGATGTGCAAAAATCATTCATAATAAATATTGCAAAATTCCATTAGAAATAAGGGTAACACTTTACAATAAGGTTCATTAGTTAACTACATTAATTAACATGAACTAATAATGAACTGCACTTATACAGCATTTATTAATCTTTGTTAATCTTTAATAATACTTTATTAAAATCTTGTTAACATTAGTTAATGCACTGTGAACTAACATGAACAAACAAATGTATTTTTTATTAACTAACCTTAACAAAGATTAACGAAACAGTAATAAATATATTGTTCATGGTTAGTTCATGTTAGGTAATACATTAACTAATGTTAACTAATGAACCTTACTGTAAAGAGTTACCGAAACAAGAATGGTGGATTTTGATTTCATGCTGACTTTAATGCTAGCTTTGTCAGGACAGCTCAGTAACTTTTACCAGAAAAGACGAATGTCTATCGCTCCATCCGGTCAGACAGCTGGCAGTGCAGAGAACAGATGGCTTGTGGGAAAATCAGAGAGCTGAATGTGTGTGTTCAGCACGTACGAGTCTTAAAAGCACACACGCACCTGAAGTTTTGATTTCATGCTGACTTTAATGTTGACAAGCACAGTGACTTTTAACAGAAAACTACTGGATGTGCGTCCGGTCAGACAGCTGGCAGTGCAGAGAACAGATGGCTTGTGGGAAAATCTGAGTGTTTGGCACGTACGAGTCTTAAACACACACACACACACACACACACACACACACACACACACACTCAGTCCAGCGGCCCCTGAAAGATCAGTCTCGTGACCTTGGCCTCGCGCGCGAGAGGCCTCATGCAGAACGGACATGCGGGGTAGAACCCGTGCGCCCCGTGCGGCAGCATCAGTTTGCTCCAGAAGGCCGCGGTCCGCTCTGAGCACACGTGTCCGCAGGGGTTCAAGGCGTGCGTCGGGGGCGCCCCGTCCAGGTAGAAGCCCGACTCGCGGCCCAGTTTGAGCGGCACGTACAAACCTCGCGTTCGGCACAGCGGACACTCTCTCTCGCCCTCCCTCAGCGGCTCCTGCTCCACCTCTTCTTTCACCTCAGACTCGTCGTCCTCCTCCTCGGTCGAGCCCTCGTTCGGGACCCGCCGGCGCCCCCTCCAGGCGTGGTACCCGTGCACGTGTCCGCAGTGCAGGTAGGCCCAGGGCTGGTCGTCGTGGGCCGGGCCGATGAAGGAGCGATCGGAGCTGGGGAAGGCCAGTGTCCGCAGGCCCACGGGACACTGAGGCCGAGCCGCGTTCAGCTCGCGCCGGAGCACCTCCAGGTGTTTGAGGGTCGGCGTGCGGGACAGGCCTTCAGCCGAACGCCACAGGAGAGTCGCGCCGCACAGATCGATCAACGTGCCGTCCGTCAACTCCTGAGACTCGTCTTCAACCTAGAGACAGAGAGAGAGAGAGAAATAGAACGTATTAGGGGTGTAACGATACCCTCATGTCACGATTCGATACATATCACGATATTATTGTTATTATTGTTATTGCTTGCACTCGGTCACTGACTAGGTATATTTAAAATAATGTTGGCCACTTTTAACTGGTAACATAAGAGATTATCAGGACCAACAAATATTCCCCCATTGCATTATTATACATTATATTCAACATTATATATAGCAGTTTAATGTAGTACTGACACTATAACTCTGAAAACTTTTTTTTTTTCACACAGTAATTTTCATTTTGGGTGAACTATCCACAATACATATTGTTGAATTTTTGTATTGCGATTGTAATATTGTGTTGCATATTTATATTGTGACACAATATAATGTTACACCCCAAGAACGTATACATAGTTATTTCAACATATTAGTTTTTCACTTATTTTATATATTCAGGTACCGGTAATTCATTATCCTTTGACATGGATGGCATTTGGAACTGACACATGGGAAAACAGCCACTTCTGTTACTAACGTAATCAGAATAATCCTAAAATGGTCAGATATCAAACGATTAATAAGCCTGCCTAATAGAGTGGATACTTTCAGAGGAGTTAAGTAAAGGTCAATCTGCACCGACTCTAATCGGCCACTAGATGACGCTCTTATTTCCTCATGAATCCACATGCTCTTCAAACATGATCGCTCAGTGAGTCAGTAAACCTACAGCGAGTCCATACAGAGTCATAGTGGAACACATCCAAACCACATCCACTGTTTAGAGAGCGCAAGATATCCAGAGAAACCTCCCAGCGTCACCTCGGGTCTTCTGTCTCACACAGACACACATCTCAGACAGACACACACACAAAACACAGCCACCACGAATATACAGATGAGTTAGAGATGCAGCGTCAAAAATACTGCATTTACACAATACACAACACAAAAAGTATAGTAAACATAGATAGATAGACAGACAGACAGACAGACAGACAGACAGATAGACAGATAGATAGATAGATAGATAGATAGATAGATAGATAGATAGATAGATAGATAGACACTCAGACATTTTCATGCCGTTTAAGGTTTTTATTTATTTCTTTGATTTTTGAGTGAAATTATTATTTGTTTGTGAGATTCAACTTATATAGATTCAATATAGATTAAATAAGACCCATTATGAGCTATAAAATTCTGCTGAACAGATATTGAGAAATCCAGGATCCAGGAAGTAAGAGATGTTCAGAACTGTTGTTTACCAGCGACTGTCATTTCATAACGTCTCATTCTCACACACTGAGCATCCAGAAAAAAAGCTGCATGGCGAGGTTATGGACAGGCCTTCTGACGCCATGGAGACCAGATTTAACAACACAACAAACATTCCAGTCGGGCGGGAGTCATATCACGCACAACAGCACACAAACACACACACACACACACACACACACACACACAGGACGCGACACAAGCTTTGTGCTCATTTACTCTGTACGCCTTGGCTGATTGAAAAGATACACAGATATACAAAAAACTCTTAATCACACTGCAAAACTGAACAACGCTTCTGGTGTGTGTGTGTGTGTGTGTGTGTGTGTGTGTGTGTGTGTGTGTGTGTGTGTGTGTGTGTGTGTGTGTGAGATTCCAGATAAGGACGGTGGGAATTTTGTTGTCATGGTGATGTTTGAGTAACACAACAAGGAAATCTTAGCCTGATGTTTCTCTGTGCATCACCAAAATGTCGCTATGGTGAAGTTTTGACCTTGTTCTGGAGGATTTCATTACGCCTCAGTGACTCTCGGCCCTCACTTTGGTTGTAAGTTTAATGAGAAAGTCTATGAAATAATGTAAATCCGTGTCTTTGAGGAGCTTGGCCTGCGCTCTCACCAGTTTGCCGGGTTTCTGAGCAGATCGTGTCTCTCGCAGTGTGAAGACGTTCCCACACACCGAGATCTCCCTCCAGGCGCTGGGTTTGGACTCGCAGGTGAAGCCGTGGCGCGGGCGCATTACCAGCACGCCGTTCGTGGTCAGACCGTCCATCTGCCCGTCAGCGCACCACCACTTTGCCGCTTTCTCCTGAGGACAGAAGGAAAACAGGCTCATTCACCAGTTCTTTCGTTCATGCATTCGTTCTGATTCACTGATTCATTCATGCGCTCACTACGTTCACTGATTCATTCATTCCTTCATGCATTCATTCAGATTCACTGATTCATTGATTCACTTACTTTATTCAGTGGTTCATTCATTCATTCACTCACTTCATTCACTGATGCATTAATTCGCTTACTACATTCACTGATTCATTCATTCGTTCATGCATTCATTCAGATTCACTGATTCATTCATTCGTTCATGCATTCATTCAAATTCACTGATTCATTGATTCACTCACTTTATTCACTGATTCATAGATTCACTTACTTTATTCAGTGGTTCATTCATTCACTCACTTCCTTCTATGATTCATTAGTTTGCTCATTTCATTATCTGATACATTCCTTCACTCACTGATTCATTCCCTCACTCACTTCATTCACTCATTCATTTATTCGCTCACTTTATTCACTGGTTTATTGATTCACTCACTTTATTCACTGATTCATTCATTTACTTACTTTATTCAATGATTCATTCCTTTGCTCACTTCATTCACTGATTCATTCATTCGCTCATTTCATTCTCTGATTCATTCATTCGCTCATTTCATTCTCTGATTCATTCATTCGCTCATTTCATTCTCTGATTCATTTATTTGCTCACTTCATTCACTGATTCATTTACTTCATTCACTGATTCATTTACTTCATTCACTGATTCATTTATTCGCTCACTTCATTCTCTGATTCATTCATTCACTCACATCGACTACTGTTCAAAAGTTTGGGGTCAGTAAAAGATTTTTATAAAAGTAAACTAATACTTTTTCATCGAGGATGCATAAAATTGATCAAAAGTGACAGTAAAGACATTTATAATGTCTTTCTTTCTTTTGAACTTTCTATTCATCAAAGAATCCTGAAAAATAAAATGTATCACAGTTTTATCAAAAATATGAAGTGAAATATCAACAATAATCAGAAATGTCTCTTGAGCATCAAATCACTGAAGACTGGAGTGATGATGCTGAAAATTCAGCTTTGATCACAGGAATAAATTATATTTTACAGTATATTCACATAGAAAACGTCTTTTAAATTGTAATAATATTGCACAATACTGCTGTTTTTCTGGGGGGGTTTGATGATCAAATAAATGCAGCCTTGGTGCGCAGAAGAGATTTCTTTCAAAAATATGAAAAAATTGTACCGACCCAAACTAATGAGTGTCGATCATTCTCTTCATGAATTTGTTCACTCACTCACTTGTTCATTTTCAGCTATCCAGGATCAGTGAACACATGAATGCATCGTGGAACGGGTGGATGGATGGATGGATGGATGGATGGATGAGTGTGAAAGACTGTAAGAGAGGAGAGAGTGTGTGTGACCCACCCCCAGGAAGATGCTTTTGGCCGAGTCGAAGCCGGCGGCGTAGATGCGCGCAGTGTAGGGCGGGTCTCGCTCACACACGATCCGACACGCGAACCGCGAGATGGTGCTCTGAGACGACAGCGTGTCGCTGTTACCGTGACAACCAGGCGCATTGTCCAACACCACAAAATCAATGGGGCTTTCAGTGGACCGGCCAATCTGCAAAACAATGATGGGTTTATAGGGTTTGTGCAATGACGAAATGAGCAAAATCAGACTGATATCAGTGACAGATATGATCAACTTTTGGTAACACTTTATTTTACAGTGTCCTTGTTACATACAGTGAGGAAAATAAGTATTTGAACACCCTGCTATTTTGCAAGTTCTCCCACTTGGAAATCATGGAGGGGTCTGAAATTGTCATCGTAGGTGCATGTCCACTGTGAGAGACATAATTTTTTTTTTAAAAATCCAGAAATCACAATATATGATTTTTTAACTATTTATTTGTATGATACAGCTGCAAATAAGTATTTGAACACCTGTCTATCAGCTAGAATTCTGACCCTCAAAGACCTGTTAGTCTGCCTTTAAAATGTCCACCTCCACTCCATTTATTATCCTAAATCACCAGTTTGAGGTCGTTAGCTGCATAAAGACACCTGTCCACCCCATACAATCAGTAAGAATCCAACTACTAACATGGCCAAGATCAAAGAGCTGTCCAAAGACACTAGAGACAAAATTGTACACCTCCACAAGGCTGGAAAGGGCTACGGGGAAATTTCCAAGCAGCTTGGTGAAAAAAGGTCCACTGTTGGAGCAATCATTAGAAAATGGAAGAAGCTAAACATGACTGTCAGTCTCCCTCGGACTGGGGCTCCATGCAAGATCTCACCTCGTGGGGTCTCAATGATCCTAAGAAAGGTGAGAAATCAGCCCAGAACTACACGGGAGGAGCTGGTCAATGACCTGAAAAGAGCTGGGACCACCGTTTCCAAGGTTACTGTTGGTAATACACTAAGACGTCATGGTTTGAAATCATGCATGGCACGGAAGGTTCCCCTGCTTAAACCAGCACATGTCAAGGCCCGTCTTAAGTTTGCCAATGACCATTTGGATGATCCAGAGGAGTCATGGGAGAAAGTCATGTGGTCAGATGAGACCAAAATAGAACTTTTTGGTCATAATTCCACTAAACGTGTTTGGAGGAAGAAGAATGATGAGTACCATCCCAAGAACACCATCCCTACTGTGAAGCATGGGGGTGGTAGCATCATGCTTTGGGGGTGTTTTTCTGCACATGGGACAGGGCGACTGCACTGTATTAAGGAGAGGATGACCGGGGCCATGTATTGCGAGATTTTGGGGAACAACCTCCTTCCCTCAGTTGGAGCATTGAAGATGGGTCGAGGCTGGGTCTTCCAACATGACAATGACCCGAAGCACACAGCCAGGATAACCAAGGAGTGGCTCTGTAAGAAGCATATCAAGGTTCTGGCGTGGCCTAGCCAGTCTCCAGACCTAAACCCAACACTGTAAAAAATGATCGTAATTTTAACGGTAAAAGACTGTAAAAATGCTACAGTGAAAAACTGTTAATTGGTTAACAGAAAGTTTCTGTACTATATACGGTAAATAACTGTGATAGATCTAACGGTACATTTAATGTAATTTTACTGTAACATACCGTTAAATTTACAGTTTTTGAAAGTGAAAAAACAACTCATTGTATAATTTACAGTGAAAAACCGTAAATTGACATTCCCACAATTCCCTGTGACACTTCACATTTGATGTATTTTTGTTGAAATAACTATGTTTGTTTCTTCATAGTTTTCTTCGTTTTTTCTAATCAGTTATGTACATTAGGGGTTTATGTTACATTTAATGTTGTTAAATTAATGTTTATTGCATTTTTAAAATTTCATGTGTTACCATGATGGTGTTTAATGTTTGTGTGAATGACACTGTGCAGCTTCTATATATATTAGTATTAACTTTCTTGTGGAAGAACTGCTTGTGATGAGCTTTGATTGATCATGTGACTCTCATCACTGCTGTGATTGGTGGTTATCAGTGTACAAAACAGATATTAATACTTCAATAGGACGGTAAATTAACTTTATATCATATTACTGAAATTTACTGTTATATTTACTGGATTATACTGTAAAATTGACATGTTGTTCAGAATAGCACGTACATTTTACAGTTTAAACCAGTAAATATAACAGAACTCCAGTGTGTTATATGCTGGTTTAAACTGTAAAATGTACATGTTATTCGGTAAAAGCAATTACTGTTTTGTTGTATATTTTACGGAATTGTTCTGGTAACCCCAGCTGCCAGTTTTTTTCCGTAAAAACTACGGAATTTTTTTTACAGTGAATAGAGAATCTTTGGAGGGAGCTCAAACTCCGTGTTTCTCAGTGACAGCCCAGAAACCTGACTGATCTAGAGAAGATCTGTGTGGAGGAGTGGGCCAAAATCTCTCCTGCAGTGTGTGCAAACCTGGTGAAAAACTACAGGAAACGTTTGACCTCTGTAATTGCAAACAAAGGCTACTGTACCAAATATTAACATTGATTTTCTCAGGTGTTCAAATACTTATTTGCAGCTGTATCATACAAATAAATAGTTAAAAAATCATACATTGTGATTTCTGGATTTTTTTTATAGATTATGTCTCTCACAGTGGACATGCACCTACGATGACAATTTCAGACCCCTCCATGATTTCTAAGTGGGAGAACTTGCAAAATAGCAGGGTGTTCAAATACTTATTTTCCTCACTGTATGTTACATGTACTTACCATAGTAATAACAGTAAATTATGCATAATTACATGCAACTCATTACATTACAAGCAATTGAAAGTTATAAAGTCTGAATTGCGAGATATAAACTTGCAATTCTGACTTTTTTTTTCAGAATTGTGAGATATAAACTCGCAATTGCATGTTATAAAGTTTATATTTCGCAATTCTAAAAAAAAGTATGAATTGTGAGATATAAACTCGCAATTGCGAGAATAAAGTCAGATAAAAAGTTGCATTTACATTTTTTTTCTTTTTTTTTTGGTGCCGGAAACAAGCTTTGCTTACATGATGGAATATCATACATCTCACAAGTTATTTTGGCAAAAACAACATGTAACCAGACTCAAGGTTATGTTGGCTAGAAGTGGGTTACTCATAGCTGGACTACATCGGCTCTATAGTTAGCCAAGACAGTGAAATGACAGCTACTGCATTCTGGGTAATGGCACAAATCCAGCAAGAAGAAACGCACCTGAAACATGTCAGTGCTGCTGTCGTGTGTGTACTCCACCACCACCGTCTGCGCTCGGGACAGTGTGTACGAGACACTGTGCTGGTCTTTGTTGCTGATGGCCTGCAAAAACACCAAAACCCTCGTCATGAGCAGGCAGGAGTAACAGATGACAGAGGAACGTGAGGATGAGATAAATGTGTTGAGTGATACATGAGTTAACATGCCTTAGACAGTGAGGAATGATAAGGACATTTAAACACTCGGCTTGTGCAGATCCAATGTGACACATATGAATGAGCAACATAAAAATGATGATGGTGTACCTTGGCGGTCTGCGGACTGCATGTGCTGTGGACGGTGCTGGGTTTGACTCCATTGGCTTTGGGTCTCTTTAACAGAGCGAAGCGGCTTCTCCTTCTGCCCCGGTCTCCGTTCGGCAGAGAGCCGTTGTAGCTGTGAGGTAAACAAACCGTTGGTGCACAATCTGATTCATTCACTCACTTCATTCTCTGATTCATTCATTCGCTCACTTCATTCTCTGATTCATTCATTCACTCACTTCATTCACTGATTCATTCATTCACTCACTTAATTCTCTGATTCATTCATTCGTTCACTTCATTCTCGGATTCATTCATTCATTCACTTCATTCTCTGATTCATTCTGATTCATTCATTCACTCACTTCATTCTCTGATTCACTCATTCACTCACTTCATTCACTGATTCATTCATTCACTCACTTCATTCTCTGATTCTTTCATTTTCTCACCTCATTCACTGATTCATTCATTCATTTGCTCACTTCATTCACTGATTCATTCATTCATTTGCTCACTTCATTCACTGATTCATTCATTCACTCACTTCATTCTCTGATTCATTCATTCACTCACTTCATTTACTGATTCATTTATTCACTCACTTCATTCTCTGATTCATTCATTCATTCACTTACTTCATTCTCTGATTCTTTCATTTTCTCACTTCATTCACTGATTCATTCATTCATTCATTCACTCACTTCATTCACTGATTCATTCATTCATTTGCTCACTTCATTCACTGATTCATTCATTCACTCACTTCATTCACTGATTCATTCATTCATTTGCTCACTTCATTCACTGATTCATTCATTCTCTGATTCATTCATTCACTCACTTCATTCACTGATTCATTCATTCATTTGCTCACTTCATTCACTGATTCATTCATTCATTTGCTCACTTCATTCACTGATTCATTCATTCACTCACTTCATTCACTGATTCATTCATTCACTGATTCATTCATTCACTCTCTTCATTCACTGATTTATTCATTTATTCACTCACATGGACTACTGTTCAAATGTTTGGGAAAAAAAAATTTACATTAAAGAAAAATGTTATATTAGTAAACTAATATATAATATATTAGTAAAGTAACTAATACTTTTTCATCAAGGATGCATAAATCAAAAGTGACAGTAAAGACATTTATAATGTTACAAAAGTTTTCTATTTCACAATCTTGCATTAGTAAGACTTGCTCAAGCACGAATGCAAACCTTACCCGAGGATGACGAGCTCTCCGTATTTGACGGGTTTAGAAGAGCTCAGCAGCTCCTGCTCGGGGGACAGCATCGCTTTTCTCTTCTGCTCAAACACTTCCTCGAAATGTGTTTTGCCTTTCTTGATCTTCCTTCCTCAGAGCTCTACCATCACGGCCTCACCAGAAGACATCTGCAAACACATGAAAACACAGGTTATGCTATTAATCTGAGGCCCTAAACGAATGAATAAGCAACAGATGCCTGTGTATGTAGCACGAAATCTACAGCCTCGAATATTAGCCATGCAAGTCTTATTCGTACCTGTAGGGAGGCGCCACTGAGACTACAGTGCAAGAAACTGAGCAAAAAAAAACTATTTAAAAAAAAATATTATGAATTATCGAAAGAGAATATAAACAAAAAAGTCCAATAACAACACACAAGTAAAAGCAAAGAGGTCTTCAAAATATGAAGCAAGAGATCTTCCACAAATATCTCTGCGATGGTTTCACTTCCTCTCGGTGCGGGCTGGCATCAGTGTTGTTTTGCTCCGTCAGGGT